>NC_071572.1:69605199-69924103 GCF_024509145.1 Vidua macroura
TCCACAGGAGGGACCCCACAGTACAGCAGGGGAAGGACTCCTCTCCCTGAGCAGCAGGAGAAGCCACAGGTGATGAACTGACCATAACCCCCATTCCCTGTCTCCTTGTGCCACTGAGGGAGGAGGTAGAGCAGGGAGGGAGGGAGGGGTGGGCAGAAGGTGTTTTGAAGGTTCTATTTTACTTCTCATCATCCTACTCTGATTTTGTTATTAATAAATTCACTTCATATCCCTCAGTTGAACCTGTTTTGCTTGTGATGATGGTATTTGGTGAGTGATCTCTCTTGACACTTATCTCATGACCCCTTCATTATATTTTCTCTCCCCTGTCCAGTTGCAGAAGGGAGGGAGAGACTTTGGTGGGTGCCTGGCTTTCAGACAGGGTCACCCCACTACACTGGGATAACAGTGAACAAACAGCTGCACTGAGAGCAAACATGAATCAAAGATTGGAATAACTTTTTTTTTTTTTTTCCCAGAAGCTAAAAGTGCTTCCATTTCAGTCCTAAACTGCTCTGCAAAAGAGAAACAATAGTCATGAAGCTTCCTTCAGGAAATCAAAGACTGAATTTAGAGGAAAGCAAGGAAATTATTTTGATAACAGTTCAGAAGTTGAAGCACTTGTAAAAAAAATGGAAGCATCCTCAAAGTTCATTAACTTCTGAAGCAGTGTCCCATGTCCAGCTTTGCTAGTGAACCCCCAGAGTACTGGGAATGTTTCAGGTTTGTGCATTCTACATTGTCTCCTTAGAACTGCAAGGAGCCCACCAGCTGCAAGCCCTGTTCCCCTCTTTCAGAAAGGCTATGTTAGATAAGGAAATACCACTCTGGTCAGTCATGGTCAACAGACCTTTTCTCTTTTTTTCCCTCTCCTTCCATTTCAGGCTTTTTCCTTCTTTCTTTTAATATATGAAGGCAATATTTACAGCCAAAGCAGTGCTGAGTAAGATGCAGTGATTATGGCTGATTTTATCACAGCCGTATTACTTAGCTGCAAGGTGAAGCGCTGTGCTAAAATGGATCATGAATCCCTGAAATTGACTATCCGTCACCTTTATAATCCTGATGGAAAGGCAGGTCAGATCAGGCCTGACAACTCCCCATGCAAATGAGACTACACCAGTGACGTCTGCTTGCTTCAAGGCATTTATTTGTCTGGAGAGGAAGGTGATGCCTTAGGGAATTGGACTAGAGAAAGAGGGAGAGGAGAAACCAACTACTCCAACCACCCCTGCAGAAATCAAGTGCAAATATAGGAGCCAATTTTGTGCACAGAAAGACTGCTAGAAATATTGAATGAAAGAATATTACAAGCAGCTAAGAATCAGGACTGTGGCATGAATGCCTCCCCTAGGTAGAAGAATAGATTTCAGTTTCAAAGTTAGAAAAATAAAATAACACCACCTCACCACTGGGAATTTGCAGGATCACATGAAACCCATAAATGAGGAAAAAACTGCTAAAATGTCTGAAGATTCTAGTCATAATTCCTTCCAATTCAGTGTCAGTTTCTTTCTCACAAAGTCAGATTTAAGAAGTGTCTGTAATTTTGTAGACCAAATCCATCAGGGTGTAAGCAGTGGCCATTACATGTGGCACCTATACAAGAAGAGTCACAGAGTGATGGAAGTGTTGAATCGCACAGGAGGTGTTTATTTGCAGACAATCAGTTCACTTGATGTGAAAATCACTAAACTACTCCACTGAATCTGTTTAACTAGCATATGGCCATATTAAGGAAACTTCCCCACCTGACCATTCACAAGACTCTCTTGCAGTCACACTCCCAAGGCCAGGGATTTTATCTGCTGGGACCGAAGACCCTTTGCAGCAGGTGGCTCCAGTGAGCCAACACTTCCTTCTTGACTCTCTACATACCCCAGTCACATAGTCAGACCAGATTTCCTCAGCAGTTCGAGCCCAGGTTTCCCTTAGCAGAGTCTCAGATGTCTCATTCCATAAAGCAATTTATTCAGGGTGCAGTAACACTGAAACAGCCCAAGCTGGTGCCTCTGAGGAGGAACCAGCAACAAAGTACTCCCTTGGCTTTTATCCCCTCACAGTCCTAGCTCAAAAACCTCTTGCTCTTCCCTTCTGAGTCTTCAGCCCTTTGCAGTGTCTCCCAGTGCTCATCCACCAGCCTTTGTGCCCTTTGTTATGAAAAAGGTCGGCAGTCTACAGCCTCCCGTCTCTGGCTCCTGTCACCCAGAACTCAACCTGCAGTGCCCACTGCAGCTGCACCAGAGGTATTCCCCAACAACCACACGCAAGAGGGACACTCTTGGAGAAAAGACTAACTACCATGTTATCTACTCTTTCTAATGAGACTGATGTGCTGCTTTAGGTAAACACCAGCTTCTTAAGGCAAGACTTGTTCTGAAGTATAAACACAGGCTGTCTCATTTGTACACCTCCCAGGTTTGGGCATATCTCAGTACCACTGAGCAGAGTGCTTGCTCTTGGCACCCATATTCTATTCCCAGCATACCAGCATAATTTCTTAAAATCAGGCAGCCTAGCCATAGTCATTAACACTACTGTTCCTGATTACTGCCCATGCTAAAAGAGGTTAATATTATGTATGTCACAGAGCTCCTACACCCTTGCTGTTAAAAGTGGGGTAGACTCTTTGAGATCCCCAGATAGATGATATTAAAGAAGGGCGAAGACTACTTACATCTTGCTCTTCTCACCTGTCCTTTCTTCCCCTTTCCTCTAGTGCCTCTCCTGGGTAAGTCACATCCCAGCTAAACCTCTTAGTGAATGATTACATTAGAGATAGTGCTAATTACCAAGTGTTGTCTGCATGGTACAATCTTATCAACACCTCACACTTTCTCCCCTGAGGTGAGGGGGCTTGATCTATTTCATAAAAGTATCCTAGTTATCTGCTCCAGCAAGCTCCATTCCCTCAGGCTTGAAGATGGATATTTTTTCCTTTTTTTTCCCTCACGCTACGTACAGATTCAAAGCTTTTCTGGTAGAACCTCTTGCAGGGAGGTGGGGTTACCCCAGCAACAGATTCGTGGGTATTGTCCTGTGTGTACAAAAGGAGCCGGTCAGTTCCCAAGGTGCTGTGTTTCAGGTAACACACTCATAGGCTCGTCTCCAGCAAGCATTGCAGTTCTAATGCCCTCCACCAGGCACAGGAAGTCAGCATCTGCCCCACAGCTGGGAACACTGGGTTTGGAACGTGGGGTAACAAAGGCAGAGTAGAGGTAGCTGCAAGAAATTCCCATCAATGCTTTGGTAAGGCTACTGAATCACAATTTAGTATTGCCTGGTATTTTTTTCCTAGAATCTTTATTCGATCAAGCTCTGTCACTAGTGTCTGCTGTCTCCATTCGGCCATGCTCTTCTGCCCTGCAGCACCCCCAACCCTGAGTTTGGGGCTCCCCCCACATTTCTGACAACTTAACATGAGGTAGGCTCAGTGACCCTGTAGGTCTGGCTACAAGACTGCTGGTTACAAAGGTTTTAACAGGGTAAATTCTTCTTGCATTATAATCCAGAACACCATTTGCTTTCTTATTAGTGGATGTTTCAGCTGTATTCTTTCTGGGGGTTTGGTTATTTTTATGTTTGAAGGTTGTTAGTGTTTTGTTTTGTTTTGTTTTTTTTTCTTTTTTTCCCATATGATTTGTGTGCATATTACTCGCTGTCCCTGGAATTCATTTTGTTCCCTGCTAATGAAACCTCTGCGTCGCTAACAAAGCAGAAAATAAAAAAGGTAAATAGCACTCTCCAGAAACAATTTGTTTCTTGTTCTGTAAATTTTTGCTGAACAGCATCTCAGGGAATTTTCACCCCAATAAAAGAAGAGAGGAGCAGGACATGATTGAGAAGGGGATAGAAATGCAGTTAGTTGATCTGGAAAGGAAATAATTATATGTACACCATAGGCAAATAGGTACCCAGACAGCTGCACCTGTGAAACTCCAGAAAGCACCTGAGCACCCAAGTAATTTGATTGAATAGAAACTACTGGTTGTAGAGACATTTGAAGGGGGGGATTAGTTTTCTCATGTTTAACCCTTTGGATCTACACCAGCCTCAGAGAACAGAAGAGGACACAGAATATTAATGAGCAATCCTGTTCTGCTAAAACACCTAAGGCAGGTGTAGACCATGTCCAGCGGTACTGGTGGCAATGAATACAAAGGAGAAGATGAAAAAACTTAGGAAGAGGTGATGCTGTTTTTTCCTACTCCCTGCTAGAGAAAGGCACAGGACATTCTACTAAAGGTAGTTTCTTTGTCACATAGATGAGTCATCATGTTCACTTTCAAACAGCTGAATACAAGTCACAAAGCTGAGAGTTTCCAAAAAAATTAGACCACTGAAGAGATTTTGAAGTTCATGTTGAAGATCTTAGATTAAAGGCTTGCAATTGAAAAAGATCTGAATTTTTAGCTGCTTCCACTGATTTTACTGTCTGACATTCAGATCCTAAACCCTCTAATCCAAGCAGAGAGGTAAAAAAAATGTCATAGGGCAGGAATGGAGATGCTCTTATATCCTTTCCACCAATAATCAAGTAATATGTTATCTCTGTGCCTTATTGCTTGGGAACTAAGAAATTAGTACACTTCCTGGAAAAATAAACCAACCAACATCAGATTCTGCCAGAGTGAAATGCACTGAAAGCCAGGTTTTATTTCTGAGATTACTCCATTGGCTAAAGTAGCCAAGGGAATTAGATGGCCAAAAGCCATGTGGCCCTAAGTCCCTTTGCCACCTTTAAAATTGCATGCACAGAGCTCCACGCATGAACACACCTTTGCCCTATCACTCACTGGATTACTGGACCAGCCCTCGTATGGAAGATTAAATACAAACTGCTCTACTGCTAAAGCATATTTATTGAGCTTTAAACACCATGTAATTTATACATCTCTCCTCACAGAGTTGGAAAAACTCCATCAACAATAATAATGACAACATTCAATTTCAATTGGTATGTTTTTAACTTACAATAAGCAACCTGTTATACCTATTAAGAGGTCTTTAGAAGTTATGCAAGGTATTAATTGAGCTGCTAAGAGACCATGCAGGTTGGTTTTGTGGTAACTCTGCAATGAAAAAGAATGCAGCAACCAGAAAAATCTTGGCAAGACAGCAGCACCATCTCAGGAGATGATTGCTTCAGCTGTACTAGTTATTTACATGAAGTCAATTCCAAGTGATTATTAAGAACACGAGGTTTATCGTTCAGTATAAAAGGCCAGTTCATTACATCCCCACAAGCTACAGCTTAAATGGCAAACCTCAATAATTTAGTTTTTCTAACAGCAGTGTGGAATTTAATCGCTGCACAATAACTGCATTAATTCTGAATTAATTTCTTAATGGAGATGTAATTGTCTTGAGTTTCATCTGAGGGGCCAAAATATGCTCTCACCAGCATAAATCTAGTGGGACTTCAAGTGAGAGAGTGGGATGATTTCAGCATAAGGAAACTTGAAGTCAACAGGCAGCTGAGTTTTACACTGGCATCAGAGGAAACAGTATGGCCCCACCATCATTTACACTGTTCACTTTCAGTCCCATATGACCCTTGTTTGCCTGGGCAGCATTCTTACAAGTACTGAATGCAAATGAAATCACGTCTGTTTACTGCCATGATTATAATAAGAATGCTTCATCCCAAAAGGCTGCAAAGCATTTTGCTGCAGGGAAAACATTTCTTTCTATCAAATACAAAATGCTTTTAGGTCTGGGGTGAAGACACCAGCTCATATGGATGAAGAAGCTAAAAAGGCAGACAGCCACATTTCCATTTGGCTTAGACATTCAAGCTGACACCTCCAAGTCCTGTATGAACAATTTAAAGACAATGCCTTCAGAAGGTGTTCATAAGAACTCAGATGCTATTGTGGCATGCACACTGGAAATCCTTAAGGTAGAACTGAAATCAATGGGAACAAGAAAATGATTACTGCTACAGTCATAATAATGATGAGAACAGTGATGGTAAGAAACTGATACTGTAGGGAGAATGCCTAGATAGCATGAACAGGGACTGATGAAACATATTTTAGCTCTTCCAGTTGCCTATTAGAATGGAAGAACTCATAGTGGCAAGAAGAAAGTTGAGAACACAAAAAGCAACAAAGAAATAAACCATCTGGAAAAATCAGTGTGACAGATGAAAGTTACAGTGACAAATCTGCATGTCATACAGGAGATTTGAGACTACTGAATTCCCTAAAGCTGCAAGGAGTTCCTTGAGGCCCATCCCATTCAAGGCCATACCAAGGAACATACCAAATGTGGCAGTAACACCTCTTAGAATCCGAGCCAGACAGGTAAGTTGCAAACTGAATCCACGATAGTAAGTGAACCTGACTGAGAAAACACAAAGTGACACAACCCACAATTCCCTTACTTCAGTTTAAGGCCTACCACCTACCACAACTCTCTCGTTGCAAGCAGGCAGAGAGAAAATTTTCAGATGTTCGTGTTGAGCATTTTCCTACCAGCACCACAGCAACCTCATGTGAATTTTTGATCCATTTTATATCTATTCACACCACTGGTGACACAGAACCACCAATAGCCCCTCTAGTGTTTGATTTAATATTTATCAAACAAGAAGAGCAGTCACAAACAGTATCCCACTAAAACATCACACACCTGCTCACCTGCTCCTTGAGGACCTCCTCCACAGACACTGCCCTGACACAACTTTTGATAGAAGAAAGAAAGCAGCTTGCTTTGAGGTCTACTTATATATTAAGGTCTATTTATATATTGAGGTCTATTTATATATTAATACATCAGCAATAGATTCATTTACACACAAGATATATGTAAGCAAATAGATATTTACTACCTTTTTTTCATGAAGGCAAAAAGTCATAACTACTCCTCCTCTAGGGCCAGAAAGAAAATAAGTAGAAAATGTTCATGATGTGAGCAAGGCAGCCAGCATCAGTAGTTGTGTTAAGAGATTAAGAGACCCTGGCTCTTTGTATGCCTGAAAAGGATGCTGGCTTTCAGGTCAGTGAGCTGACTCTCCTTATCAATAGAGGTCATGATGAAATTTAGCAGATCAATCATCTAAACTGTTGGAGAGAAAGGAAAAAAGACCTGCCAGAACAGTTTTGATTTAATTTTTTATCAAAATCTGATATCCTGTGGAAATTGTCAACTTCAATGAAATGTCTGATGGCTAAACATTCAAGAGTTTCATTGCGTTAATCTCAGAACATTTTGTTTAGATCCATTTTTTTTGATTTTTTAATGTCATGTTAATATTTCATTTGATCTATTGCTCTCTATCAGATGTGTGCAAATTATTATTTACTTTTTAGTCTAATACAATAAAAAAGGAAAAATAAATAAATCAGAGGAAATAGTGAGAGTTTAAATAAAAAAATAAATTCTTCTTCATTGGGAGAAAATGGAACTCTAAATTCAGACTTCGTCTCAATTTATTGAGACAGGCTAAAGTTCTAGCATGCACAATATAAGAGCCCCGGCAGTCTAGTCATTATAGCCTCTTCTGGCCATTGCATAGGGTGTGCCAGACCAACTGGGAAAGGAAATAAAACTTAGAGAAAGAAAGATACACCTTACTTATACCTTAGAAAGAAACGGAATTTGCTATAGCCTCTGGCATTCTGTGGTATCACAGACATTTGCCTGTGGTATGCCGATTCCCTGACATGCAAGACACAGTATAATTCACATTAGGGCAGATTTTCCAAATGCAGGTGACAGACTAAAGACTTACCCGTGGTACAGTATGTCACTGGATTAAGTAATTTTTATGTTTAAAAGACATATTTTATGTGTCTTTACATCCTTAGATCACATCAATCACTACAGTATTGTAGCAGCTGGTGATGTTCATCAGAAACAAAATCAATAAACAGTCAAGATTGCATATAATGGTGGCCAAAACTATGTTCTTAATTCCACACTTTGGCAGAGAATAAATAGCATGATCTTTCACACTGAAAGACCAAAAGTGATCAGGAAAGTCCCAGCGAGCCCCATGCTGAAATTCTACAATAACTTATAAAATGCACCTATACATAACTACAAATCTAAGCCAAAGCACTGGGATCAGACCTAGTAAAATTCTCTGGTCTCTGAAAGTCATGGTGGTGGGTCTGAAAGGTACAACAGCCTTTTCTGGACTTCAGACCTATGAATCTGTGAATTCACAAGAAAGAACTGCGTACTTCAACCAAAATCATCCTGAATCATTTAATCTGTAGCAATCTACAGACACATCCTACAATACCCGCATTTGGGCAGCAGAACACTCCAAGCACTCCTGCACATTGAGGCAGAGGATGAAGTAGGTGAGTTTTCAGGATCCCTGTAAACCATTTCCTCTGTGATGCCTATGAAACCTGCACAGACTAGACAGCAGGGAGCTTTCATACAGCTCACCTGGCTGGACTAACCTGAACCAATCCCATGGAAAGTGTTACCATTTGCAGAAAAACACGCTATAAAAAAAGTGTTCTTTTTGCAAACACATATTACTAATGGGAAGTTGGTATCAGATTCCTTGCTCTCTCCCAACTTTGCACACAAGGAATGCTGGGGTTATTACTGGCTCATCATATATTCCATTAAGACTGACAGTCTGAAAAGAGAAGTATCATTTGCACAAGTTCTCACCAAGCTCCAGCAGCCCTGTCAGTGTCACAGCTGGACTAAGATTCTGTAGTGAGCAAAAATGAAGTCAGAACCTCTTTAATATATAATTAGCAATAAGAGGAATGTGAGGGCATTTGAATAATACATCTCATGGTCAGATAAAGCTGTAGGAGCCCAAAGAGAAAGGGCATAACAAGTCAACAGGGCAAATATCAGAGAAAAATGAGACTAATGTGTCTATGGTGAAGTGAGAGGTCCAGTTTTAAGCTGATAGTAAAAGTAGTGCTTTGCATTTCAAAATACCTTGTTTTCAAACCCTTTTCTTTCAAAAATTTCCAAAACAGAGTCAAAGGCTTGTGAGAACAACTGCCCCCTTATGCAGAGAAAACAGAAATCCATAGGGAGCCTGTGAAATTTCCAGAGCCACTTTCAGGTTGTCAGTGGCAGAGTGGAAAAGACCAATCTCTAATGGCTGGAGAAACCGGCCACTCCCATCCTATCCGTGACGAAGAGTGCCCAGAAAATAGGGGATAATGCTCAACACTGCTGAGTTTTCCCATACACTGGATTAAAGAGTAGTGTTTGGCATTAGCATCAAGTTCACTGGTGCCAGGCTTGCCTAAGGCTACACTAGCAAATGTTATACTCTCAATGCCTGACAAATGCAGAGAAAATGAAAGAATGGAAATGATTTAGTGCTAAACCTCCTATTTTCAGCACCTCAAATACAGATGTGTTTTTCTCTTGTATTTTAGTTCATGTTCCTCATTTTATTCACTGCTTTGCGCTTTTTTTTTTTTTTTTTTTTTTTTTTTAATTTTCAGAAATACCTAGAATTGCAGATCAGGTTTCATTTAGAGCTATCACCTTAATAACTACAGCACTTGCAAAAAAATAGCATAGATATAACTTTTCATTTTTCAGCACTGCAGATCTTCTGACCTTGACACATTTGTGGTCAATTTTAACTGAGTGTACCATGCCTATCCACCAACTCATCCATCATATCTGTTTCCCTCAGGCTTTCCCATCCTGATGCAGCAATCCTTTTTGGTTCTTGTAGCTACTGTATGTGGAATGGACCATAGTGCTTCACAGGAAATTTCCAGCTGAGAACCACCACAGAAAGAGTGAAAAACACCTTAGGGCAAGGAGGAGTGAGAGGGGGAACTGAACAGGGTGCTCTATTGCTCCCCCTAAAATAAAGCTTCAATAAAGTAAATAAAAAGGCATACACAAAAATCCCTTCAGCTCCTTATTTAAAGGTAGAGCAGCAACAAAGCAGCAGCCTGCAGCTGGGGCAGCAGACTAAGCTATGGACCTGTGCAGGCAGAAAATCCTTAGAGATGGGATTGCCTTCTGCAATAAAAGCACAAAATCTGAGATAATGATTTCATCGGACACCTACTGAAAATAAAATTACTATTTTTTTAATAATACTTCAATGGGGTGCAGTACACAGCTGAATTCCTTAGCCGAGCTGGCAGCATCTTGAGGAAAGCCTGTGTAAGAAAGGGTAGGAAAAAGCTGGAGTGGGGAGGGAAAAGAGTGAGAAACTGCAGAGGTAATACAGTAGTCTCAGGAGGGAACAACAAACAAACTAGCATGTACTGACCCATTCCCCATAACTGTAGGTAGACACATCTGAATCCCACCCATAGAAAACAAACACACAAACAAACAAACAAATAACAACAACAAAAAAAAGCCCACAAAACCCACAGGAAAGGCAACAAGTTAGATGGCCAGTTTCTTAAAGTGATACCCAAGTTTCTAACTACCTCCATGACTTTCAGTACCTCATAGCTTTCAAAAGCAAAGGGCCACAACCGGGATGAGCTATGGATGAGAGAACAAAGACCAGACTCCCACCCCTGGAGAAAACCTGGACTCTGAGCAGCACTGCATCAGGCTAAAATGCAGCAGAAATCTGCTAAAGTGATGCTTTTAGTCAGGGAATCATCTTCCATTTTAAAAGGAATGTTACTCCAGGAATTTTCCAGATGAAAGATGAAGAGAGGCTACAGTGCCAGAAGAATCTGAATCATCTCCAGCTGATGACTAAAGGAACCTAACAAGGACCTTGCTTAGGAAGAGTAGGAGAGCTCTGCAAGCACATAGATCAGTAACAGATGAGAGGTTCTTGGTCACAACAAGCACTTGTAACAGAAAACAGCTGGTCACGTAAGAGAGACCCTAAAAAATTATACTGATTATGCACTTAGCTCTCTACAACGTGTTTCTTGGAAATATTTCACAGGCACCATATTAGCTTGCTTTAGTTGGAATTATAGGGACTCCGTAGAGAAGAAAAGTTCAAATAGAGAGGAAGGGTATAAATGTTATTGGGAATGCAGGGATTACACCCTGTGTGTGCAAACAGGATGGGCCCCATCTTAACTACAGCAGACCCTGACTGTGCTACCGAAAAGTAATAAAGTTTGGAGGAGATTTTTCTTAAATTCAGAGCTAAGGAAAGCTGGCATGTGCTGAGGAGTGCTCAAGTCAGACAAAGACATCTGCTAGGGATGTCAGCAATAGAGAGATAACTGTTATCTGGGAGCAGAGGATAGGACAGAAAATTCAGCTAGAGCAAAGCTAAGACACATCAAAATGCAGAAATAAATTCTGAAATATAACAGGGCTTCTGACACAGAATTTCAATAAAATTAGGCTCCGGGCCAAAACTAAAAAGCATCATGTGTATACACGTCATTGCATAGGCATCTGAGCAATAATGAGTACACTGGATAATGGAAGAAAACCTTGCTCTAATAAAGACTAATGAAATGACAAGGATCAATGGAAGAAGATGATCTTTGGTTTCAAACTGTACATGAAACATAGCAGGCTTTAGAGGTGAGTGTGCTCACAGAATCCAGAGAGGGAGTGTTTTGAGACGTTCATATGAGAGCTCCAATACATAAGCCCAAAAGCCCTTAATAGAAAAATATTCTTTATACTAGCAAGGTTACATTATCATCCTCTTGATCAAGAGAACAAAAAAATACAAAATGCATAAACTTGATGAACATCAAAGCAATAATCAGTCTAATAAAGCAGAAAAAAGTGGATGACTTTGGTTATCTGCTTACAGAAATGAGTCATGTGTCATGTTGGGTGACAGTTTAGAAAAATAATTTCTTGATGTCTTAAATAAATTATCACTTAGAACAGCTGACTCCAGAGCTCACAGAGACAGGATACTATTTGCAGTGCAATTTGACATGAAAGACAAAAGTCTGTTTGCAAAGCAACCATTGTTGATGCACTGAAAAACAATGACCACAAACAGGCTCAGTGTCCTTCAGGGATTACATGCACACACCAAGATAATATAAAATTATAAAAAACCCCAAGCAACACATACGAGGTACTAAATTTTTTGAAAGGGATTTGTAAAACTACTGAGGAAGTTGGCTGGGAAAAGAAGAAACATCAAAAATGATAAGGATTAAATCCCTATCCTAAGGACAACAGGAAAAAAAATCATCCACCCAAGAATCAGAAACACACTGCAAAACAAGAAACTTAAACATGAATCTAGGAAATGAAATAAGGAACCTCTTAGAATAGTACATTTAAATGGACAAGCTAAAGAAATTATTTTTTATATTGCGCTTCTGCTGGGGCAAGGTTTCCATTCCACTGAAATGGATATGCTAGAGCCTCTAAAAATCCATTGGGTTAGCAAAGGACATATGTTAGGTCCAGTAATCAAAGCACCCGTGATGTCACCAAGATTCAGATTATGCAGAGAGAGATTTGAAAGCTGGCATTACGAATTAAAAAAAAAAAAAATAAAAAAAATAAAAAAAAAAAAATAAAAAAAAATTAGAGAGGTGAAGTACTAGATTACATGGAGGCCAAGACTGAAGGGCATTTGGATGTGGATTTAGGGAATCCAGGTCTGTGACAGCAGACCATGGTAGGTAAGACTTCAGGCCAAACACACTGCATTTCCTTCTATTTCATGAAGAAACAACACAAAAAAATCCTACAGATTCCATAGACAAGGCAGAGTTCATATCAAACCCTTCATAAGAAGGTAAGAATTTGTTGCTATTTACTCCCCATATATCATCATGAAATCTCACTGAGAATTCTAATAACATTTTCTTTATAAAATAAGAAATAGAAGAGACAGGAATAATAAAAAAAAAATTCTAAACCCTCAGGATTGAAGCAGCAAGAGCAATGTTCAGAACTAAACTCACAGTATTTGATTCTTTACAGCTGCCCAACATATTCCACACAGATAGTATCGGAGGGAATTGGGGGACACAGATGCCTTCAGCCATGATGCACTGAATGAAGGGGTGAGAGGAAAGCTCACTTTCTACATATGAGCAGAACCGATAAATCACAGCCTGGCTGGCGTGGCAAACACCAGTCCCTCTGGCAGCTTTGTAATTACTCCCTAAATGTGGTCTCAACCCTCTTGATGTAGAGATAAATAACTTTATGTGCAAAGCAATTAAAGCCTCAGGCAACACTGCTGGCAAAGCATGGCCACTATGTGTCACTATCCATTTGCCAGAGAGGTGTACAAGAGGTACTGAGTTTATTAAACAGAGCCAGAGCACTGGCTTCCACACATCAACCTGCCAGAAGCCTTCTTTGGATGGCCCTCAAACAATTGTTTCTGCTCTCCAAAGCAATGAAACATCCTGGTCCAAAGGCTGAACCTGAAGTGAGGTGAGACCCTCCGAGCAGTGTGCTAGGCATTTTGCTTCTATCCACACTCCCAGAAGAGAGTGGTTTTCTGCTCTGTAAGTCTGATACCTATTGGGGAACCTCTGAAGGTATTATCAATCATCATGATTAGATTCCTCCTCTTCTCAGGAGAGATCATGCTCAGTTGAAACAAGAGCTATTGCTGGGATGGTAACAAATCACTCTGCAGCAGAGTCCTGCTTGCTGCATTCCTGTTCCCTTATTTGCGTGCATTTCTCTGCCGTTTTCCTGGATGATTATGTTTTCACTAAATCTCCTGTCTATCCAAAGCAGAACATGCCTCAATGTTTTTCTCACACCTGACACCTACTCATAGTGACAGCTCTGGAAAGCAAACTTGGAAAAGTCCTCCTGCAATCTCATACAGCTGGGTGAAATAGCTGTGACACCTGAATCCTGTCCTTCCCTCGGGAGCTGCTGGCCTACTCAGCTCAGAAGCACTGCATACTACAGCACCCACACTAAAAAAAAATCCCAGGAAAGCACCTAGCGGAATGCAAGCTGGAACATTAGTTATGCCATGACGTGATTGCACGACCTCAAAGCAGGCATCATATGCCAGGCAAATCACCTGGTGGGGATTCCAGCAGCCTGCAAGAAAGACATGAACTAGCTATATCTGTCACAGCAAATTATGCATCTTTCTGCCTGACTCCTACCGTAAGGTACCTGACTGGAGTGACGCAGCTATGGGCTGGGTCAGCCTCCAGCCTTCTGAGGCTGCACATCTCAAAGTGATGTGGAAAAAGTGGGATAGCTTCTGTTTTTTAAGAAAAAATAACAAGCCCAAAAAAGCCCTTTTTTTTTCTCTTCTGGCTTTAAACCACCATAAAAAAAAAAAAAAAAAAAAATCAGCACAACAGCATTTCATTCAACGTTCTTCTTGGAAAAGATATTAATAACTTTTTAACCTGGTCTGTAGAGACAGAACTTAAAACAGTATTGGTGTTTTGAAAAGAAGCCGTGCTCCTTTTAAGTCAGTTCTGATCAATAATCAAAGTTGCTACTAGGGGGCACTGTGACATTCACGGGAGGCGCAGCTCTGCTTCCTGCTGCCTATTCCTGCATCCATTATATCTTTCACAATTCCTTGGGTAAAAACACAGCTAAAGTCCAGTTTGGGTCATTTCACTCTTCCTAGTAATGTACCTCTTAAACTTTAAAATGTGTATGATGCATCACTCCCCTCTCCGTCCCCCATGCTTCTTTAGCACAAAAATACTCAACAAATGCTGGCTGCTTCTTCAGATGTTACTGTGTTTTAGTGATCGAAGTAATTGAACCTCATTTGTAAAACAATTTGGGATTGTTCAGGACAATCATGACAGTGTCAAGTAAGAGTTAAGAATTATAATAGTAATCATAACGATAATGAGTATTTCTCTTCCCACTGCAATGAACCCATCTGGAAGGCCTCAGTGTGAGGCTTCAGAAGTATCCAAAACTGTGATTAGAAAGAAATTCATTTCTGCAGGAAGGTGGAAGCTCAGAATGCCAAAGAAAGAAAAAAGGAAGAGAAAAATCCTTTCTAGTTTTGGCCAACAGACCTCATCGGAAATTCTTTTGAAATGTTATTCTCTGGAAGAGAGCTCAGTTAGCAATATTCTGCAAATGCTCAGCCCACTTCATCCATCTGCCAAGCTGAGAATGAATATTCATAGCAAGTTATTTTAATCATTGTGTTTTTCTTGATGTGACATAATTCTATATAATTTTCCCCCCCCAGAAAAAAGAAATAAAAAAAAAAACAAAAAAAAAAACACCACCAAAAACAACAACAAAAAAACAACCACCAGGAAAAAAAAAGTGCCCTCTTTTTATGCTGTCAAGTCAGAAAGTTTTTTTCTCCATCTGCAAGGAAGAAAAAAGGGACACTGGGCAGCTCATGCATGGGTTATAGCAACATCCTCATCAATGCTTCTCAAATCCCAGCATTAACAACCTAGCCAATGACACTGGTGCAAATGGTATGTGCTAGCTTTTACCTGTCCCTGTTGAACGTAAGGGATCAACACCTCCCACAAGTGACGATCGGGGTGACAACACCAGACTTGTGTAGGCTGGGAATGGCATCCACTGGCAACATGTACATGGGGGAGCAAGGGAAACTGTACAGGAAGAGCTGGGTTTGGGGAGCTCAGGGCTGGTAGAGCCTGGGTGCTGTAGTTGGAGGATGAGGGAAATAGAGAGTTACTGCAGATATGTTCAGGGGATGCTGCTTGTAGTCGCACACCCTCATAAGCACATACTACACAAAAATGCTTTTACAATTTTTGATTGCTTCTTAAAATAGTTTTCATTCAACACTTAGCAAAAGTTCACACTTTTGGCAAAATTGTCCAAGCACAGACAGGTTATAAATATTTTAGAGTACACAGACATACCTCAGGAATGAATTGGGTCCTCCCCTGATTCTAAATGGTGCTCCTGGTTCCCAGTACATCAGGAGGACATTTTATTATGGTTGAAAATCTTGAGGAAAACCTTGTTCCTGCAATAATCAAGAGTCTAAAATATTCAATACTTGACTGATGCAAGCAATTCCCAGGTGCCATACATTAGCTGCTGGGACAGGCAAGCTGGGTCACAGAGCTCAGCTCAGTGGAAAAAAAGAACACCACAATCAGGTTTTCTTAAAAGCCAGGCATGTGTTTTACATATCACTCCTGCTTCTCTCTTGTTCTTTGCATTGTTGCCCCTTGGTGGCCAAGCCTGCTCCTTGTTCTCAGGTCCACCACCCTGGAATGACCCCCCAGAGAGTTTGTGCCCAATGACTTGTCAGTTACCTCCTGCCCCAGAGCATCCCAGACACCCCACGAGATGGTCCCTAAAGTGCTGAGCCCAGTGGATTCTTGAGTGGGATCAACATGAGGAGCTGCTCATTAGAAGGACAGCTGTGGTTTGTTTCCAGTTGCTACTCAAGTGCAGTCCATTTCCTTGCATTCAGTTCTTTGAGTAGCAGTGAATGCCATACAAAGGTGGCTTACAAGAACCTAAATAGTTGAGACCTCTTTCTTGCTGCTCCTACTACTAGACAGTTCTGCATCTAGCTAAGAACACATGCAGTCACTTCAAATAATTTCTTCTAGTCAGTGCAGCAATCCAAGTCTTTAAGTTCAGGGAAAAAAAAAAAAAGGAGGAGGAAAGAAAAACAGCAGGCAAGAAAGCAGAGATGGTAGTCTGCATTTATCTTTAATTAACTACTGGATTTTTGAAAAACAGTAATATACACCACCAACAGGCCTATGCAAGCATCCAGAAATCCATAATTGCAGCATGTTGCCTGACTGCTGCTTGTCTTACTTTGCTGACATATTGGCTCCTGTCTTGGGCCGCATTTTACCAAATATTTTACAGAAAAACAGTGTTCTCCTTTTCCAGTACTGGAGGTTCCTGCTGCAAAATGCAGGACAGCTATAATGTTTATGGATGACAAGAGTAGAAAGAGGTTGAAATCCCATGATCACTATTTGCATTTATCTCTTTCCATGCAGAGACTGGTAAAGTAGAGTTAGCTTCCATACTAGTGGATGGCACAGGAGAAAGAGTACAGGAACAAACTCTCTGGGGCAGAATTATTACCCCTGTAAACTGGCATAGCCTCACTGATGCTTCTTGGAGATCACAGGAGCTTTGATGACCAGCAGCAGCTTTGAATCTGACCTACCAGAAACACAAAATGACTCGTCTGGCTTAAAGGAAGAAGATGACTCTGTCTCAGAAGACAGGTTACAACTTGGCTCTTTCAGGAAAACCCTTTAGACTGCAATGGAGAAAATCTCAACAGGGCTCCACAAAAATTTAATAGGCTTTCCACACAATGGCTTTCTAAAAATACTAGGACTAGCAAAGGAAGAGATTCTCCTAGGATGGCTCGAATTCTCTATTAAATACTAAGCAAGATTCCATAAAAGCTCTCTAAATGTTAACAATTTCCATTAGGGAAATCTTTAATGATGGAAGGCCATTACCAGCCAAAGGCCTAGCAATGAATTCTTGGCTCCCAATTCAAATCCTGGTGGACAATGTCTGTATGTACAGCTGAGCAACTAACTCATGCCAGATAAGACAGTCAACAAATTCAGCTTCTTTCCATGACCAGAGGGCCATGGCTTTGAATTTGGTTCCGTTTATTTTTGTTTCCCAATTATGTTTGTTAAATTGTTTGCACTTTCTTTCACAAATGGCTTCAACACACGCTCTGTATTCCAAATTCAAACGGTACTGCTTAATTGCAATTGGTTAGATAAGTAATATTCTTACTGCCTGTGCACTGAACTGCTTCTGGAGTGCTATGATATGCTTGCAGTGTGTAAATTAGTTAAGGGGAGTACAGGCAATAAATCTGAATGTCCCCAAAATCTTCAAATGAGACCAAGAGAAAAAATATGCGTATATGTGGGTTTTCTGGGAGGAAAAATGAGATAAAGGCAAAATCAGTGCTACCTTCTCATCCTGACATCACATTTTAAAATGTGCTTCTTTGCCATCTTCCTACTACTTTGTGTTTTTAGTCTAAATGGTAACTGTTTGAAATTCATGACAAATACCTCCCAGCCAATTCTCTATTCTGTTTCCAAAGACCATAATGTCTGATATTCTCCACAGTCTGGCAGGGGAGAACTTTTGGAAGGGGTGAATACCTTTCAGATGAAATACTTTTTTATTAACTTTTTCCATTCCAAACACATTGTGAACTATTTTGTTAGAAGTTCCACAAATAATTGTTTTTGTTTAAAAAAAACAAAAAAACAAAAACAAGACAAACAAAAAAACCCCACTGTCATGTAACAGCAAAAATAATTTGCAAAATATTTTAATAATTTTCATTGTCACTTTTACCAAGAGTCATTTACATGTTTAATTTTAGTCAGGTAAGAATATGCACCAGTTTGTGTTCCATTTTAAAAGCTGGAAATATTTTGAGTCATTTAGAAGTTGAGACGATAAAGAAACGCAGTGCTTCAGAATCTCGGAAATGAAACATCTCTATGATGTCAAAAGAAAACCTTCCCATATGCCTAAATATTTCTCTCATAAAAAAAATATAGGGATTTCATCTTTTTTTCCATCTGCTTTTCGGGGAGGAAAAAAAAAATAAAGTTTTAAGTCTTTACACTTCCAAGTCTGATAAAACTCTGTTTTGACAAACTCCTGAAAACAGGCCTATAAATGTAGTTCAGACATTCCCTCCTGTTGTGGCAATTACTGACAAGACTATTTCAAAGAATCTGTCTCACAGAAACATGTGTATAATCTGCTCCATCAAAGCACACTCCTCCTTAAGGTGCCACTGCACTGCTTTGTCTGAGCATCCAGCGGAACAGGGAAGTCACACCTTAGTGTGATCTCCAAATCATTGTCCTAAAGTTATTTGGAGACACAACAGCTTTACATCGGGAAGAGGGACAGCATAACCACCATTTTGCCTCAAGGAAGTGGAATGCAAAGACCTTATGGAAAAGTGGACTGGAGCCGCACACAGGGAGACGAGAAAAGTGGAGAAAAGAGGACAATGGGCACAACACAGAAAACAGTGAGTATGTGCAGGTATGATAATTGTTTTCAGCTTCCTTTTCCCCAGAAATCCTACATTGAACCCCAAGATGGTGAGACCCCCACCTCTCCTGTTTATTAATAAGCTTAGTTTGAGTTCCTAAAATTTTTTGATCTTTTTGACCAAACTCCCTCCCAAGGCCTAAGAAATTAAATGGCCCCTTCTAGGCTCTCCAGAAAATACACCACACAGCTGGAGGTGTTCTGAGGCATCTGACATCCAGCCCTTGCTTCTCCTTCTGTGGGAGTGGGGAAGTTACATCTTTTCTATGCTCCCATTCCTTTTCTCTGTGGCTCAAGCTTGTGCATGACATTGCAGGGATGGCAAATGAAAACTTCTGCCAACCTTCTCTGCTGCCTCCCAGAGCTCTGCTTTGAGCACAGTAACACACATGGCCAGCTGCCATACGCCCAGAGTGGGGCACTGCTGGCAGGTCCAACCTCACACTGAATCCACGTGTTTTGGTCCAAGGGAAGTCCAACCCCAGCACAGAGTTCAGCGAGGCCTGCAGAGCACAATGGAAGGACACAGTGATTTAATTCCCAGTGCATTCCTGTTGCTGCAGTCACCAACATGCAAACTAAGCAATTTAAACAGAGGCTGGGTATCTCTGCATTGTGGCCATCATTGTGAGAAACATCAGTACAAGTAATCCCAAAGCTTTTCAGGGGGTCATGTTTGTCTCAGCACTCTGTGCTAAATGGTCACAGAGGTAACTACACTGGTAGGAAGTTCAAAAATGAAAGCATGACTGTCAGGAGAACCTAAAAACTAAATGAACAGTGGAGACCTAGCTGTACTCCATCACCAAGTGGAGATAGGTGAACAGCAATAGACTGGTACAACAAGCTTCATTATTTTTCTTCTCCATGAGAGAAGAGAGAATGTCATCTCCTAAACTGTCAAGACAGTATTTTTCACCAGTGTGACCTTGGCAAGGAAAACCCCAGAACAGCCATGAGCTGGTCTGTGGGAGAGACAGGACATAACCCATGGAAGCCCACCAGGATGGGAGTCAAACTTCAAAAATGATAACAGAGTCTCTTACTCCAGCCTCAGAGACTAACAGTAACCTTGCAGGTGACCCAAGCCTGTGCGACAGACTCCAAGACCACCCTGTGTTGTGCAGTGTTGGTCCCCTCACCTTACGCCCTTTGGTAGGTGGTGCATTCTGATAAGAGCCTCGGCTGTCAGAAAACAAACTGCAAGCGACAGACTGAACAC
The DNA here is from genome assembly GCF_024509145.1 of Vidua macroura. Taxonomy (NCBI): domain Eukaryota; kingdom Metazoa; phylum Chordata; class Aves; order Passeriformes; family Viduidae; genus Vidua; species Vidua macroura. Next base: position 69,625,337 of record NC_071572.1, read on the forward strand.
ACTACCATGCAAAAGCCTGTCTCAGGAGGGACAATTAAACACACACACAGAAAAATAAATGGCTTTTCCCTTTCAACCCCTTTTCAACAAGTAACAAGACAGAAGCGGGTGCCTGTATGCTAGAATGCCCAGAAAATCAGCAATTAACAAGCGTTCCGCTCTAGCCCGTCTGTGATTTCCTCTCTGCAACTGTGGCTAAATGTTTAAATACACCACTCCCCCTTTCTGTGTGCTTGCTGTGCCTCTGGCTCACCTCAGCCCTTCTGGCTTTCCATATCATGCAGTCTTCCCTTTCTCACGTGTTTATCTGAAGCCTCCTCTAAGATAAACACAGAGAGAGTGGCATAGTGACCACCCAGCTGCCTTCAGGAGCACACACATCAGATGAACTAACTGCCCCAAATGCACACAAGACAAAATGCACTTAGCCCTGTGTGCCACAGAGGTGTTTTATAAGCCGTCTAGTCAGCAGCATCCTCAAGAAAGACGCATTACCATATCTAGCCAACAATAACATAATCCAGAGAATTCAAGTGGGATTCTTCCCTAGGAAACTAAGTGCTAACCACATTACAGTGCAGATGCTCATTAACAAGCCTGTATCAGACAAAAGCTGCAAAGGTATTTTTCTGAGGCATAGGCTTGAATGAAGGTTTTTGACTCAGGTTGGCACTCAGAGTTAAATAGATTGAAAAACAGTCTCTCATTAAATTCATACAACAATTCAAACATGAATGCTTAAAGTGAGGTCTGTGCAAACAAGCATGGGGAGTGAAACACTCCAGTAAAGTCAGTGGAACACCTGTGACCTACTGGACTTCCTAGACACTTCAAACCCCAAGTTGCAAAAAATCAACTGAGAAAAAGGTGCTGCCACTGCATGCTGATGTTCCTATCATGACTGGATGGTTTTCATTGTTCACTCTGTAGAAACTGATGATCAAGCTTGGAAAAAATAAACCCAAACCATAAAAACAGAGTAAAATTCTATTACAGAGAAGAGACACTGAACATCTTTTAAATTATATATAGAGAGGCTTCATAATTAATGAATGACTGAGCTTCAATCTAAAAATGAAAGCATGACATAAAGAATCCACTAGGTAAACACAATCCTGCAAAAAAAAAAAAGAAAAATCCTTCCCAAATACTTGCTAGCATAATCTTTCTTGGCCAACTATAGGAAAGCAAAGGCTAGGGCCCAACTTTGACAACTGAATGGACTAATTATATTACAACTCCAACATGGAAACCCTCTCATCTCAAGTTTTGCAAACAAATGGCAGACATGCAATGAACTTCAGCAACAACAGCTGCAGAACAGAGCTGGCCTGATCTCCCTTGCCAATAGATCTACAGAAAACAGCAGTCAGCCCTGATGCCAGTTCAACCAACCGAGAGAATACAAGCACCACCACATAGTGCCAGAGGACCCGAAATTGAATCCATATGAAAACACGACCTACTTCTATACTTTCTTATCTATTCATTATATGTAGCTGCTCATCACTGAGATACCCTTTTCAAGTAAGATCAACAGCAATAACAAAGTTCTGAACTGGCCTTGCTAGGAAATTAAACAGCACCTGGAAACATTCCTCAGTGCTGGAGCCACCAGCATTGCTGAACTGCTAGAGGGGCTCCTGATACAGTTTTGGCCTGTGTCAACCAACACTATGCCAAACAATTCCCTGTTACATCTATGGGTTAGGACTCCCAAAAGACCCATTCTCAACAGACAAATCAGACACAGTCAATCTGCTTGGGAGACTAAGAGATTTTAACAGACTCAGCATGGGCTATTCCATCATTGTTGGCCACAGTACCAGGGTACAGGCCAGAGCACATTTAGTTGTTATTATATATTTAGGTACAAAAGTGCTGGCATCTGTCCTTTCCCCGAGTTCAGAATTCCTGCTGGGGCTGGTTGCCTTCCTTGGAAACGAGATATTTCCTGAAACTAAGATATCCTTGAAAACTGTATGGTACTTGAAGGTCTTGCTACAATGATGTAGGAACAATGGGTATGAAGAAATTACTGTCTTAGATTTGTTGATGTGGGACTTCATATTCAAAAGCAAGAAATTCAGGCTGGAATTTTCTTTACTGCTCTTCTCATTCAAATATGCATCTTTGGGGTTTATCCTCTCCAGGGGTCCTTCTTCAGGGAAGTTATCATCAACTCCAGGAGAGATCTGGACCAGCACACAGGTGTTTTCTTCCTCCAGATTCTGAGTCTAGCAGTGGTGTTGCGAGCCTAGCAGCAGCTCAGAATTTTTTTGTGATTGTCCCTAAGCATAAAGCACTGATAAAAAATAGCACTGAAAATAAAAGAAAGTAGCATAAGGAAGCAATTTTCCCATTTCACCAAGAGATGCCTCATATTCTGTCAGGGCAGATGAGAGAGAGAGAGAGAGAGGAAAGAGCTAAAAGTACCACAGCTAATTAAACTTTGTGGAAGATGCTTCCACATTTCTTTTTACACTTAATAAGAGGAGAGAATCACCTGAAGAGAGAGGAGGACAGGTATTGAAAAAATCCTGTGATCTTGTTATCTATTTCATCTGTGAAGATCTTCACAAGCGGAGGCAACTAAAATGGCTCCAAAAACCTACGTTTAGGCAACTGAATCACTGCCTTGATTCAGCAGTCTGGAAAGCAATTTTGCCAACCAAATGCAGATGTCTAATCTATCTTGGCAGCTGACTCAACTGAAAACATAGGCTAAAAGTAGGTTATGAGAGCACAGATACTTGGATAACATATAGATATCTGCATTTAAGTGTTTACACTCTGAAGCTGAACTCCAATCTTGATTTTAGGCAAGTAGAACAGACTTGTTTTGAGAGGTCAGAGACACACTTAAAAGCATGGGTATGAGACCTAGTACATTCCCCACTCCCTCCAAAAAAAAGCCACCTACTTTTAAAGGTAGTTCTGCAAATGAATCATTTTAATTTCAAAGCTAGCTGAAAGATGAAAATTTTAAACTTGTTCTCCCCCACAGGCTGCTTGTATGTGGCCTCACTGCTTTGAATGGTAAGAGAATTTAACCCTGTGGAAGTAAGTGGTGCTGTGCCAGCTGGCTGCAGGGCATGCAAAACTTCCCTGGACTGTTCAATTCAGGAACACCACTGCAGCCACACAGACCCCTTTTGGAGAACTGCAGTTATCACTGTGACATGAGAATACATAGTAAACTGTGGCCAAACCCAAGATCACTGAGAATGAACTCACATTCAAAACTTGGAGGTGGAAAATGTAGCATTTTCCAAGGGGGAAAAAATCTTATTCTTTAGTTTAAAACAGAAGCAGGATGAGAAATACTTTTGGCCACTTATATAAAAAAGTTAAAATATCTAAAAGAAAAAAAATTGGTGGAGGAAGGGGGAGTAAGACACTACTTAACAGTTGGGAAAATAGAGATTATAATGCCAGAAGGAAAAGTGAACTTTTTTGCCAACCTCTTCAATAATGCAGCTTATAGGACTACCCTAAATTAACTCATGGTTGGATAGAACATATGTTCTGAAGAAACAGCTAGTATTGATTGTAAAATTGCCAGTGATAGGGAATCCACCACATTCCCATGGTAAATTGTTCCAATGTTTAATTACTTTCACTGTTGAAAAAACTTGTGTCTCATTTCTAGTGTGAAATTGCCTGGCTTCAGGTTCCAGCCACTAGGTCTTTTTATATGTTGTTTGCTAGCTTGAAGTGCCCTCTTATTAGAGTTTGGTTCTCTAAGTACGTATTTACAAACTGCAACTCCTCAGGCTTCCCACTGATAAACTAAAGAGGCTCTTCTCCAGGAACCTCAGCCTGTGGAGCATGGCCCCTCGCATTCCCATCACTTGCATATCTAGTTTCTGAAACTCTTCAGTTTAGCAGTAACATGCTTTAACTGGGGACATCAATCACAGGAGCTGAGCACCTCCCAAGTTCAGACCTCAAATATTACTTCCTAGGTCACACCTGAGATGCCCAGTTAACTCTTTGAAGCCTCCAAAATATGTCTTCCAGCACAATTTTGAACAAGGATTTACTTTCAACTATCTACTAGCATACTTTTTTCAAAATTGCTATTTCTCAGAAAAGGATCCTTTAGGTTAAGAACATGGTTAACTACTAACATCTTTTTGCATGCCTTTATACAGTGCTTCATAATTGACCACATTAAAACACACACAGCTTTTCTAAGCCAAGTTTAACAAGGGATCTGCAATTGTCTTGCATCTGTGACCTTGTCCTTCTTCATGGTTTGTCTGTGGAATTTTATCATGGTGTCACCAATAAACTTTCCTTCAGGTGGTTTTACATCTTATTCCACAGTATTGATAAAAATAATAAATATGCCAAGGAGCAAGAAGCAGTGTGCACAGCATTCCAATACTACACATTTGCGGCGATAATTCCCTGTTTGTATCTGTATTTTCAAAGTGCTATTTAACCAGTCCTTAATCTAATACACAGAGACTCATTTTATATTATTCTTGATCAAGATCTTATGAGGTATAACAACAAATGCTTTCAAAAGTCTAACCACATCTGCACTACTACCTTTAGCAACAAATTTTATAATCTCATCAAAAAGATATCAGGTTTGTTTGACAGGATTTATTTCCCATAAATCCATTTTGATTGGCATTAATTATATTTCTCCTCTTTAATTTTTTATTAATCTAATCCCACATGAGTTTTTCTATTATTTCACCTCAAAACAGTACCAGAATGACAGGACTGTAATTATCTTAGGTTGTCCCATACACACCTTTAAATTTGAAATTGTATTTAAACACAAGCATTTTTTTCCAGACTTCTGGCACTTCAAAACAAATGTCAGGCTGTGTGGAATGCACCCAGATCATGTCTGAAACTTTTGTAAACATATTACCTGCATTTTCTAACTGGCCTTAAGAATGTCTGTATTGATTCAAGAGCCATCTGTTTTGGCATCCTGCCTCCAGGATGCCATGGATGACATGGAGGAAAGAGTAAGAAGCCTGTACCCAAGGGTCTTTGCCCAACCTGCTCTCCCAGCCTGCGGTAATTTGTGGCTCTGGGAGCTCCTCTGGCAGGCACTGCACCTGCATCCTTCTGTGTACAGCCTCAGGGTTTGTCCTTCTGTGAGTCTGTCAAATTACTTGCTGAAAGTGTTTTTATTTCTAATCATCTCACCTTTCTGTGGCTGTAAATTCTCTGTAATTACTAAACATCGCGTATCTCCTTATTTTAAACCTACTACCTGAAAATACCCTTTGATGACTTGCTGTCGCACTGTAAGCAGCAGGTAACAGCTGCTCTGTGATCACTTTTTCCATTCCAGTGGTGATTTTGCAGACCTAAGCCTTTTCTCAAGAGCCAAAGGCAACCCACTGTCTTTTCCCAGGGAAGTCTCTCCATGCCCATCAGCGCCAGTGCCTCTTGCCTTGGACACCTCTCCTCATCTCTTTCAGATAGGCATCAACAGTGTTTGGTTTGTAAGATGTAGACTGGCCACAGATTTGCAGTGACAGACACACACATTCCTTTGTACCTGGTTGTCCTGTTTCCCAATTAATTATTAGGTCTTCATCTTTTATACTGCCTCGGAATGCTCATCTGGCATCTCAACAGAGGTAAATATGTTTTTTCTTAATTTACTATTTTGGAAGCAGCTCTTTATCTTCCTGAGCTATTCCTGCACTGCATTGTTTAGCCAATTGTCACTACTTCTAGAATTGGCACTGCTGCCAACCCAAATTAAAGTCATTGTGCTTAAGAAATTACTCAAGACTTCAAACCCATTACCAGTCCCTTCCCTGGGCAAACCTTACCTGTCTCTAATACAGCCTCAAGATGAGCTATGTTTATTCATTTCAGTCAGTGCTGGTTAAACTTGTCATCACAACAAAAGCAAGAGTTGAATTGGAATTGTGCACAACTCTCCCACCATTTGGAATAGGTGTGCCTATGGGTGTTCCCTCTGGCTTTGGTGCAGCAGCACATCCTAAAAGATGTGTACAGCCAGGACAATGGAGGCAACAGCTATTCCAGTAAGAAAATTCAAACCAGATTGAACACTCTTACTGGAACAGATGTTTTCAGCTGCACTCACAAACACTCCTGCCTATACAACAGCTTTCTGGGGCTTGCATTTATTATCTGGGGCCTTAACGCCTGGATGAGTGCAGAACTACCCATGTGCACAAATGATCTGAGTGTAGTTTTGTCCCTATGGAGCCGTGGTATTGTTCTGTTTGCCTGTGCCTGTAATGCAACAGAAAGAGTGGCCGCCGCACCAATTTAACTGAGCTGATTTTGATGCTAAACATTAAGCCGGAGGCCAGCAGCTGAGGAAGGTGAATGCAGGATGAGAGGTAGATCTTAGCTGATCCCTTGGCTGCTCCCATACGTCACATTTGCTCCTACTAGAAAGGGTATGAGCAGATCTTTGTTCATGAGCAGCTCTTTTTTAAATCTCTGGCAATTAAAGTGCATCAGGCAGTGGATGTGCCTTAACGGAGAGAGAAGAACCTTCTGTTTTTCTCTCTATCTTAATTGCCTGTGAATTTATAGGCTTTGGTAATGTTGGTGAAAAACTTGCTGGCACTGTATGAATGCTTTTGCCTTCCTTCTCTCAATGACTGGCTTGTTCTTTCTATTCTGTTTCCTTCCTCTGTGAAGGCATTTTGCTGTCTGTGACCAGACAACTGCCCTCCCTTACTGCACAACCTCTCACTGCCACCTGGAATGCCATTCTGCAGATGGTCAAAGGAAACAAGTCCTATTAGCTTTACATTTCCTTGCAGAAAACTATCTCTGAGGGAAGGGAAAGGATCTAGTTTTACTCCCTGAGGGCGGATCTTTACCTCGGGGGCAAACAGTACATCCCAAGGCAAAGGGAGTCCCATTAAACAACAAGACACCAGTCAAAGTCATCCCCATTTACAGCTGTTGCTGCCTCCAGCAGATTTCCCCAAGGGTCTTCATTTAGCTGCAGCTCATTGAGAGGGTCAGGCAGGTATGGCTGCCCAACTGGTGCAATGCCTCCTTGTTGGCCAGTCCTGCAGTGTAATTGGACTCAGCCCCAACAAAGGCTGGAGAAAAGAAGACCTGGGCTTGACGTAAGACAATACCAAGCTACATAAACTCTGGGCAAGGTCTGGGGAAGCCACTGGCAAAAATCGCACAAACTCAGATACCACCAGGACTTGCCTCTTGGCTGTAGCCCCTTATACATCAGGCTTCTAAGCATATTTGTTTGCAGTAAAGTCAGAGGAATCCTTTTATCCCACTCAATAGGAAGCTTTGGCATTCAAAGGAACAGCCAAAGACTTGTACCAACTGATCCCTTAAATCCTTCCTGATAAACAAAAGTAACAGCAGCATCTCAATACTGCAGCAGTGACAAAAGCTCCAAAGTAAGAGGTACTTTCCTGGACAGAATTCAATTAAGAGTCTTAACTCTGGTTTTAATTACTTTCACCTAACTCGTCCATAGCACAACAGGCCAGCATACTCAGCCAGCAACTTGCTGCTCAAGGCATTAGCATAGACACAATTTACTCTCCTGTATAGTGAATTTTGTAGGCATTTAAACTATATCAAATATATACTTTGCATCCCATGACATATGACTTGTCCCTAAAGGCATCTATACTTCCTATCATGAAAACAGTCTCAAAGGCATCAGGAAGAAGTTTTTAGAAAGTTTTCCTGAAAGTAGTCAGGAAATTATCAATAAAGCATTACTTTAATCTCTCTTATTTGAAAGTTATTAAAGAGCAGTATCTGAATGAATTAAATACAGAACACAGGAAAATAATGGAGCAATCATAAACAAAAAATCTTTTTTTTTCCTACTAATCCTTTTTTTTTTTTTTGTTAAGGCAAGATGTATTTTCTTTGGCACATAAAATCTTCAGAAGTCTTAATTTTAAAATGGAAATTGCTTTTGTCAACACCTCACTAAGAGCACATATCATTGAAAAACTATTGAAACATCTCTTTTTAAAGTAAACATCTCAATCAGTTTTAGGTGTAGAAATCTTCTAAGGTAACTATTTCTTTCAGTGCAGCACATAAGTATATTTAAGAACCAAAAGGCTGTATCCTAATCTGCTGTTTCCAAAAACAGAAGCCTCGGCTCAGTGTTGCTTACCTTCTCAAGCCTATGACCATACAACACGGATTTGTTTGCAAAAGGCAGCTTAGGGAAGATAACTTTATTCCTTTGCAGTGAAGGTTTGAGTGAGATGTAGCACCTTAGCTGTAAACAGAATCTACCACAATTTGATTATTCACAGCCATCCCATCATTTGTAACCACTGCATCTCAGGAATCAGTTCAGTCACACACATTCTGTTTGTAGCCTCCTAAGCCCAAAGTGAGAAAATACATGAAATAAAATGCACCCTCTTTTCAAAAAACCATGACAGACTTACCATCACCCCCTTTCCCTTATTACCATGCCACCCTTCTCCCTGAAATGAGCAGTTCTAGATGGGTCTGCCATATTTCTATTCCTTGTGGGAAATAGAATGTTGGAGGGCTGTCTGTCCTGGGGGGAGTTAAAAGCATACCTAGGATTCTTGGAAGATTTCTAGGGATTAGAAACAATAGTGAATAGAGTGTTATGACTGCTCTTTTCTTTTTTTTTTTTTTTGCTTTTGAAGTTATATGTACTCTATTATAGGCATGCTACATTCAGCTGACAGATACTGGAGAAGTTCCCTGTATGGAATTCCAAAGAGAAAGCTACAGGTATAACAATTGTGGGGTTTATAATCTAATAGTGAAAAAATTGCTCAGGTTTTTTCCTGAGGTTTCTAGAGGTTCTCTAACATCCTGCAGTCCCTAGAAGAAGTCATTGCTTTGTCCCTGGCTCCCTGGAACTAAAAAAGCCATATGCTGACCAGAAAAACAAAGCTTTTTTATTCCCTCCCCTCCCAGCTCCTAGCTATCTAACTTAAACAAGGGAGCTTAAGTATTCAGAACTCATTTTTCTCCAACAGCTCTTCATAATCTTAGTAATCATTGCATAACTGAATACTAACTGTGTTTTCTTAATATCCCATAGATGGGAACAAAAAGTGAAAAATATAGGTTTGATGACGTGCAGTCAAATTCTGTACTAATTAAAAAATAGGTTTACCTCAATCTATCACCATTTCTTAAGGGAACTTGAATTCACTTCCATATGGACAAGGTATATGAAGGCTTTTCCAACTGTGACAGCCACCACTTTGAGTCTTATGGAAATCAACTGAGGTATCAGTCTCAGTGGTGTTATGGCTGAACCAGCAACGCAGGAGTCTGCACACGTAATTGTTCATTTAAGAACAAGCATCTCATCAAGAAAGGGTTCTGAATCACAGTGAGACCAGATTAATTTAGCAACATTACACCCAAAACAACAACAGCACAGGGCTGCACCAGACTTCCTCCACAGGCTACCCAAAGAGGTAATGAGAGAGCAGGCTTTGGCTGGAATACCAGCCCGGGGCCATGAACATCACAGCTCTTTTATGGAGGTTATGCTTCCAGCAATGAATGAACCACCATCATAATTTTTAAGTTAAAGCCCAAAATGGCTCCAGTCTCCCTAACACTGATGTGTCTCAAATGCCTTTGGAATGATGAAGGGTAAACACTGGACCTCTACAAGAAATCAGAGTTGGTTTTAGTTTTTAATAAAAAAAAACATAACTGGCTTTTCAAGCCAATGTAAAACTGTCTCTGCCTCCAAAATAGCCATGTTTGATATCATCCCTTTAAAAGCTGCCGAGGAACACAGTGACCAAGATGACCCTGGAAACTCACACTGAGGACAAAGATACTTTGTAAAGTTTTTAAATGAATTTTCTGCACTGATGTCAGGAGGATGGGTCATTTTCCAGATTTAGAGTTTGACTTCCCGCTTTTGCCCCCTGCTAACAAAGACCCAATGACACCCACACCCAAGCCTGCTACTCCAGTCCCAGTGGGGCTACACCCTCTCAACTTCCACCCCATATAGGAACCCAAACACACCCAATATCTCCCAAACCCCTCCAAAATATGAAAGGGGCACAGAGGTCTAATTCCATAACCATAACTGACTTTCTTTGTAGCACACGCCTTGAAGTCTCAAGGTACTTTTCATTCTTTGGGAGAGGAGAAAGAAGCATAGAGGTATGGAAGCCAAGATTAGAGGTGACCTCTGGCAGCTGTGACTCACCCAACATCCCTGAAAAAAACTACTGGAAAGCTAATGATGTAAACAAGTTTCCAAGTGTTGGACTGCCCTGTTTTGCTCATGAGGTCATGTTTTTCGAAGCTGAGCTGGAGAAAAGCAACTGTCTTTTTTCTTTCTTAAGAATTATAAGGTACTAAAGGCAAGGTACTAAACAACTACTTCTGCCAGATCAGCTCACTTACACTCTTCCTAAAGCAGGTTTGCAGAAGCAGCTCTTCATGAGAAGCCTCCACACATCTGTGCAAACTCTCTAAAAGAGCAAATTCAATGCATGTAAATCACTGCAGGCTCCATGGCACAGATAACACAGCAAATTCTTCACTGTTTTGGGAGAGGTTCCCAAGAGGAAGCAAAATTTGGGTTGAACCAAAAATAAACTACAGCTTTAAATAAAACCCTTATCTGTCAAGCCAAACATGAACCCCAGTACCAAAAGGGCAGTGTAACCACGTGCAGAAGAGGTGAACCTTGCTGTTGACTCTGCAAGCAGTGCTCTGCCTTAAACTGCCCCCTCGGCCTCTAGGAGTGAGAGGCTGGGATGGTGTGTCTTCAGCCAAGTCTTGGGTAATAACAGGCATTACACAAGGCACAAGAAGGGCAACGCCAATTCATTGTAAGACTTATGCCTAGAGTTGCTCATCCCTCATCTCATAGCCTGGTAAATTTCCTCAGAAATCAGCAATACTTTGTTGCTCAGTGCTGTCTGGCTAACAAACTGATGAGCTGACTTTCCTACGTCCCGCTCTCCAGCTCTCCATATTCAGTCTAACAATTTTGTACATTTCTGATGTATGACCATCTGTTTCCAACCTTGTACTAGACCTCACGGAGGCCATGCTAGAGATATGATTTTCAAAACCCACTTTCTTTTCTCTCTGTTCGTTAAACAAGCAATTAAAAGTTTTTTAAGTATTTGTGACCCCTGAAAAAATGGCAAGAGGCTTATCTGGGTTACTTCCCACTCACAACTATCTTAAGTTACATCTTACACACTCTAATACATCAATTTGAAAATCTGTCTACGTACCACAAAACAAATTATACGGCTTTTCCAGAGTCCGTCTCACTGACTAGAAAATTTCACACCCCGCCCATTGACCAGCCTTACTTCAGCCCCTCCATATAGGCATGAATACTAAAATAGAAGTAAACTGTAAAGAACACATTACTCAAAACACCTTATATTGCAAGTAAATACGCTCTATTCAAAACTTCCGAGTCTTGAATTACCAGGTCAGCTCATGCCTGTGTCTTTATTCTCCATCAACACCACCAACAGCACACATTTAGCCTTAAAAATGCAAGAGGTGTTATGAAATGAAAAGTAAATGCTGAGTGGGGAATGAGACGTGCTTTTTGAGAGAATGAACTTCCCTGATTGCCTGTGCAGTTTTGAGGACCACAGAACTATTTCATTTTCAAAGGGAACAAAAAATTCTCTTTTCTCCAGAAACCGTGAAGTTCAGTAAAACACCAAATGTTATGAGTATTACAAATAATTTAGCAGTTGGTGAAACTGGATAGAGCACGATGGACACAGATGGAAGATTTAGTGGCCAAACTCTAGCAAGTCTCTGCTGAGTATGTATGCACTGAGATTTTACAGAAGCTCGCAATTTGGCCACATCTAGGTAGATATGAACTGAGGTGGCAAAAGGTAAATCCCTGACACTGAGGTTACTGTACCTGCCAAATTCCAATCTCTCCTCCAAACCACATAAATGAATTTTCATTCAAAACAGAAATGTGAACTTTTTGTTTTTAATGAGCAAGACAACATATGTTTTCCTAATCTCTGAACTTTTTAGCTGAAATTTTCACAAATATTCAGCCCTTGGCTAATACTCAGCACAAACTACTTCAAACCAAACAGTTGCAGTTTGGCAAACTGATAAGCAATGTAAAATTACTCTGGGTAATGAAAAATGTTAGGCAGTTCAGTGATAAGCAACTATATCAGCTTTTCATAGGACACGCTTCTCTCCAGCTGTCTCTCTTCAGACCAACTTCAAACACACACAGACAGGTACAGATCATCTGTAATTTTCTTTTTCTTCCAGTCATTTGCAGCAGATGGGAACACAACTTATTGTGTGTGTTGACTGCGTGTGTACAGCATGCACTGGTATTTTGCAGTAAAGTCAGAAAGCCAAAGCATTTTTTCCTGCTGCTGTTGCTGTCCCTGCTTTGTAAGCTGCATTTTTGCGGAGGAGTGAAAGGTATTGGGAAAGGTGCAGAAGAGAGGATTGCAAGGACTGGGCAGTGCAGTCTCCTGGCCTACTTTGGCTGCTTCTATTTTAGGTTCTTGGCCATGGGAATTTCACTTCCTCCTCTGGCAGACTGGCAGCAGAATCCCAGGCTCCCTCACCTCATTCTGACAGTGACTGCTGATACTGTGACCTGCCTCCCAGGATGCTGTCTGTGAAGGGGGTGTGCAGCAGGGAAAAGAAGAATTAAGGTAGACAGAGGTTATAATTTAGAAATGAGGGAGACTGAGGCCAGTCTTCCTGAGGAGGACTGTGGTAACGTCCTCTGAGAAAGTAGGTTTGGTCAAGACCTATCAGAGAGAATTAGAAGCTGAGAGACCTGGCTCCCCTTTCCTACTCAGCCAGTGATGTGCTGTGTGACAAGTCATAAACTCACTGCTCTCAGATAAAACTGGGAATGGGAGCAACCCCCAAAATGATCATGTATGCATACATGTGCAAGAGGGGGACAAATCTACTCAATATCTGTAAGTGTGCTCATTTCTTCAAAAGGGGATCTTCCAAAAAAGAGAAACGTTAACAGTATATTCTGTCTGCTTTACCCACTGCCCTGTAAAAAGTATATGATCAAACATTTTCCACATTTCATACCCTTCAATTGACAGAGCATGTCCATTCGCTGTGATCCCTCTGCTGGTCCCCACATACCAATCTCAGTCCCTGATTACCCCTCTGCAGTCCTCAGACTCACTGATTTACTCTCCCTGCCTCCAGGTCCCTGACTGATCCAGGTCCCTGACTTCTCTGCATGCCCAGCATCACACTCCTACTTGCCACCTCTCCCCAGCACTCTCCATGTGCTGCAGTCTCTTTGCTTGCACACTGTTCTGCCCTTCCCCCTTGGTCCCAGATGCACACTCATACAAAGCCCCTTCTGCCTATTAAGCACTTCCATTCCACAAAACCTCACAATTAAAACTAATCCTTATCCTGCAAATAAGATGAAAATGAAAGCAGTGCCTTAGAAAGCCTTCTATTTAATGAGCATCTTTGCTGTGGCTGTCACCATTCCCCATCTTCTCTGAGCTTTTCTCCAAATGAAATAAAGATCAGCCCCCCTGCAGATCCTTACTGTAAACATTAATTCAGGAGGTCACTTACATATTAATGCTGACCCTGTTTCTGTCACCTTTGCTGATACAGAGCAGTCCCATTAGCAGCAAGTGTTTTAAAAGAAGCTGATTCTTAATGTGGGTATGGGTGGTGGAAGCTGACCTCCATCATTTCTCCTCCCTTCCTCGCCTACTCTCTAAATGCGACCAGTGCTCATGAGTACCAAATTACTGCATGACGTGTGTGCCCAGGACACATTTCTGTTTGTTTTCTTCCCAGTGCAAATGCATGCCTGTGGCCAAGGGAAGCACTGTGCCCACACAAATAAGAGCAGCTTCAGGATACAGCAAATGCCTGACACCTGCTTTTTTCACAAAGCACTCAGGTACCAGAATCATGGAAAACAAAGTGAAACACCAGGCAGACAGACCTCTTGCAAGAGCACTTGCATGGCACTTACAACAGCCATGTACAGACACACATTCCCAATCACAGAGGGACACAAATCCACCCTTCCTCCTTGCCCCATGCCTTGTCCTGGGCATTTTCTCAGCACTAGACTGCATTTGCCTGTTTGAATGCTGCTGAGATTGAGAAGTGGCCAGCAGCAGGCCTCTCCCTTTCCCTGCAGTGCCCCAGTGAGACACCTGAGCCCTGACCACAAAACTGCAGCAGACATTTCCTGAAGATGAGTCTGAAATGTCAACAGCCTTCGGTACCTAACACATCCCAGGGAAATTAATGGGTGTTCAAGACAGAGGGGAAAACTGCAAGCAGCAAGCTTGAAAAAACAACACCTGGGAAAATCCATAGCAGATGCATTTTACCTGCCAGGACTGAACCTAACCTCCTGCACCATCATCTTTAAAAATCTGTCAGCTGGAAAAGCAAAGCCTTTTCCCTCTGAGGAATAGCACTGAGAAAGCTCACTTGCATATTAGCTACCCCACAACTCCGAACTCACTTTTAAGAATTTAGAAAACACTTGCTCTCGTAACTAAGAGAACAAGGCTTCCCAGTACTGCCCACCTAATTGCATTTCCACTTAGGCATGCACACCCCAGCTCCTGATAAAATATTCATGGATTGCCCTTGGCCTTAATGGGGCAAGGCACCTGCAGAACTGGAAGTGATAAGGGTTCCACCTGGGGAAGGTGGCCATGGCAAGGCTCAGTTAAATCAGTTTGTGGAACAAGGTCAGAAGGCATGACTGCAGAGATTTATGCCAAAGCCCACATCTCTGGGCAGTTTACATTGCCCTTTTACTCTGAAAGGCTCATATTTGTTCTTTGTTCCATTTCAGGCCAAAATTACCCAGAGAGGAGCTGGGCAGTTTTGTGCTTGTTCCATAGAAAACATAAGATCATGCAACTGCGGGTCATGGCAAAACATGAAGCACAGGGTGTGGCACTACCTGGGCCCACAAAGGACACCTTTGATGTTTCCATTAGAAAGCTCCTGGGGCAAGGAGAGGCTTTGCCTGCTGTTATCCAGGCTATATAATTGCCAGGGCTTTCACTTTAGATTGAAGAGTTCAGACTTGCTCATTAAATATACATACACATATATTATATGGCAATGGGATTCTTTCTCAGATTTTAGTTGGGTTTATAGTAGAAAATGAAAATTAAACATAGAACAGTCAAGATCCTTGCCCATTTCCTCTCCAAGCAAATCAGTTCACCCTCCATTTCCTCTGACACCACACCAAAGGTTCTTTGCAATTCTTCACACAGTATTGCAAATCCCTGGTTAGTCGCTGGCTCTTGTCCTGCAGCCCCCACATATCTTGGGGCTTCCATATGAACTTTGCCCCTGCCCCTCAATTTTATCCCATTATTTGTCCTAAGGACCTCACAGAGCTCTGTCAACCTGTTACTGTAGTCCCTTCAGCTTTTCCTCAATTAAGACAACCAGTCATGCCTAATTGTTCCTAGTTCTGTGATGGTTTAGTGATGTGAATAAATGTCCCCTCAGGACAACATTGCAGACACTCAAATCATTCACTTGTAATCTAAATATAAAGGGCATCTAGGTCCGCTGATATGAAAGGCTGCTACATACAAGAGAGAATTATATTTATCTAGAAAAAAAAGGCAGATGATTCACTTTAGTAACACATTTGTAACGACAATGTGCCAAAAGCTGCGTGCTTTTTAACAGGGCCATGCATGTCCATGTGTATCCCACACTCCCCACCAACCAGATGGATGCAGTTCAAACTGTGAATCCACTCAGAAAATTGAACAGTAGCAACTAGGTCCCTGTCCCTTAGTTTTAGTCATTCAGAAACATTTTCACAGTTTTACCCAGGATTTGGTCCTGGTCCTCATACCCTCTTCCTCAGTATGCCAGGAGACCTGCCTGGGCAAAGCCTCCCATCAGCAGAGGGGAGCCCTACTGTTCCTGCCCCAAAAGCCCACATTTCTCACACGCTGATAGCAACCTGACCCCACAGGAAGCAACCCAAGCTGTAGCCACTGCAGAAGCAAGGGCTGCCTTCCCCAAAACATGCCAGTAAGGAAGCACTCAGCTTTACGACCCAAGCACCAAGCTGGTCTTCCTAAGCCATGTGTCCCGCTTGGCTCTGCAGGAACCCATGGCTCCACACTCCCCACCCACAACACCCCCTTCTCCTTTTCTCTCTTTCCTTCACTTTTCAGTCACAGCAAAGACATTTGGGGGGCTTTACCTTTGTTCTCTGCTAAACCAGTGTCCCTAAATGACAAACAGCCTGCTCCTCCAGACTTTATCCCCATAGACTTATACCCTCTGTTGATTTTTGGCAACACAGGTACTAATTCCATTCTTCCACCCTTGATCCTCCTACACTACAATGTTTATAAAAAAGAAATAAATCAGTTTTTCGCCTTTCACCATTCACTTGTGTATGTGAACCTGCAAAGAAGCTGGGTGTGATGTTTTTTTTCTCTCTTCTCCCATCTTCCCTACCACTCAGTAGCTGGCGGGCACGTTTGGGTTTCTGAGGTTAAAAGTAGTAATGAGGCAACTTTGGCTTTCATACACTCTGATCAATATTTACTGGAGCAATAAGAGAGTTCAGAAACTGCAGCGCTGGCATGACAGAGAAATTGAAGAGCGGAAAACAGCATTTAAAGTCTTCAGAGGGACATGACAACCAGCTAATGATTACTTAGGGACTATCAGATTTCCTTCTTCATTTATTTTGCCAAGTGGTATAGTAGTTAAAACACAGAATAATAAGATGGGCCTGTCCCTAGTCTGGGGAAGCAAGTGTTTGTAACAAACTTTTTTTTTTTTTTCCTAGCCAGGTTTGGAAGGAGAGAATTGCTTGTTAAGGTGAATAAGAGCACATCTCCCTATTCCCCAAGGTCCTCTGCCGACGTTTCATCCTGGGCAAGGCACTGTGCCCTGCAGGGTTTCTGCAAGTGAACACTGTCACATATTCTCCTGATAAAAGGGTCTTGCTGCCAGTAATATGTCTGCTTTCTCAATGATTTTTCAAGTCAGTTCATCAGCTAGCAAGCTGCTGGTGCTGTCCTACAAATAGGTTAAACCTTGGGCTCTTGTGGACTCAGCCTCAGACTGCAAGCCACAGCATCTCTGCTGCACTCCATGGCCTCTCCAAAGCACTGTGAGGGGCCTCCAGGCAGAGATGTTTCCTCTAGTGTAATCCAGACTTCAGCAGATAAAAATTCCAAACAGCAACAACAACAACATGCCAAGGCAGGACAATTTCTCAACAAACAACCCCATTTGTTATCAATTTTCAGATAACAATGAATTTTCATGCTATTCCTGAAAACAGAGGGACAAATTTGGGGTGTAAATAACAAAACAGACAAATAGCTGAAGTCAGAAGATGAGGAGAAAGCAGAGGGGCAGAAGAAGCACAGGGTTCACATGGTCCTGCTCAGAAAATGCTCATAGATCCTTATGAGGCATCACAGTTCCTTGCATCACAGTACAGGATTAAGACTTGACATTCCCACATTTGTGGGATAATCTCAAAGTTCCCATGGCAGTTTAGCTCTTGGAAAATAAACTAAATGTGTTAAGGATCTTTGCAAGGTTTTTTGACTTCCACATCATCCGCTTCCTCCTATATAAATTACACTGCTATTAGTACTGCTCAATGAAGAGCATGAAACAAATTGAGCCTCTAGCCACTTTTAATAGACAAGGGTAGTTAACCCATATCTAAGCTGCATGGATGTCTTTTGTGACAAAAATTAAATTCTTGAACTCATCTGGAAGCCTGGGCCTTGCACTGATCACATTTTCACTCTCCCATCTGTCAACCTCCAGCTGAAACCAGCCATTCCTGCAGGCAGTGGGGGAATCCCAGGAAAAAAGCCAGGCATACAAAAAATGTTGTGAGGGGTATTTAGAAGGGAGAAAGTCAAGAATCTTTAGGGGCTAATCCACTTAGTAAAAAAACAATAAAACTCTCTGACTTCTTTCCATAACCACAGTGGCCTGTGGAATAGAAAAAGACCAGAAATGTCTACAGTGTCCATTCCTGCCAGCTGAGTTCACAGTGGAGCAAAGCTAACAACCAGCATACTGGCTTGAAAGGGGAAATAGGGAATAAAAACAAGGTATTTGTCACTCAGGGTATACCTTTTTTACAATGGTGCTTTAATAAGAAAAGTACTTTGACTAGGATGATCCAAGAAAGATGCTGCCAAGCAAGAAAGAGCTGAGAGGTGCTGGTGGGAAAGATACGGTAGCGAGAATGAAAAACAATTGGAGCGGAAGAAGAGACAGAGGCACGAAAAGCTCTTGCAGTAATCCTCCTCTTCTCCCTTGTGTTCTCTGTCTGATCAAATCCCAGCACAGTGTCAGGAAAAAAAAAAAAAAAAAAAAAGAAAAAAAAGAAAAAAAAAAAAAAGAAAAAAAAATAGATCGATCTGCAGATATAGAAAAGAGCACACAGGCACTGGCTTCTCCAATATCTGAAGAAACTCAGGCTGCACTGCACATATTCCCCCTGCAGTTACAACACCCTTCAACACACACACCCCCCACATCCTCCCCCTTGCTGCAGAAATGCCACCGAAGTATGTGACTACATGACTGCAGTGCCCATTCCCTAGAAATGCCACCGAAGTATGTGACTACATGACTGCAGTGCCCTTTCCCCATGGTGAGCTGCAGCTGCCCTAGGCTGGGCACCCCTGTTCCCACCCTACACCTCCTCCCACCTGCCACCAGCACTGCTTGTTCTATTTCGTTACACTGTTGTTTTGATCCTTTCCATGCATCCATCTCCTTTCACCTAATTTCCTGTTCTCTCTATGCAAGCTGTCTCTGCTCCTCACAGGGTCTGCTGTGTGTGTGTCAGGCACCATTGTGACTTCAAAAGACTGTATGGAATGGAGGAGTAACAAGGGTAAGATCACTGTCTTGCAGAGATTAACCATTGGAATGATGTGGGAAAACAGCACTGATCAAGTTTGCTGCCAGGCATGGGGCTTAGAAGATGGGTCTCATGAGTTCCAGCTTCCTCAGTGATTCTGAATCAATTGATTTTTGCCTCAGGTTCCCCATTTGCAGAAAGAAGAGATTAATAGTAGCTACACTAATGATAGAAAAGGAGATGGAAAAGAATGGAGTGCAGGTATCCACAGAAATAGACATAAAGGGAGAGTGGGAATTAGAAAAGTCAGAACTGACTGAAGAAAAATAGGTAGACAGACAGGGAGAAGGCAAGATGCCTGGACTAATGGAAGTCATGATGAAGATATGATGGAAATCAGCCACAACAATTCTTGCCAGTTTTGTGCTGCAGCTCTGGCTGGTTCAGTCTCAACATTCAAGCTCATTCCCCCTCCCTTTTAAACCCTGATTAACACCCATCCATGCAAAAAACCCAGTAGTGCCTTGTGATCATCACCAGTTCCCAGATGGAGGGGAATGCTGGCCCAACCAATTTGCAATCCTAGAACCTGTGAGAGCACATATCTAACCTAAACTCCAACACAACAACTTCTCATTGTTTGTGTCCTGAGCTCTCCAGCAAGGTCACTGGCTGTGTCCTTGCAGCTCCCACTCCATGCATCCCACTAGCAAGCTGTGCTCTCCTGTGCAAAAGCTGCCAGCAAGAGTCAGTGAGCAGAGGTGGCTGTGGGTTCCCAAGGGGCAAATGATAATGCCAGGCTGAAGATAGTAGAAGGGGGAACTTATATCCAAGTCAATTAGGATTAATGCAATGTGGGAAGGTATTAGTTCTGGAGCTGTAAGTTTCTCCATTAAAGATTAAAGGCAGATTGGAAAGGGGGGAAGAAAGCAAAGACAAGCTAGTAAAGACTTTTCTTGGCTCTGCAGCCCTTTTATTCCTTTCTCTGTTTTTCGGGGAAGTGATGAGGTGTGGATTTAAGACATTACACTAGAGATTGTCAGTGGCTCCAACCCTGTTAAGGCAGCAGTTTTTTTGCTCTCCTTTCCATCTCCTTTGCTGAGCACTGTTACGCACTGGTGGTGGCTTGGCCTGCTATCAATGGAAAACTAAAGACATTCTCCAAAATGAAACATCATGGCAACAAAACCTTTACATTCAACTTCTTTGGTCTGAGGAGAGCTCGCTTTTAGTGGTGTGGATGACAGAACAACAGTGAAGTTAAGTGCCAGGTACCACCCCTGAGAAAGGCAAGCAAACAGGTAGGAGGGGCAGGTGAACTGGATACATTAAGCATACAGTGGGGATCTGCAGTGGGGGTTATAGTGTCCCCACCACACTATGACTAGCTTCCAGGCTCTCCAAAATTAGCACAGGTAGAGGAACTGGAGGCCACAACCCCACCATCAGCTTCTCTTCAAAGTAATGCCATTCAAATGGTAGAGCTGAGCAAAGCATTCCTAATTCTGAGAAGCTGAAGGTCTCCGCTGTTCCTTTCAGTGCCGACCCCTAAGGGTGCAGAAGCAGATCAATCTTCCCTCTTTGGCTGCCTGCTCATACACTTGTACTAAGAGGTTCCCAAACCCATTGTGGCTCCCTGAGGCACTGTCCCAGCTAGGTCAGTACATAATGGTGCTGCAGCACTGCAGGCCAGTATGAAATAGGCACAATGGAGTGTTCAGCCTGCAGTAAAGGACCTGTCAATATTATTTGCCTGTAAAGTGCCACACATGCCAGAGGTGCTTTATAAATAAGTAAATAAACAAACAGCATCAAATTACAAAGAGCGATGAAGCCTCTTTCTTCTTTCTAAAGAAATAAATAAGGGTCAGAAAAAGAAATTATACATTGTTCAAAACTCACAAAGAATCTGTATTTTGACAACCTGGTGATGCAGAGGAAGTTTCAAAGCAACCCACTCCCTCTGAATAACAGCGGATAGCAGAGCACATTGAGGATGCTAGCAAATTCATGATTTTAAGTATCTGGCAGCTATGCCAATTACTAAATCACCCAATTATGAACACATGCATCTACTATGGCAGCAGACCCCTTCTTATTCCAGCTTTGAACTGCTGCAGCTGGCAACTCCCTCAGACCCTTTCCACACAGTGTTTAAACTTAAGCATGATAGGTAGTCCTACAAAAAGAAGGTCTATCTAAAACTAGATAGATACATGTACCACTGGACTGCTGCTTCAAAGAGAAACAAACAAACAAAAAAAATCCAGAGGTCTGCATGGCTTTGTCAACTCTAGGAAGCACAACTTGCCACTGTGCAGCCCTGTCTCCTGAAATAAGGGCCAAGTCCCCAGGCAAAACCAGGGATGTCACAGGCTTTAAATCTTTAACTAACATTGTTACTTCAATCCCACATTGAAGAAGACAAGGCAGAGAATGGAAACATGTATCAGGGTTAGAAAATTCCCTGGGTTTTTTTTTATTATTGCAATGGGAAAGGAATTGTTGTGGTTTGAAATCCATTATATCCCTGCAGTGTTTGCAACTCTAATAGACTGCTTACATAGAAACTATAGGTGTGCCTGAACATAAACAAAACAGGAAAAGGATGGAAAGCTAAATAGCAGCAGGGGGGAAAAAATGGGGATAAGGAGCCTGCACACAAAACAGTCAGGGACTCTTGACATTTTGCAGCACTCAGCCCCAAAAGTGAGCTGCCAGAGCACCACCCTGGTGCAGCATCTGTAAAACCTGGGTCTGCAATGAGGTTCAGCCACCTGGTTAATCCAGGGAGGGCTCCTTTTCCAGCCCAGGCTGCCTCCCTGGTGAAGGTACCATCAGCATCTAGCCTCCTTTTGGCACTGGCTCCTGGGAGACAGGCATTTTCAGCACTCTTCTATGTGCTTGGTTTAGGAACTGCTGATCTTTCTTTTAAATTTGCTTTGGGGGTCTAGAATATGCTTTTTTTTTTTTTTTTTTTCCTAAAAAGCTTTGAAAGACTCCAGCACAAGCAGACTAGGAAAGCAGGATTTACTACTGTTAAAACTGTCAGGAAACTCAGCCTGCTTGTGGAAAGGACCAGTCTTGGAATTAAGACAAAACCATCAGAGGTGCCAACGAGGGAAATACAGGAAGCATACCACAGCACAGCCAGCTATAAAACTTAAATGTGACTATCCTGAATTCTGCTTCAAGGGATTGAACAGTGGAAGCACTGTGTCTTGCTTTATGGTGCACACCCTGCAAAATTCACGTTGTAAACCTTCCCACCAAGAGCATTGACCAGAGAAAATCATGAGGATTTACACAGTACTTTTACTTTGTAAAATCTAGGATGCCAGCTATAGACAAAGGAATCTTAAAATGTAAGTAAGTGTATAACATGGTGATATACAAAAAATCACAGTGGCCATGGAGGTGTGAATGAACTTAGATTGCTAACAGCCGGCCAGATAGTGTGCATTAACCAAAAGAAAATAACACTGTCTCTTCTCATACTATTATTCATGTACATGTTCATGTAGTTAAATTGCAAAAGCCTTCCTTTAAGGAAAATGACACACTGAGGATGTTTACTCTGGTTTTGTTATTACTTTAAATGCATTTCTGTTTGATTTCATTATTCAATATATATTTTTTTTCCCAGTTACACTTGGGGGACAGGTACAACGTACACACATTTGTACTTTAGTGTTGTGACAACCAGCACCAGAGTTGTTGAAATATCCATTTCAAAACCTACCTTAGTGCAATCAATCAACTCCTTTGCTACAGCATAGGGAAAATAAACAAGGCTATCGGACTGCAACTCCTAGCTGGGCAAATGGAGTGCAAAGCATGGAAGACTAATGGGGAGGGAACAGAGAAAGAGGAATGCCAGAAAGAAAGATTATTTCAATGGCTCAAAGAGCTTAAAGAGTCTTAGAGGGGATTAAAGAATAAAACAATATATTAAAATTGCAAGGAAGCAAAAGCAGAAACTCAGTCATCTCGGTAGCCATAAGAACGCGTGGGCCATGTAGCATGAAAGCCTTAAGTGACATACTTAGGAAGAAAGATAGAGACAAGCAGGAAAACTGTGCTATATTACTGCATATTCCTTCTGACCCTGAGAAGATGACATGCTCAGCCCTTTTACATCTACCCCTCTGTTTTAGTTGTAAGATTGCCACCAATAAAGATGTTCAAGCTCAGAGACCTGCCCTCGGCCCCTCCTTTTGGGATGCATTTATTTCCACACAGGTTTCAAAATTGTGCAGAGGTCATTGTGCAGTCATTGATTCCTGCTCAGGTAGTAGAGGTGCTCCAAATGCTTGCTTTCAAGCTCTTGATTTTTCCAGTGACACATTTGCAGGCAGCTGCACCCTGTCCTGGCTTCCAAAGGCCCGTAGCCGAAAGGAGGCGTGTTTGTGTGAGAGCAACAGACGCATGAGCTGGGGGAACCCTGCTCTGCATATGCTGGCACCAACTGTATTCTTTAAAAGTGTCGGTATGCCTGGTTAGCCAGAAACAGACCCCAAATCCCTCCAAGCAAGACTCAGTGAGAGCATATGTTCAGAAGCACACTGACAATTAAATGAGAATTTCATGTCATCTCAGTACAACAGAAGCAACTGAAAACTCTTTGTCTGGAAAAACTAGCACCACCAAAACTACATGAAACTCTATTGCTGAAATTCTGACAAAACTTCCCATTTACAGCAGCACTGTGCATGTGTATTTTATATACATGCTTCTTTACATCAAGCATGGAAAATGTCAGCCCAGGGGGAACTGTCTGAGAAAGTTACAAGCAGGCATTGAGCTTGGTATTCACTTGCTTACTGTGTTCAGATTTTTTTTTTTTTTATATTTTTGATGGAAGTGTTGCAGCTTTTTGCTTTCATTTTGAAAGAAAATGTGTAGCAGACATATTTGACATAATAGTGTTTGAGTTTTCAAGGGAGACTGAAGCAATATCTAGAGACAAATCATTCTGTTCTACTGCTTCTTACTTACCACCCCAACTCTTTCACCAACTCCTTTTCTGCTTTCATGTCTAAGCCTATTGCCTGTGCTGTTTATGAGAGCTGCTGGGAATTCTTTTCTCTCTCTTTCATTCCAGATCTCCTTCGCTAGAGCTTACAGCTCTTGAAGTCACTGTAAACAATTCCAGATCATGAGTGTCCTTAAGAAATAGTTGCAGAAAGAAAGAGGCTATGATGACTCTGGAGAAACCTGGAGAAAGCTGTTCAGTGGGCAGGTGAGTTTTGGAACTCCTTCTGAGATAAGGGGATCCTGTGGTGCTTTCACAACAGAAGGACTGAGAAAGATCTGTAGGACCATCACTGACCAAGCTACACACCCTGGCAATACAAATGCAGCCTGAAAGCAAAGTACTTCAGCACAGCATTTCAAATCCTGTTTAGAAAGCAACATGCCTTACTAGATATATATATCTCACAGAAAATTTTGCAATTTTGTAACCCTCTAAATGCATTTTCTATATTGCAAAAATTAGATCAAGCACAGGGGATAAATACATGAAAAATACCTGGTTCTGCCTTGCCCTCTCCCTCATCTTCACTTTCCTTGTTTTTCCTCTTTTTTTTTCCAAGTGAGCTGGCCACTAGAATACTTGCCCTGGCATTCTTACCCAGAAGGTAACCAGACAGCTGGGTGAGCTCATTGTTACAAATGTTTGCTCATGGGGATATAGTAATGACAATTCAATCTCCTCCTTGCTGTGCCCTACAGCCCCCATACATTAGTATAGAAAACAAGTTTACAAAGCAGAAGACAAGACTCTGTCAATAACATTAAACAAGCTGTTATTTCTCCAGTTAGTGCCAGAAGAGGGTAGAGAGAAGGGTGGGTGCGAAAGAAGGGACAAATTGTTTTACGATTCAAACACAAACTCTCTGTCTAATGCCTACATGTGTGTATTTGCTTCATTTTTTTTCATTTGCTTCCCTTCCTCCCTCCCATTTTTTCTCTTTGTGGGAGTCAGATGTAAATCTGGGGTTTATCCTGCTTTGCCGCAGCATGAGACACATGCATAATCCTATTTTGTAGAGGACAGTATGTCCTCTGTAAGTCATACAAGAGGTGGTCCTCCAAGACTCCTTGGTCGCCTGTCTGATGCCCTGGCTTGAAGTTCCACTTTGGCATTATCTCCTGTGTCCTTAAATTCCCTCTGCAGAGCATTTAGCAAAGTTGTAGACACAACCACCCTGGGAGGGGAATGCTGGCTGAGGTTGAATTCAGTCTGAGATTGAATCTCCCACAGGTAAAGGCTGCATGGTCTAACTTCCCACCACAGTTAATGAAGACTTGGTCCTTACAGGCAGTGAAGTCAAAAGGTTAATTCAGCTGATCAGGAGGTGTCTGCTCTAGGATGAGCTGAATTAAGTTCCTAGCCTCAACTGACTGCACTGAATCTCTATCAGCTATAATGGGTGTTTAGACACCAACTCACATCTAGATACTTACAGGAAGACTCCTAAATTTAGACATTTCAATCAGGAGCTGAATCTCATTCTAGAAGTCAAGAAAAATCTTTTGCTCATTTCCAGCTTCCTTGTGAACATAAAGAAGAGATTTATGCCTCAGATTCTCTCTTTTTGTGAAACAGGACTGAGTTTTCATATATTGCATGCACAAAGAAACACATAACACCACAGAAGAACTCTACAAAAGTTGTGTCCAGATAATGGTGAGCTATCCCAGAAAAGGGGATATATCACACCTAGAAGGAGCAGCTGTCAAATCATTGTACCTGGCAGAACAATTCTCCTGCTTGCAGAGCAGCAAGGACACACTCACAGTGACTGGTACAAACGGCATTCCCAGTACCACCTGAGCTGCGATAAGCAAGTAGAATTATGGAGTCAGCAGAGGCCAGTGCTCACGCAAGCCTTGCTGCAAGGCAGAGTTTATCAGCTCATGGACAGTACCTTGCTATCACAGCATCCTCTGGTTTCCAAAACTGAGCAAGCCCTTCCCTGCACGATGGCATCTTTGTGTCATGTTGGACTTCTGTGAAACAGAGCCATGTTTGTAAAACAGTGCTTGAGAAGGCTCACTAGATTTGGAGGTCCTCCTTCAGTGTTTGCGCGAGGCTTTGAGGGTCTTGTGTTCAGGCTTTTTTGTTGATTTGGAGATTTTTTTAAACAAAATCGAGTTGTTAAAGGAAGCTGTAGGCCATGCTTAGATAATAGCCTAGAAATGTTTGTTATACTGAAAATATAAACTACTCCTTCAGATCTGGAAATGCAGAGGACAAACTTTCTAAGCTATTCTATCCCAGAGCCCAGATAGAATATTGAAGCTCAAAGGCACATTAAAATGAAATAACAACATACAACACTTACCTCTTTTCCTCTCCAAAGTACTTCACAAGCTTTTATTAAATTAAGTCTCATCACACCCTTGGGACACAGGTGCAGTAAATACCTTCATGATAGGGTGTGCGAGTAAGACACAGAAAACTCTCCACAAATACTCCTCTGACTATGAGTTGATTCATTTCAGTGGCACCCTTGTGCTGTCATTTCCCACAGACTTTCAAGCAATCAAATTTTACTGCCACAAAGGGCTTGCAGGAAATGAACTGCAAAGTTGTACACCAGAGAACTTGCTTATGAAAAGCACATGAGCAGATCCCAGCAAAGAACCAGAGCAACAGCTCTATACAACTGCAACTTTCTGTGTTTGGGGTAATAATCCAAATATTAAGCTATGTGTTGTCAGCATGAGCCTGACTTGTGCATTTTTAAACTATTTCTGTATTTTAATTAAGTAGCTAAATGGAACAGGGAAACCTCTAGCAAGTAGGTCCTCTCTCAGGGTGTAAGCAGTTTGCTTTCCACCACATAAGTGACCCCTTTCTGTGGGCATGCTGACCAGTGTCACCAAGTACACACGGCATAAGGGATGGACTTGACAGTCATAGATCAGACAAAAGGATGCTGACAACTGACAGATCAGTGTTTTCTGTTTGCTGTCCAGGACAATTCATTCCCTGGCAGGAACAGCCATAGAGACAGGAATAAATATCTTAGCACCCAATTTTATTTCAGAATGTCTTAATGCAAAAATGTACAAAGCAGATATGTAACCATGTACAAAGCCAGAAGGAAGAAAAATGTTGCTCCAAAGAACTGAAAACTACAGGTCTTGGAAAACAACAAAACAACAAAACAAAACAAAACAACAAGGCAACAAAAAAAAAAAAAAAAAAAAAAAAAAAAACCAAAAAAAAAACACAAAAAAAAACCCCCACACAACAGGGGGCAGGGACAAGCAAAAAACAATCAAAATTCCAAAAGTCAAAACTCCACAGCAAACAACAGAGGCAGCATGAGGTTGTACCAGGGTACAACCTCATATGGAGAGCTAACTGAATTTTCCTCTTCCCTAAGTCCAGAAACTCAGAAAGAACATCTCAGAAACTAACTTACCACCCAAGAATTGTTTGCAGAAATGTCCCAGTTTGATTCATTTGACTTGATTAAGTGCAAGTAGCAAATACATTTGAAAAATACAAAATTCTCTTGGAAGTGTTTTACAACCAAAAGAAGTTACAATTTTTAAATTAATTTTACAACCCAAATTATTCTACTTCTACAAATTATTCTACTAATTGGTTTCAGTTAACAACTGTATTTTAAAGACAGGAAAACTGAAGCAGAAAGGAGCTAAAAGTAGTATGCTCTTTAACACATGAATAATTTTTCCAAGTTTTGGTTTAGATCTGAGGCATTTTTGTCTTCTTTCCGTCTTCCATGTCCTGCAGCTCCCCAGGTCTGCTGCTGGGTATGATATCCAAGTCCCTGTTAGTTTTGAAGACATCATGCTTTGAGCTGGATCAAAGGAAATAAAGTTCTCAAACTCATCTGGTAATTTGCAAGACAAAAAAAAAATCCTATTTGAAATTTATATTTATGGCTTCAAAATTAATCATTTTTCTTCTGATTGTATTAAAATAATAAAATTTTAAAGGATTGCAGATTAAAAAAATAAATGCAGTTTTTTTTTTTTTTCCCTTAAAACATTTGTTGGTCAAAACTACATTTCAATTAAATTTTGAAATTGACTCATTAGATGTGTTCCACAGAAAATAGTGGTATTTAAATTGAAAAATCAACCACCTGGAAGTATGCAATCATACTCCAACTTACATAATCTACTGCACCATCTGTAAAAGGTAACTTCCATTCTTCACTTCCAAAGTATTTTGGAAAGAGAGAGGTCCCTATTTTTGCTGAAAAGGAAAATCTGAACAAAAGATTTGAATCATGGGGAAAGAAAAAAGGGTTATTTTCTTTGTTTGTTTGGGGTTTTTTTGTGTGTTTTTTTTTTTTGTTTGTTTGTTTGGGGTTTTTTTGAGTAACCCTTTGGAAACACAAAGCAAATTAAAAACCACAGAAGTTCATGAACAGTGACAAGAACAAAACTGTCTTTGGTCAGAGATATATTCAGAGAATATATCTTTTGTATAGATATACCCATCAGCAAACTCAGAGGGTGGTGACTCTTGGAATTTGGATCAGGTAGGTTGCTGGCTTTTTTTTCCAACCTCAGGTTTATTATTTTAACAAATCAAGTCCACCATCAGGTCTCCTTATTTCTAGGAAAGATTAAAAACTTTCAAAGTGCAGAGGAAAAAGGTGCAATTCTTAAGAACACAGCAAGGTCACAGGGTCCTGTGTGCTAATAAAGTGTGTTGGTTTGGTAAGAAGCTGAAGCAGGGAGCGTGAGGGGCACTGCTTTATGAATGCAGCTTTTTCAAATGGGTTTGTTAAAAGTATTTCAAGAGGAGAGACATGTGAGTGAAATCTTTCAATGGGTCAACAGGGAGGCCAGACACTGAACTTCTTCCTGCTCCAGAGTCAACACCATCCTTCGAAACAGAGGAGATTGACCTCTGCAGTTGAGAATCACTGAGTGGCAGCTGGGGGTCCCTGCATTTTTTTCTGAGCCACTTGCAACAGAGAAACAGGGAACAGTCATTTGAAATCATGGTTAAATGGGGATTTTTTTTTTTTTCCTGGAAACTGGATTGGAGAAGGAGCATAGTATGATATTGATTAACAAAGTTCTCTACTCTGTCCTTAATGAAATTAAACAGTGCTTGGAAGAGGACAAGCACAGTTCCTTCTCCTCTCCTCCTTTTATGAGGAGTGCAAGATCTGCTGTCCTGCTCGAGGACAAAGCAATAGGTTCTGGCAAATCTTGCAGCAGGCATTGGAAATCCACCACATCACCTACCTCCTCTTCCTCCCTCAAGCCACATTAACCATGAGCACCATGTCCTGCTCCATTCCCTGAAACACTCTCTGCCATCCACATATAGAAATCATTACAATACAGCCTCTTCCCCTCAAACCAGTTTTATCAGGGGAAAACACAACCCAGCTGGCAAAGAGAAAAAAAAGAGCAGTCCTGTCACTGCAGCAATGAGACCTTCTAGCAAAGAAATGAGAGAAGTCAGTATGTTTCAAAGAGCAGGGCTAAGTTTGAGATCACCCTGTGTGGTTCACCAATGAGCCCAAACAATCAGTACACTGCCTTTCTTGGGAAGCAAGCACCAGCCTCTCTCTTAGTAATGCCAGCACCATACAGTCTACACACTCATCTCCAAGTGCAGGTATCCCAGATGGAGCTATGTGCTCTTCAAAGATAAAATGTAGCCTCAGTTGCTTTCCTGGATCCAAATCTTACAAGTGGGAAGACTGACCCTGCAAAATTCATGTGTTCTGTACTTTCCAAAATGGAAGGAAAAGTCTGTACAGATGGAGGAAAATACAAACTTAAACCAATTTCTGACTGCCACAACATGACCTTGGACAGATTGCACACCTCTTGGTATTTTGTTCCTCCTTCTTCCCTCAGCACATTCCCACATCCACTGCTGTGAAGCTCAGATTGTAATACCTATGTCAATGACTAATTTAACTGATGTTTGCCAAGCCAAGTGTATACAAATCCTCAGGTAGAAAAACACTTCATAAAACAATACAGCTGAACAGTAAGTTTTATGTAAGTAAGCATCGTGTTATGATCATGGGGAAAAAGACCAAAAGACCACTGAAAAGGAAGGGAGAAGAGAAATCCATGCCAAGTGTTCAGCAAGTATGAGTTAAAGAGGAGCCTGTGCCAGCATTTGAAAACCAAGCAGACAGCAGAGCAGAAGGCTAATAAAGAGATTCAGCTGATAACAACTTAGCTAAAACACCTATAGATGAACCAGTTGGCACAGGAATCTCAGTGTATTCAAGTATGGAAAGGCTTTCTTTTGATTTTTCTTATGCTGTATTTAAAATTTCAAAATCTTCCCTAAGGCACTATAATTAAAAAAAAAGTTAAAAAAAAAACCTATTTGGGCTAGTTTAAGTGTTCTGTCTTCACTGATGAAAACAAACAACCAAGACTCTCCCCCCTCTATTGCAAAAACATCACAATTTTCTATTCTGTTTCAATCTGAATTTTATCAACATCAACTTGACTTGAAAAGTCATTGATTTTCCTGATACAATGTCTCCCAACAGGAAAATATTCTATTGATATTTTCTAATCATCACCTCTAGTTTAGAGCTGAAGGTGAATGGAGAACTAGTGGGTTTGAATTTTTACTACTGAAAAGCTTTTCTCCCTCTCTCTGAAATTGAGATTTCCCTCTACATATTCAGAGTTTGCTGAGAGACCCTTAACTTGAGGTTTAAATCTACAACATGCTCTGTGCTGCTAACTTTAGAAAAGGACAGAGCTTGTGACTGTCTTTGGTGGAAACATGTACATACTGCATGATGCCCTCTGAATGATTTGGTCAGTATCTTGCAAAACCTGCCCCAAATATTTTTCATTCTCACAGCCCTGTACAGCTTGCTCTGTGCTGGCAAATTGCTACCATCCATCCATCCATCTATCCCAGAGGAGGCAGTTTACCATCAGTGCTGTTTCAAGATATGATTTTTTTTTTCCCGGTGATTTATGTAGAAAGAAAAGCTATAGAAATGAGAACCCCATGAATATTCCAATATTTAGTATTACTACGTATTAATCACTCTCCTCTCCATAGATGCCATTGCTAATTTAAAAGACTTTTATTTTTTTTCCTTTAAAGGCATCTCAAGGCTGTCTTAAAGAGCTGAGCAGACTTGGAGTGATAAGAATGAAAATACGCCTCTAAGGATGCTTAATGCTCAGTTATGAGTGTGTAGAGATGCTCACAAACTCTAAGCTCCACAAAGGACTGAGAGCTTCAGTTCCATTCAGGGTGTATATATTTACCCTTACTCACAGCATTACAGAGTTTCCACTGCAGTCCTTCCAAAAGAGATACAATAAGCAGGAAAGCTTTTTGTGACAGAGGGCTCTGCCACATGCAACCCACAGTTTAGCAGAACAATGCAGAGATGGAGTCTGCAGCTAAAGAAAACAGAGTTGTCACTTAAAAGCTCTAATGCTAACAGCTGTTCTGAAAACTCCATCACAATGAAAAGGAAAATAAGAAAAAAAAGGAGAATACTGAGGAAAAAGGGAATAGGAGAGTGTGAGGGCCACAAACTGGCTGAGATATTCAAACAGTAGATGCAGTACTAGAAGACAATCATGGGAGAGTTAATTGGGATATTCCCCAGCAGCAAAGAGGGACATAGCAACCAGGAACTCCAGGAATGGCTGCGCAAATCTCCCCAAGAACTGCCTGAGCTGCTGACCTCCTCACTGTCCACCTTTGCTCTGACATCCCTGCAGCAAAATCTGTGGGGCATTCAGATCCACTGCAGCCACAGCTCTGCGTGCAGGGATACCATAATCTTATTGCCCATGGAAATGCAGTCTCGAGGGGCAGCCTGTGGATGAGGCAGCAGAGCCACTCTCCTCCTGGTCCCAAAGGAAAGAGGAATACTACAGGGGTACATCAACAGTTGGTAATAAATGCAGGTGCATGTAAGGAGGCTTACCAGCCCTGGATTTAATCTAGCAGAGATGCCACATTTACTCTAGAGCCCACATTGCTCTGCTCTATGGGTTGTTCGTTACCCATACTAACACCATTCTAATTAACCCTGGCACTGCTGCAGGCACAGCCATCCCTCTCCTCCCAGGGAGAGCAGAGGAAACAGAATGAAGGATTCGTAATGCTGAACAGAAGAGCAGCTTGCAGTAGCCAAGCTGAAACAAAAGGAAATGGTGAATGTGTTTCAGGCAAACTAAGTAGAAGAGACAAAGTTGCTTGCACCAGGTATGACTTAGATACATCATGTATAATGTGGTGGAAAGATCCCTGTGTTACCCAATAAGATTTGGCAAGAAAGCCAGTAAAGTGTTGGGACTAAGCCATTTGGGACATCAGATTAGATTCTGTCAGCTGTTAGATAATGTCTAACATATCCAGAAAATATTTTAAACTTTTATTGTTTGGCACTTTTATTGTTAAAGGCTGCCTTCCCCCCAGACACCTAGGGTAAGGTCCTCATCTTCCCACTTAGTTAGATTTTCAGGCATTTCTCAAATACAACTAGCTACTCCTCTCAGTCTAATTTATTCTCCTCCTTTTTTTCTTTTTTGACACTCCCAGCTCTGCACATGCCCAGCCACTGCTGGGATCACTCCATGACCATCCATTTCTGTAGGCAGAGGGGCCAACACACCTGTGTGGAAAGCCTTAAGTGTATTATGCTTAAATCAATGCATCCTCTCAGCTGACAGCTTATGCAGAAAATGAGCAGGCAGTAATAGCAAATGTTTCTTCCAACTCCCCAGACTGATAGTGAGCTCTTGCAGGTGATACCCCATGGAGAATACCACCCTTTTTTCCCCCCAACCCCCGTCTCCCTTGAGCACAGCACTACGATCAGGATGCAGACCCAAATGCATTAGCCAGAGTCCCCATGGGGCTGCTACCTTGCATCCAGGTAAATCGACTGCTGAGAGCACTTCCAGGATTACAGAGCAGCAGACAACTTGAAAAGGACTATCACAAACTAATGTTTACATTATGAACCCCATGTTCCCACCTTTCTAAGGCTCCCTACCATCTCCCTCTGTGTAAGCAACCAGAATTTGGGTTTCTTTGAACTGAGTTATAGAACTCATTCATAGCCATTCCAGCAGCAGAATATATAACAAATACCATCAGCAAAAACAGGAGAACAAGCAAAGGAAAAAAATTGAACTAATGACTGATATTTTTGTGTCCCTGTAATCTTTTTCACTCCTTCCCCACAGAGGCCTCTGAAGGGTGTTGACAGAGCCCTGACTGCAAGGGAGATGTTACATGGATGAGGAGCCACTTCAGAATGATATAAACCTGTTTTATCTGTCAGTCAGTATGGGGGATGAACAGTCATTTAGCAACAGTGTCACTAAAATTAAATTTATTTTCTTTTGAAATACATAAATATTTGATTCTCCCTTCCACAACTTTTTGCCTCTCCCCTTGTTTTAAAACAAAGTCTCAGAGATTTTAAAACAGAACTATAGTTTGATTTTTTTCCTCAGTCACATTCTGCTGGTTTGAAAAATATCTGAGTGTCTCTGTGTGCAAGAGAATTGGCATATATCCTGCCTATAGCTGATAAGAGGGAAAAAGAAAAAACAGGGAGTTGCAGAGTATATTGCCACTGGAATATGGCAGGTTTCTGTCTCCTTTCAGCTGTGGAGTTTCTCCTTTAAAATCTAATGAGACCAATTTCAGGAGAAGGTCTGCAAGCCCCAAGCTCTCACCACTATACCAAAAGCCCTGTGTATAGTAGATTCTAGGAGACGGGCCTGCCCTATCTGACCCATGGGTAGGTGCCCTGAACTTGAGTTTCATCCATCTCTGAAGTACAAAGGCTGTTCCCAGCAAGAGCTCTACCCCTTCAGAAGTCCCATGAAGTCAGTAAGCCAGCCTGGGGAGGAAAATCACAATTATCTAAGTCATATTAAATGAGCCAGATGAACGTTTGCCACAAGAGGATGGACAAGTCCCTGAAAATTTGTCCCAGCTAGAGCACAAAATTCCCATTTTGTCTGGAAGTCTTTCCTGGGTACATACAGGAAACACCACTGGGTATGTTTATCTGACTGAGATAGAGCATAGATCGGTTTTTTTTGCACAGCACTCAGCTTTCCACATGTTGGAGGCTGGCTAAATACAAAATAACTCTCTTTTCTGTCCAGTCTATGTGGCAGAGAGCAGCTTATTGCCCCTGATGCTGCCTTAACTCAGGTGCTGGAGACAAATTCTTTTGCTACTGAGACTGGTGCATGACTCCTGTCCCCAAACAGATGAGGGGGAATGCATCATTGCGCAGGTTATTTTTGTACAAGAGCAAATCCTGTGTAGCGCCATGTCCTTAGGGATAACATAACATTCTTGAGCTCCATTAGCAAAATCTCACATCTATGTAAAGGATTTGTAAATGTTAACCCAGGATTGTGAGGGACTTGTGAATAAATCAGATGCTAGATGGTATCCATGGTCACACTAACAATGAAGCAGGGTTTGTCACTTAAGAGTTTGCCCTCAAGAGCACACAACTATTAAATGCTTTAGAGAGGAAAAAGAAAAAAAAACAACCAAAACCAAACATAAGCAGGGTCTTAACCAAAACAGAAGATTTCTGTTTTGTGGGAATATCTACTTTAAGAAATTTTGCAGAAATTGCCTACTGATGAATATGGGGAATTTATTACCATATAAGAAGGATGTAGAACATGAACACACAGCAAGGTCTCTTCGGGCTGCAGTTCCACTATAGGTTTACCATTGCTGCAGCATTGCCTTTGTTCCAGCTCTAGACAAACTGGCTTATTTGGTCCCCTCTCCAATCCATTCCAAGGCAGGAATGGGAATTTATTAGCTCTGGCTTACATCAGTTAAAACTATTGTGGAGCAGCATCTTCAGGAACCATGGTGATCCAAAATGTACTTCTGAACAGCTCACCCCATGGGTTGGCTTCTGACAGCCCTTGTGTGGTAGAGGATCATAAGTCTGCTGAAACCAGTAAGTTTCTGCAAGTGTTTTGATTTCAACAAAATGGTATTTGCTAATGAGAACCTGAATCAGTAGAAGAGTCCCAGCTGCTCCTCATTCTGACAAAAGAAATTGGGGGGGGGGGGGGGGGAAGAAAATAAAGATAACTAATGCTTTTGTATGTAAAAAGATGTTTCCAGCTAGAGGGAGCAAAAAAAATTGTTTATTCTTTTAACTGTAGAGACATGGAGCAGAGAGGAACAAGGTAATTTCACATGTTCCTGTGAACAAGCTGCTGCGGATAGCTTCCCTAGATAATAAGTAGAAATGAGTGAGAAGAAATGGATAGGGGAAGATCTATAATAGTGCAAAAAAATGTGTGATCAGCTAGGGAATTCCTTTTAGGAGCCTTGTAGAGAATATTGTATTTGCCAGACCAGATCAGTCCACTGGGCCAATCAAGTGCAATTTAAGCATTAAGTGTAACAGCTTGATAAATCTAGGTCAATGCACCTACACACAGGTACAAGTTTAATACCACTTCATTAGCAGGACTGCAGCACCTAACACTGAGCATATCTACAGGTCCTGGAAGAGAGAAACTATTGGCATTTATGAGATTGCACAATTAAATCAATGGGTTTCTCTTAACGAGTGACCAGAGATTGGTCCTGCTTTACAATTTCTAGTCTGCAGCAGCAGACAGTGCTGATGCTTCAAATATAAGTGGAAAACAGTACTGGAATGCTTCTCTGGCCAGTGTGTGTAACACCCTGCAGGAGACTGGAGAGGGAAGAACTCTGCCTTTTTGAGCCCATGCATTCAATCAGCCTTCACTAGAAATGCATTATCTTAGCATGCAGCAGACCCACAATTACTATCAAATGTCTGGAAAAACCAGCGCTGACCTGTTTAAATCCATCTCGGCACCTTGGCTCAGCCACAACCCAATACAAGGGGGATTTTATCTTTGCACTTGCTTCAGGTTACTACAGAGGGACTTCTGGGCTTGCTCAATGGCAGAGAAATCTCAAAATTTTTAGATGTACTTCTAGGATCTCATCTCTGCAGGGGGGCTGAGGAAGACAACAAAATTCTTGACTGCCCTGGCCAGCAGGTGGGAGAAGGAGTGAGATGACAGGGGAGGGCTCTGCTCCCCTGAGACTATGGAGAGATAAAAAGACTCTTTATTAATAAAAGATGAAATTGGTAGTACTAGATCAACAGCATTAGATCCCCTGTTTCTTCTCCCACAAGTGGGAACTGTAGAGTTTTCTTTTCCTCCTTCCCTGACCACCACCCATGTCTCTGAGACTGGTCCAGGCTTCTCACTTGCATTAGCCCCAGGCCCACTCAGCTATTTCAGTAAAGAACCCTCTCAGCACCACAACCATCAGTGTCTAAGCAAAGCTGATAGTTACTCATATCAGCTGCAAGCCACGTTGTTCAGGTATCACTGTACTACACAGGCTTCTCTCCCAGGACTGCAGTACAGTCACACAGTAGACCAGGACTAACAGCAGTCTGTTGGATACTTCCAGCACAAAAAGTTGTACGCCTCCTATCCAGATGAGCCATCACACTCACAGAGTTGCACTACACTTCTATTTTGGCAGCCACCCAAGGCACACAGAGAACAGTAACACAGGTACACACAGAAAGCACACCATGCTGTCAGACCCTCGCAAGGTCAGGGCAAAACCTGCTTGCAGCGAGGAGTGGATAGGGCACTGAGCAAACTGATCTAGTGGGGGTGGCATCCCTGCCCATGGCAGAGGGGTTGGGATGAGGTGATCTTTAAGGTTCCTTCCAACCCAAGTCATTTTATAATCCAAGCCAAAATCTGCCTCTGCAGTTGCCCTGTGATAGATCTACCTGTTCTTTTCTTAGAAACAACTTTCAACAACTGCTAACACAAACCCAGACTTAATATAAGTGCAAAAAGCTCCACAGGCATGTAATATGTCTTTTGGAAATGAAAAGTGGTTCAAGAGATCTAATCAGCTGAAAGGCAATTCTTTACTGAGGCTGTCAGATGCAGATGAACTCTGCAGGGCTTGCTGGCTCCTGAAATGCCCATCTAATCTACCCAGCACTACCAGACCAGGCCTCCTAAAATCCTGGCTAGCAGCCCTTCCACCTATTCCTTAAGTGCTCTACTCTGTTTTTTTTTTTTTTTTTACCTGAGCATTATTACCCAAAACACATAATTCACTTGAGTTAGCCCATACAGACCTTTGGAGACACTTTGTCTACCCAAGTGCCCTTTTTTTGGACAACATCTATCTATAGAATAGGAGATTCAAAAGCCTCCATGTGTTTTGCTCTAACATACGTGACAATGTCCTGGAAATTCACCTGTGTCGGAAAAGTACCTGACTCTGACGTAGAAACAGTTGCTAAAAGGAAAGAATGCTTCCTACTTCTCCTGCAAAAATAATGACAGCACTTAACCCCAGGGAAACACTACACTAGAGAAAGATGGTCTTGGCAATAATCAGAACAACAATTTGCAGGCTAAAATTGCCATCTTTCACTTCTTCCAGGAAGCACGACTAGAGGATTTTGCAGAATGAATATGACACACAAGTAGGGGTGAAAGAGCATGGAAGGAGCTGCAGCAGGAGTCATGGTAGGTGTGGAAATGCAAGCAAGGATGGAGTCCAAGCACAAGACTCTCGTTCTCAGCTCTGTTCCCCTAAACAGACTATCTCCACAGTGCTGCCATCAGCCAGGTTTCTTACATAAGTCAGATATCCTGGAAAGTATGAAGGCTTTCACATGCACACATGTGTGTGTTCATGCATGGGCTAGCAGTGGGACATGCTAACAAGTGGCCAAAGGCAGCACTAGGCTTTGAGTCCAAGGAGTGGCAGCAAGAGCAGGACAGGATGGTGAGCACGAATCTAGCACGAGCTCACACAGCACAGGGGACCTGCAAACAGGATAGAGGGACACAAAATGGACCAAAAGTAGTATTGGACATAGGGGCACATTTGTTTCATTTAGCTTCACCCCCATCCTTGTTCTTTTTCATACTGTTTTTCTGCTTTGACCTTACATCTCTCTTCAAATTGCACAGTACACAGTGCTGCATCCCCACACCGGTGCCTCACTCCCTTAATTCAAAGCCACCTCCATCATTATGCCATGCTGATCCCAGACAAGCCCCAAAAGGCATAGATCGTTCAACTCTCACGTGGATGTCACCTAATGAAGACATCTATAAATATGGGCACATTAGAGCTCACCATCTGGCTGTGCCTCTTGGATGGCTCTGCTCCCCACAGATCAGTGGGCATGGAGATGGCTCCAGCTAACCAATTATTCCTCTAGCTCCTGCTCCAGCCCTGGCGGGCACAGATGCCCCCAGTGATGCCGCTGGCTGCCGAGAGTGCAGCAGAGCAGGGCCATTCCAAGCGGAGCAGTGAGCCAAGCCCCTCCCTGCACACCATTCCCAGGGCTGGCAGCACTCACCAGCCCCTTTTCCCCTGCAGGGACAGCTCTCATTCAGCACCGCAGCAGCTCTGCGAGGGTGACAAGCCTCCCCCTCCTTCTCTCTGTGTCTGCATAGCACCAGTTTCAGCCTTTCTATCAAACTCAACCACATTTTTCTTCTTTCTCATCTGCCTCTGACACACCTTTCCTTCAGCGCTAGGCACAATTTTTCTGTCCGCTGGTCAAAACGATAAACTGAAAATATTTCTTTACAGGAAGACTCAAGCCCTATCATTTAATTTTTGCTTGCTTGTTTTATTTTAGAAAACACTCTTTTCAGATTGGCTGAAACATTTTACTTGACCTACATGGAAAAAAGAAAAAAAGCCTTTTCCTTACAAATGTCCTTTTTTTTCTATTATGGAAATTTTCCAAAACAAAACTCACTGCAAAATCAGAAATGAAAATGGTTCATCTTCTCCAAAAAATTTCTCCCCTTTCCCTCCCCAAAACTAAGCATGATGGACAAAGAGTGCAAGCCCTCACCAAACTGTGCTTAGAAAGGTAAAATAGCCCTTCTGCTGACATTTTTCTGCCTTCCTGCTCTTTTCCCCTATTTCTCCCTGCAGTCATCTGCCTGTTCCCAAATGCCATCACAGTTGCCAGACCAAGCTCTCAGAGAGGAACTTGAGCACAGAAAAGTTCACTGAACTGCCATGGCACGTTTTGCTCCCTGAATATTCTGTAGCCACAGAACACCTAAGAAGATTGGATTTTCTTTGAGGTACATGAATATTTGATATCCTCCCTCCCCTTCTTTCCCCCCATCTTAATTATTCTCTTATTTTGAAACAGCAGCTTGCATGCAGTATTTAAATAAAGCTGTTTTCAGAGTCACAAGCAGCTTGAAACACTCAAGTCACTCAAAATATATATTGCAAGTGATGTACATTCTCCTGTTCTGTGCATAAGCGGCAGAGAGGAAGGTACAACCTGGGGAATCCATACAGGACAAGGCATTAGAGGAGCAACCTTTCCCTTCTGAAAGCTTGGATTCTCTCTCAAAAAAGAAGTCTGGGCATGTGAGTTGAGACACAGGGTCAAGGCTGTTCCTATGAAAACCACTGAAAGGTCTGGTGCTGCAAATCTTCCTCAGGAAGGTGTCTGAAAATGCAAGGGATGCAGCGGGTCAAAACTGAAGCAGGGAATGGGAGGGAAATATTGAAAGGTGCCATGTGGAAAAATAGCTGCTGCCAGGCAAGAGAGAGAATGAGAACGCAGAGAATCTGCTATACATATGGCTATATTAGATAATTACATATGTACAAAAGGATTCAGAGGGTTTGGGTGACTCAGCAGCTCTACACCTTCAAGGCCAGATCACATAAATCTTTGCCAAGGCCCACAAGCTGCAAGGATCTGGCTTTGCCAGATTTTGAGAAGCCTGTTTTATGGGACTTCTTTGAGAGGATGCCCAAAAGCCCATTTGCTTTGAGTCATGGCATTTTTACACCAGAACATCAGTTGATCCAAAGAAGCTCTGAACACCCAGATGTGCAGAGACCCAGGTGGCTCTAACTGCAGGCTAGGAGCTGGGATGCTCCATGCCTCAAACAAATGGAAGTGCTGCTTCAGGTTCACAGCTATGACATGACACTCAGGGCTGGGGCTGGGCTGTTTTTTGTGGAATCATTAAGGTGGGAAAACACCTTGAAGATGGAGTCCAACCATTTTGGGCAGCTGCATCCCCACAAAGCTGTCCATTACATGGAGGAATGCACATTAATGGAGATTGCCACTTGGACCAGGTGAGGGTGCTACTGACCTAGCAGCTGTTCAAGCTGCTTGAGTGATGGGTCCTGGCTTACTTGGAGGTGTTTCCCTGAACAGCTGAGAGAAAAGGCAGCGAAGTGTGCCTCTGCACAGGTCAGAGGAGGCTGCACACCATAAACGTTTGTGCAGGTGGATGAAGAGCTGTGCCCACAGATGCTCACAGGCAGGGCAAGGAGTAAAAAATGCATATTTGAAAACTCATCTGTCTCTATTACAAAAATGAGCAATCTAATCCCTGTACCACTTTTAAAACTTTGCAGAGGCTTTTATCAGACACAGCAGGTAGCTGGGAGGATGTGAAAGGACTGCCTGCAAATCTCAAGGCCGAGTGCCCTGAGGTTTGACTGAGGCTTCCCAATTGAGGCAGTACTCTGCTGGGAACGTGCAGTAAGAGGGACATATGGCAACTTCCCAAATTTGCCTGTGGAAGAAAATCATGCTCCTCTGCTCTTAGCTGATGTTGCATCTCTGAAGCAGTCCTTCGTTATCAATCATCTACAGTAGATTTTGTGCTCTTATCTCAAAAAATCTCCCTGCACTGTCCACACCCCTTGTTTATAAAACCCCAGCAAAGGTGAGAGCTGCGGTAAGGAAGAAACTTTATCCTAATGGAGAGGTGCTTTTAAAAAACTGAAAAAGTTACAAATGTCTCCCTGCTCTTGAACGTATTTCCTGTTTTGCAATGCAGATTTCTAACACCATGTTCCTGAGCCAATGCTGTTCAGTTATGCTGGGTGAGAAGAGGTGGAATTTTTACTGGGTTCTACATCGGACATGGGAGCACGTTTTTAACTCAAGGAGATGGCCAAGTGCAAACCTTTCAAAGGCAAGAAGAGAGAGATGCTTAAACAAGTTGCATGTACAGAAAACCCCACACGCTGCAAGGACACATCACACTCCGGTTGCCCCATGAGA
Source organism: Vidua macroura (assembly GCF_024509145.1). Classification (NCBI taxonomy): domain Eukaryota; kingdom Metazoa; phylum Chordata; class Aves; order Passeriformes; family Viduidae; genus Vidua; species Vidua macroura. Next base: position 69,666,353 of record NC_071572.1, read on the forward strand.
CAAAGGGATTGCAAGTTCCATGCTTTACCCATTGCACAGCCAAGGTGCCCCTCTCCTCCCTCCTGTGCATGAGCCAAGAGACAGGACTAACATGATACACTTGCCAGCAGCTACAGAAAGCAGAGCAAGGAGTACAGCACAAGGAGCACTCTGACAGAAGCACAAAGAATGATATTTATTTACTGCCTGTCAATGTCTAGCCTGGATGTGCTGCTGCATCTCCATAGCCATTATAACTGCTCATTAGACATTAACAGGATGGGATTTTGTTGCAGTCGGGTCATCTGAGTTGATAGGAAAGGGGACAGCAAACAGCAGTGGAGAAATCCAAAGTGAAAGAGAAGGAACAACAATCATCTGCTGCAAGGGTTACAGTCAGTAATGAGTTGGCTGGCTACTGTGCATCACTACTGGTTTCTAGTAAGTGGAATTAGGAGCAGAGTCATGTGTCAGGGGCTCCATACTGTCAGCTGTTAGCAGGGAGATTTATTTAACATGAGTGACAATGGCACAAGCTTTGTCAAAGGAGAAACTCCCTCCTAGCTGCCAGGCAACCAAAAGCATAAAACAGTGGTACCAGTGACCAAACAGCCAGCATGGCTACTGACCCCTCGGCAAGACCCACACTGAAATGCAGCTTTATTATTCATAACAGACTTAGGGCTGTGGAAGATTCTGAAATTTTCACGTATATTATGCACATGCAAAACCATTCAGAAATAACCCAGTACCAATGAGGAGATGAAGCAGAGCATCCCAGACACAATGCAAACCTTGCCCAGGAACATGGATGAGAACACAGCTCCAAATAACCTGTGCACCCCTATTTTACCTGGGGGCCTTTGCTAGGGGAAGGGAGCAGAGGAAAACTGGGAGTGGGCAGGTTCCTCTCCTAACAAACACAGTCTGTGGGAGAGAAAAGAGATCATCTGTCTGACAGAGCAGAATGAGGATAGCAAAGAGAAAACCTTCAGGGAAAATTGCAGTGTTTCCTCCCAGAATGAGCCTGGACTCTGAAATCAGCACACAATACACGAGATTGAACACTTGCAGGCCTGGGCCTGTAATTGAAGTAATCTTGGGTAGAAAACAAAAACCATAGCGTGAACTTCCTGTTTACCTTAAGAAATAGATTACGGTTATTCTCCAACTTAGTTGACTGAAATTACATAGAGAAGCTCAGCCACAAAAGTCTTCTCTGAAAAGTGTGAAAGCTGTAGAATATCTTCTTGCAGAGTTTGTTCTTCTCTGCAACCATCCTGTCTACTCAGCAGATTAACACGACCATTCACTACATTTTAACAAAGCTAAAAGACGCACTGTTTTTTCAACTATGACCATTTTGCTGTGTCTTCCCTTTTGTGTACATGATTTACAAAGGAGGCTTGGCTTCCAGGTCCCAAGACACACTATTGATTTGGAAGTGAATGGGGAAGGAAAAGCCCCAAAACTCCTCTATCTTCTTGATATGCAAAGTGACTTTCCTGGAGTAAGTAAGATCCAAGCAACCAGTCCCAAGTGCTCTGCCTACTTCAACTCTGTGCAAAACTGAATTATGTTTTAAAATGTCTGCAACTACATTTTCTTTCTAGGAAGCCTCATGACCATCCTTGGGAACTGAAGCTGGACAGGTAAAGACTGGAATTACGTTTAGGGAGCATGACAAGAAACAGCACTGGGAACAGAAAAAAAAAATTTCCCAAAATGTATCACTTTTTCTTATCCCCAGGAGAATGTTCCCTTGGATTTCCTCAGCCCAGAACACCAGCTTAATTCACACGGAGAAAGAGCAGAGCAGGAGGAATTCCAAGAAGCTGCTGCATGGTTGCGGAGGTAGGTGTTAAAACACATACAGCCACGTGGCAAACTCACATTCTGATCTTGCCAGACTTGTGTGGCACAAAACTCCCACAGAGGAAGGAGAAAAAAAAAAAAAAAAATCAAGACAGACACACCAGGCTCCTTACAGCATGTGCTTCATCAGTGGGGATATTTCAGGCTCCTTTGCCTCTCTCAATAAAGAGGGTCTGGATTTTTTCACATGGGCTGAGTTGGGAGGGAGTGCTGAGGCACACACAGATATGCCTGTGCCTTTGTACAAAGTCTTGGAGAAAGGGGGCAGTAGCCAACTTATGCTTCTGCTTGCTGTCAAACAGTTAATTGTTCTAAAACAGCTGGGCCAGACAATAGCATCTTTAATGGCCCAGCTTAAGCATGGTCGTGACAGAAATCATAATATTTTTTAATCTCCCTTTCCCAGCCTTCCTGGAAATTCATTTTTAATGACTGCAGTTAGCTTTCATTTTTGCTCTTGTTTTTAATTCAGATAACTTCCTGACTCGTGCAGCTTCTCTCTTCCACCTCAACACTCCCTGTAAATGAAAGGCTGCAATATCTAAAATGAAAAACTGACACCAGGTGCTAACAGAACCAATAGGATAATCTGGTTCACCATTCTTGCCACCTTGTCCTAGACCTGATCAAATATCCCACATGCCCAACAAATAAGGACTATGGACAAGGTTTACTCCATCCCCAAGGCATTTTATAATATAAATTCGCCCTTACAACCAAAACTCAAGCACACAGGTCTCCCCATTACCCTCCCCATATGGCCCATCTTCAAATGTTTTGATCCAAAGTAGTAAAAATGAGATAATGGCAATCTTTGAGACTCATTGTTCCCACATGTAATCACTGCATGGCTATTGTCTGTTGTTGCATGTTTAAACAATGGTAGGAAAAATCACTGTCTTTTCTCCAGAGTTTCAAAACTGCAAAATTTATTTTTTGATCTTTTTTTTTGGCAGTTCCCATGTAAGTGTTAGAAAATGTTTATCGCTGAAATTTCTGTGCTTTAAAATATCTACAACTTTTCATAAAATACCTAAATATACAACAGAGCTCCTCTATCACTTTCCTCTCCCAGTCTAGAGTTCTCCTTATGCATGCCATTCCAGATTCTTATCCCAGACACATGACATGTTCATTATCAAAGTCCTCTGATCTAAGTCTGTCCATTTTTAACACTCAGTTTTGTTTGCATCTATAACTTCACACCTCCATACTCTGCTTCATTTTAGACAACAGAATAAAAATGCATAAAGCTTAATTTATTTTTGTTGTTCCATAGAAGGCTAAATTTGGCTCTTGGGTACAATGTCTCCTTTCTTCGGTTATGAATTTCATATTGAAGAAAGGAAAATTCATACCTTCTCAATGAAATTTTCATGAACTATGCATTGTCCAGGGCTATATATTCAGCAATATTAACCACTAAAGCTGTTTACATTCAGAAGGCTTCCCTCAGCCCAAGAAAGGGCAACATTTATTTTTATGTACTGAAAGGATTTCAATTTCTAGAAAATGCCACAGTCACCTCAAAACATGACTCAGTAACCCAGATGGAGGTCATGATCTTAGAGCAGGAGAAACACCTCCATCATACATGAGCCAACTGTGTTGCCTCTTTCGTAAGACAATATTTAAATGAGCCTCACAGAAATTGAACTCCTTGTTGTTAAACACCTACATTATTAATCTTATAGATTCAGCCTAAATGCTTGACTGACAGTTGCTGGGGCCACGTGATGAAGGATCCCACCCTCACACATCCATTCAGTGCTCAGCATCCCACTGGTGAGTGGGACTTTGCAACTCCACCTCCAGCATGAATTTGCTCAGATGAAGAATGGCTGGGGGAGATGGAAGCAGCAAGGGTGAACTTTAAACACAACTGTCCTTTAAAATATGATGGGCTGGAGCCTGTGGTGCTGAGCACCATCCTATTCTTCCAGGGACAATTCAGGATCTAAGATGGGGACAAATTAAAGGGATAATTCAACAATGAAGGATGGGGGTTAAAAGCAGAGAATTGAGTTTCTGAAAAATAACTCGTGTTTATACTATTGGGTTCACCTATGCAGCACCTAAAAATAGTCATCTACTACAAAGTCTCCAATTTCAGTGGTTTAGGTCAGGTTTAGCAAGAGTTCAGGCAATATCCATATATGCTTGATTTGGCTTAATTCAAAACAGTACCACTTGAAAATGGATAGCCTTAGCAAGACACTCCCTGTTAAAAATCTTTTTCTAAAGCTCACATTATCCAAATTGTCACTTTGTCAGGAATCACAGGAAGAGAAAGTTTAAAAAAAATTCCAAAACAACCCAGTCATTATGAGCACAATGCTATCAACTAGTCAATGCAAATTAGGGTTTAATAAAGAGCTCCCTTTCATCAAATTACAAAAAAAAAAAACAGACAAAAGAAGCCAGGTTCAGTGAACCTTCCAAGAGGAGCAGGCTGGTAGTTGATGCTCTTTAGTGAAGGTGGCTCTCTTTGGCACTGAAGCAGGCAATCCACTTAAAAAGACAATGTGTCTTCAGATGATCCACATCCTGGATATCAACTTGGATGTTGATTTTAAAAATTTTCTTTACAAAAGCTTAAGGTGGAACTTTTATGAGCCCTGAAGCATGGGGAACACATTTTTTTTTCCTTATCTGTTAGTACCCAAGAGTCTCCTACTAAGAGCTTCCTGTTGTACTTCCCTGCACGTGGTCAAGTACAGACTGTCTGAAACAAGAGTGGCATAGTTGGCAAAGCTGCCAGGGAGTAGAAAAAGAATAAAAGATAATTCCCTATTTTATACACAGGAAAACAAGGCTTGAGAAGAACACACTGGAAATTTGGGGCCGAACTCACAAAATAGACAGCAAGTTCAGGGCTTGTGCTAGGACAGACATCCACAGCATTGAACGCACAGGGTGCTGAGTAGGGAAAGAACCCAAGGAAGGCAAGAGTTTTGTGAAGGCAGCTCTTCTGAAAAGCCGTAACTATGTTGACTCACAGAAATGCATGACATAGGACAAGCTACAGCCACCAACAGAAGCGCAGGCATCAAACTTGAGGGGAGTAAGAGGCGATTAAATAAGGAAGCAGCTTATTTGGGGAAAAAAAAAAAAAAAAAAGAAAGGAAAACAACAACTTCCCATTGTGATGGAGAACCCGTGGGATCCATATCTGCAGGAAGGTGGCAGCCCAGATACTGTGACTAGGTAATTTTAGGAAAAATAACAACACTGAAAGTTATGCTGGACAGATGTGATGGGGAATTCAGGGCATTAAGGGCTGGAAAGGGAAGCAAATAATTGCTTTTCCTGTTCTCGTGTGGTGTTGTTACAATTGGGCATATGCACACATTCTCCTTTGAAACCCGCAGGGTGGGCTGTACCACACATTGCTGTGAGGAATAGATGGGCCAAAGGAGTCTGATCTCTGAAAAGGAAATTCTACACTTCCCTCATCAAGAGGGAATAAATGAGAAGTGAGCAAAAAGAAGGGGAAGAGCATAAGGAAGATAAAGAGAGAGCAAAGGGAAGGGAAATGAGAGAGGAGGGGAAGGGAATTTTCACAAGGCAGAAGAGACAACTAGGATAACCAGAGAGAAAAGACAGATTCCTATAGGATTTGATTTTAAAAGCCACAATGTTTTTCTTCAGTCAGCAGCATGTCTGTTTCCCAATGCCTGAAAGCAAACATCAGCTCATGCAGCAAATGCCTGTGCCTGTCGGGGGGCACTGCCTGCTCCCCTGTCCACCCCAAACACAAGAGATGTCAGCTCTCTGCCACCGCTTGCCCTAGCGGGCAAGGCAGGGACTAGTGCACGTGCCACCACCGTGGCCTCTATCTGTCAGCGCTGCCACCTCCCGCACCTCGGGGGCTCCAGCCCATCCTTTACAGTGGCTTCCTCTGCTCCCCGACTTCCCTTGACTGGCTGAAAGGGACTGTGGCATGAGGGGGAGCACGGCAAGGAAAACAAAATAAGTTAAGAGGGAGCTGGCGTTTCCATACAGGATTTGTGGAGTGGATTCAAACCACTGCACACAGGCAGAAAGCAAAGTAAGGAAAGGAAAACAGCAAGAAATTAAAGCAGCCCAGACATACACAAGTGAGCTGTTCTCATGCTTGAATGAAACAAAGCAGAATTAAGACCAGCTTGCCCAGTCCTAGAAGGCTGCACAGGCTTAGACAAAAAGAGAAAGCAGGGCTGAATCCACCACAATTCTGTCCTATGTTGCTCAGAGCAAACAAAGATTGATTCCCTGAATTAAAGCAAATCTGTTCCCAAAATATGGAAATAGGACCCACTTAACTTATGCCCAAAGAGGGGCAGGAAAGCCCTTAGCAAGGGAAGACTGTCCTGCAGCAGAAAGCGGAAGCAGAATTCAGCCCTGCACCATAAAAATGGAATTGTCTCATTTAGACCTTGGAGAGCCTGGTGACTTCGAGTAACCTGTATTTGCTGAAAGCATCACAGGGACTGAAATTTAAGGTTTTAAATGGGTCTGTGAGAGAAAATGCTCCCAACACCTATGAAATCCTTTTGCTACACAGGAATATCACAACAGGACTAGCTAAAAAGGAGAAGTGCAACCTGCTGTATCACCACTTCTTTGTGATTCTGTCTTTTCTTATAATTTTGCCTCTGCTGAGGCCCAACAGTGCTTCCACAGTGGAAAAAAGCGAGATCACACAACAGAGTGAGAAGCTTCTAAGCATCTCCCACAGCCAACCCTTTCCTTAAAGTAATTTCTGTTTAGAGATAGCAGATCTCTTTACAGTTCTGCAGCTCTCTTCCCTAGCAGGCCTTTCATGCACATGAAAAGAAATATCTGATCAAATATATTCCTCTATCATGGCTTTGGAAATATTAACAAGATTTAATTTATATATAATCATATCAGCAGAAGAGTTAATTGAAATATTGAATAACTACAACTTTAACAGGATTGGAACATAATGTTTCAGACGTACTAAGCAGATGATTTATCCACCATGCTATACAAATTTTAGTTAACAGTTGGGCAAAGACTTTAGAGCTATTATTTTTAGCAATAGAAAGGTATTCCCTAGGTTGTGCCAGGGCCTGTGTGCTGAAAAGCATTGTGAAAGTTCAGCTTATTGTGCGTTTTCTTCTCCTATTAGAAGTAAAGGAGACAAATGTGTCTGACATTGTTAATTGGGATCTTGTGATAATGCAGCAGTATGTGCACAGACAAATGAAATTACAGTGCAAATTCACTGACCTTATCCAAGATATATCCAGGGAAGAAAATGGCTAAATGAATTGAATTCAGTGACATGAAGCACGTATTACATTCCCAGGTGTCATATTAATTGTGCATGTTACCAGCAGGACAGTTGTAAGATAGGTACAATGTGCCTAAAATCACTGCTGAGGTTAACTACATAGCAAAGAGATTAGCAATGAAACAGCCCTGAACAACAAGACACCATCTCCACCTTCAGACTTTGCAGAAACTTGTCTACAGACCTGAGTTCTGACTACAGGTTTTCCTTCCTGCAGCCATGGCCCAAAGTCTCAAATGTCAATAAAAATCAAGAAAACTGGGGGCAAAAAGTTGACTCTGACTGCAGTTACTCAGATGTGGACAATCTCCAGTCAATCAAATCAGTGACTTTGCAGAGGTGCACTTATGTTAAATCACTAGGCTGGCAGAGGCTGGTGTTTATCACCAGATTGCAAGTGGAAAAAAAAGTGATGAATCTCAGATGAGATCCCAGGGAGTGGGATTCCTGTTAAAAAATCAGCCACTCAGTAAGGCAGCATGTACTACCAAACTCAGGCTTCCTGCAGTTTTCTCTAGACACTGCTGTCAACCCGTTCCCTCGGGACCTTGCATTAGTCACATAGTTGCGTGGCATCTCTCTCCCCACCTTCTGTGAAATGGGAAGAGTAACACTGCCTTTCCACCAGGGACATATGCAGATAATCATCTCAACCGTTGTGATTAGACACAGTGATGATAGGGGCAAAAGTACTGGGGAGACTGAGGAAGACTGAACTACTCACTGCAAAAGGAGAAAATTGTTCTACCTAAAGTAAGTGATGTGCCTGGCCTTGTGTCCAGGACCAGGTTTCAAGAACCTGAAACAGCAAGTATGAAATACTCTGCTGCAGAAAAACATATGCAGAATTCATGTCCAGTGCTTACCATGTCCTCCATTTAAGTTTAGATTCGGACATTTATTTTAAAATTATCACTAGTGTGTGCAGGTACACAAATATAGAGTGAAATTGTCTGGCTACACTCATATCTTTCTTTTCTATCTGCTTTCACAGTCAATTTTCTGGAATCATGGTATCTCAGTAGAATAATGAGAGAAAATACTGTTAAAATAAGGATTGACCTAAAATTCTGAATAAAATTGAACTCAGCACCTTCCCTCCAATATCTTTGGTATTAAGCTAAAAAGTTTGCAAAGGACTTACTAATTTTGTATTTGCTACTAGAAATATTCTACCTCAGATGTGGAAAAGGTACATGAGCATCCCACTACAGTCCTTACATATGTTTTTGGGTTTTTTTAGTTGTTGTTTTTTTTTTTTTTTCCTGGCTCAAAAAATTTGGTTGCAAAGTCTAGAGAAGCTTCCGTATTTTCCATGCTGATTCAAACCAGCCCTACTTGTTCTGGAAGGATTTCCAGGAAGTGGTAGAAGGTATAAAAACAGCCAAGTCTGTACGAAGCCCTGAAATGATAAGGCAGAGCCGTAGGAAACCAGAATTGTTCCAAATTATTCAAACTTCCTGGACAGGGCAAAGCAAGCAAAAGACTGGACACATCTTTGCAGCTTTACCTGGTATGTTTCCAAAAATGCAGCATGCCAAGGCTCTTGTCAGGGAAATCTTTGCAATGTCCAAATGCCAGCTCATGAAATGATGCTTTGCTTTCCCAGTACACCTCCTGTGCCAGTGGAAATTCTGACCCTACATCTCCAGGCTGCACACATAGGCAAGGTTTCAAGATGGTGCCCTCAAGGAAACAGTGCACTTAAAAGTGTGTCCCAGTGTTTAGAAGAAACTAGCTGCATGTGAGAAAGTAAGGCAGCATCTCAAATGGAAGATAATTTGATTTTAAATGTAAGATAGATAAGAAAAAACAATTGAAAGATTCCTGTATAGTTCAAGCTGTCAAAGAGATGCAGAAAAGCAGTGGTGGTGGCAGAGGTGCAGGTAGGGGAGAGGGAAATTCAGAGCTAGTCTAGATCCTATCTCTCCTAGCTGCAAATGCTGGGAAAAGCAGCAGCAGAGCACAGGGGGTGCAGAGAGCTGGAGCTTTCTCCAGCTGGAAACAGTGTAATAGTATAAGAGTTGTATCAATAAATTCTGTTAAAAAAAATTAATAATAACTACCTAACTACTTATCTCAGCTCCACGATGTATTGCCTTACTGTTTATTAAAAGATAGCTAAATTTTAACAGAAGTGAATGGTCAGTGCCTCCCTTGGGCTATTGTTAAAGGCTGCTTTCATTTTTAACTGTGAAGATTATTCATAAATATACTATCAAAGCCCCTACTGGAAAATGAAAAATCTGTTATGGATCCAAATTTCCCCAACTGATCCTGTGTGCTATCACCAGCAATAGGAATGGAGAGAGGATGAGTCCCAGGGCAAGAATCTCTCCAGATACTGTGGGTTTTTTTTGCTAAATAGATTCAGAGTAGCCCCAGCCTTGGAGATGACAGCAGGAATGCTTCGCCAGCTTGCTCTGCTTGTTCAGACACCATCAGAAAAAAAGCTACTGGCTTGGGGGTGGCTGGTCCCAGTGGCTTTCACAGCTTTAGTAACAAAGCTGAGAACTAAAACCATTAATTTCACAACTGCAAGCAACATTGGAGCATCTGCCAATGCTCCCAGCTTAGCCAGGTCTCCCTACCTCTGCTGTGCTGGCATTGATAAATTCATCACTCCCAGTAATTCTTCATGCCACTGATGACAATTTCTAGAGAGAAAACTGAAAGTCTTTTTCCCAAGTCATGCAAAATGCAGCACATTTAGTAGAAAGGGAGCAAGAAATCCTGAAACTAACACTACAGACATCTGTATTCAGGATGGATATACGTATTCAGATCACTGAAGCCATACCTTACTCTCTTGCCCTTAAACCCTGGAGGTTCATTAAGCCTAAGCCTGGCAGTATTTATATTTGGTGTGTCAACACCGCAAAGTCTTTGAGGGACAGAAGGGCAGGGATTTGGGGAAGTGAGATGGGCAGCCAACATTACTATTTGATTCAATGAGATCCCAGGAAGTAGTTGTGCCCCTAGTTTTCTTTTGTCCCTCCCCTCCCACATGGCTGATCCGTCCTGCCAGGAAGGTCCTAGAAATTAGTTCTTGCAACATCTGAATTCAGCAGCTGCACCTTGTCATTAAAATGCCTTTAAAGCACCTCTACTTCCCTCAGATTATGATATGGGACTTCTCCCTATTTCTCCACCCATAAATCACACATGCGGGAGTTATTAGGGAAGCAATATTTGAGACTGAGCACAGATGCAGGCTGGGAATGGGAGTTTTCAGACTCCACTCTCTGCAGGACAATAATCCAGTCTAACCAATATGCCTTCTCACACTTCATCACAGTGCAGTCCTGCTGGTCATATCAGAGACCCACAGTGCTGCAGCAGAATCTGTGAATGAGTCCTGGATTTCGGCTACCAAACAGCAGCTTCCTCTAAATTCTCAGTATTCTCACTACTAAAGCTATCAGCCCATCAAAGGACTCCCCACAACCTCTGCCCTCTCCTCATCTCCCATCCCAAGGAGAGCAACCTCCCTGCTCCTGCTCTTCTAGCAAAGGAGAAAGCCCCTGGGACTGAAATATCACAGATTCTGAGGATATGATTAATTATTTAAATTGACAAAATTACATTCCACTGGTGACATTCAGCTCTACGTCTACCTTGCCTCTCCCCTTCCCTCCCTGCCAGCCCCCAGCAGTTCTTCCCCCTGTGGACATGTGCCAGCAAGGGATCTGTTCCTTTCACTCCACTCTCTGCTAAATGTTTTTTATTCTCAACCACCTGCCCCAGGCCCTCTCATCAATTATTAATCAAGTGATCCATGAATATGCAAATCAACACATGCACTCATTTTATTAAATTAAATTTAAAAAAAGGAGACACGGCAGGTACAGCAGCAGAATAGATGATGGGGTGGACTTCTCTGGGGAAGTGAGGATAGGTGCTGTCTAACACAGATGGAATAGGATGAGAGGGAATATGCACTATACACAACTAGCAGGAGGATTACTTCTAAAGCCATTCACATGTTTAAAGTGATGTTCTCAGGAATGTGGGGACCGAAAGATGAGTATATGGACATATAGGAGGGCTTTATCCTGCAGCAAATGAAGAATCCACTTTCTAATAATCCAGGTCAACGTGGCACTATGGAGCAGGGCAGGCATGTATGAGACTGAGCTGGTCCAGCTGGCCATGCACAAGGCATTTCCACCTGGCCCACAGCATCCTCTTCAGCAAAAATGCAGCTGGGCTGCATCCGCATGAACAGATAAGGGTAAGCCAAGGACACTGCCTCTAGATAAATCTTCTGAGTGGGAACCACTGCTGCCACCTCTCTGCATCACACAGGAGAGGAATGAGGGAGGGATTCCTTGAAAATTATATCTTCTCCCAGCTGATAACATGCTGAACCATTCCTTGTTAGGTGCTCAAAACAACTCTTCCCTCCTCCATCAAGTTTTCTCTTTGTGTAAAATCCTGTCTCACCTTCACTCCTCCCAACACTCTCTCCACACCTTTACACACTAATTGGTCTTTTTGGATCTCCTAAAATCTTTCTCTGGTGTACAGGGTATGAGCCATGACACTGGCCTGTCATTTCTATCAAATACAAGATTGCCTGAATGCTGATGCTGGATCTGCACAAGCAAAAAACCAAAAAGTCAAATCCCCTTCCAGGACAGGGAAAGGGTGCTGCCACCCACATACCTACAAAGCCCTCTAGGCCTGTAAGAAAAGAGAGAGAACCATGTGGTCTGCTTTCCTGGTCCCTGGTGTTGCGGTGAGCACAGCTAAACAGCTTTAGGATGACTCTCATTCCTAGTTCCTAACACTTTTGCACAAGCATCACCTTGGGTGGAGGTGCCCCCAGAAGAGACCATACTCCTTTCCATCTAAACAGCTTGGCTTTTTCCCTTTCTCCTAGCTTCACCAAGCTCCATGGCACAGGTTGACTCATGTCACCTATTGACTTTCAAGTGGTTTTGAGGGAGTTCAGAGCTGGCAGGGAGAAGGGGGTACCCTTCTTACCCAGGGAGAAGGTGGGGCATGGGCAATCACAGGGCATATGCTTTCTCCACCAACAGAGACCAGTAGGTTATCCTGACTTGCTCTGCGCATTCCTCCCAGATGCTGATATGTTGGCAAGACATTTTTTCTTGTTCAGTAAATCAAGAAAGCACTGGTGGCAAAGGCCACACTATTCTTTCATGACAGCCAGCTTGTGACTTCTGAGATCATCACACCAAACTTCTCTGCAGAGGCTGGGACACATATTGTGTCAGATCACGGCCACATAAGCCAAATGGATGCTGGAGCTGGCAGCAGGCCCCATCCTGTCCCAAGAAGACTTCAAAGAGGTGCTTTGGTCATTGGATTGGGAGACTCCCATGTAGCTTCAGCTCCCCATAAGGTTGTGAGATTTAGGAGATGAGTTTTCTACCTCCTGACAGTGTCATGATTTCAAAAAGTAATTTGCAGAATCAGGAGAATCTGTTACCTCCAGTACAGCTTGCAGCCATACACACTTTATGGAATTGCTGAAGAGAGGCCAGAGGAAAGGTGAATGCATCAGCAGCTGGAAATTACGTGCTCACATAATTCCTTGGCCACTGCTATACTTATGGGGGTACCAGAGGTGGATGGAAGAGGAGGAACAGCTTTCTCAACAACTGATCCAAGACTGTTGCTTCATATTGAGGAGTAATTCTGGTTATAATCCTCCTTCTCCCTAAAACAGCTAACAATCCTGCTGGCAAACACTCATGGCTTAAAAAGTATAAGGCCTAGCCTTAGTGGCACTAATTTCTTAGTAATATCTATACTACAACAGTGTGAAAAGATGCTGCAATGTCAGAGTCACAATGTCAGCACTGGTGCAAAAACTCAAGCATGGGGAATTCTCAACATTTCAGAGTAATGCCTGCACCTGAATGCAAATGCACAAGGATCAAGATGTCAGAGGTGAGTTCAAACACACCCCACACGTTTCACATGTGCAGCTGCATCTTCCCAAACAAGCAAATGTACTGAGATACCTGAGGTGCCGACATGCCCAGAGGACCAGATCTCTGTGCTAGCAACGTGTGCCAAACATGCAGCCATAGGGCTCAGCACCCATAAATGCCTTGCAGGGGTCAGCTTCTTCATTCCTTCAGGGCACCTCACACCCCACCTCTGTATGCAGCATGCTCCTCTGATCTGTTCAGGGAGCAAGGAGGATCCTGTTTTTTAACTTCTGAATGGGAGGGGAAAGGAGAAAAAAAGAATTCCCTTAAGTCACCAGCTAAATGTTAATTTGGAATGTGATTTTTTTTTTTTTTTATGTTTTCTAAATTGCTCTTAACTGTGTGCCAGCACACAGGTAAATTGTTCTTGGCTGAGAAAATGGCCTGTCTCTCTTCTCAGAGATTAACAGAGAAGACAGTGAATGGAGCAGCAAACAAGAGAACCATGCTCCTTTTACAAATCATTCAATGGTTTCCTGACTTCTTTTCTATATATTTTTCAGCTGTAAATTAGTTTCTACTGCTCACTCTAGCTGAAGGCCGTGCTTGCTTGCCATTGTTACTCCCCATTTTCTTTTTAAACAAGGTGGAGGAAGGAAGGAGAAGTAATTTGCTGCCATGGTGACTTCAAGTGAAATGAAATTGCTGTACTTCCCTCCTGGCCCTTCAAAAGCTTCCTCCAGCCATCTTCCCCAAGAACCCCACTCATCTGGCATAGGAATGCCCATGCTTCTCCAGCTCAAAGGGACACTGGCTCCTCAAATGGCAGGCTGCCCTTTTTCTATTGTTGGGAAGAATTAAGGATATCACACTTAGCTCTCTGTCTAGAAAAGTGTTGGAAGGCGCCTACAAGGAGGTCTAACGGACCCATCCAAAACTTCCTAGAAGTAGTGCCAAAAGTGTAACCAGGGAGAATGAACCTGTATGTCACGACACTTTTGTTCATCGGTAGTTAATAATGCTGGCAGCAGAGGTCAGAGGATGGATAGGTGGTTCAGATACTTGCACATTCTTCTCCTACAAAGCCATGCTAAGAAAAGAAAAACAGTAGCTAGTCGCTAGGACTATAAACCCTGCTTCTTTCCCCAGACAAAAATATCACAAGCTACCGTGCCTATTTCTCATATGGAACAACTGCTTCCCTAAACCCATTATCTCTATCACTCTCACTCAACAAGTATTTCCCACAAGTCTGCATTGTAGGTCTTGGTTTCAGTTTTGAGTGGTGGTAACAGATCAAAACAGTTGGGTTGTTCAATTATATAACAAACCTATTGCATTTTTCCTAAGTTTTCCTCTATTGCTCCTCTGCCCTATTAAAGCATTTCCCCATTTTCTACTTAAAAATCTGACTCAACTCTCCTTTCTTATGAGAATTTCCACACTATGGTGCCAAAAGGAGAAAGGAAATCCTAAATGTAATGCTGTAGAAATAGTCCTCATATACCAGTTAGATTCAAAAGGGCTTCCCTTTATCTCAAAAATCATCATTAAGATCTTGTGCTTTTTGAAGCACAAAACTCGTTTGCATTTTGAATGTTATTCTTCATGCTGAAGGAGTGGGAACATGGTTTTTGCCTGGAATTAATACAGCCTGTCATGTTCTCTTAAATATACAAAGACTCACCTGCAGTGGAGGATAGTCTACTGATATAATTAATAATCATGCGACAGATGAAAATATCTATTTGCTTGATTCATGGATCTTGGGTGAATATGACAAATGAGAGACTTATGCCTGCCTTCTTTGCATTGGAAGTTTAATTTACTGCCTATGTAGAGAAGGCATTTCTCCCTCTACTCATTTCTCTCTTGCCAAGATCTTTGCAGCTTATCTCAGAGGAGATGCACACAGTCCCTTATGGAGACTGAGTCAAGTCTTGAAAACTTGAAAGCACACATGCTTTTCTAGATGCCCAACTTGAAAACACACTGAAAGCTTTATCCATGGAAAGAACATCAAGAACTGCCAAGAGGAAACACTGCTTTCTTAACTTTCAAGTGTGGGGCTCTAAAAATGGGGGCATCAACAACAACCAGCACTAGAAATCCCAGCCTTTAGTTCTTTGATGGTTTCCCTCACCCCCATAGGAATTATGGCTTATCCATATTCTTATAGCACAAGAGGATTGAATTTTAGAAGAGTTAACTATACTGCCACTTGCATATGGAAACATCCAACAGCCCTAAACAATACATTTGTGACTGATGTGTGCTCTAACTGGAGTAGAAATTCCAGCAAAATACATGGTTGTGGGAAACCTTTATATGTAGATATCCACAACCTCTTGCACTGTAACAACTCACATCTCTCTCATGAACAAGCTAAAAGAGGTGAAAAGAATTAATTCAGGAAACCTAATCCCAAATAATCAATTTTAAAATTCAGCTAGCTGGATAGGAAAAGAGAAGTCATTAAGACCACCATCATTTAAGGCACTTAGGACAGATGAATCCCTGAAGGAAGGTTCTCTGAACCATGTGGGAATGGTCTGCTGGAAGAGGACCTGAGGAGATGCTCTTGAACAGGGAGCAGAGCTAGCTTTCTGCAGTACCTATCCTTCACATCATACCAGTACATCAGGAACCTCAGCAGGAAAGGAATATCCATATACCTTTGGAATATAGACTTCAGAGGCAGAGCTTTCAAAGTAACCCAAGATCCAAGATAACAGATTTACTCACATATCCCTTTTCCATCTCTGATTTCCAGATATGAAGAACCTGAATTGGACTTCTGTGTCCATGGAATGGGTGCTATGCAGAAACCTTTCCAGTAAAAGTTTAGTTCCCTTTTTTAAATTTTATTTTTCACTTCTTTCAGTCCTGAAAGTAATTAAGTTTCAAGGGCAGCTAATTATAAGCAAAGAGAAATCAGAGGCTGCATGGCTGTCTGTTCGGTGCAAGCTTGGCAAAGTGTTTTTTAATTGGTAACCCTTTGCTGTGTATATTTCAATCCATTTTCCTCTGTGTTTATCGTTGTAGATTCATATTATATCCATGACCTTTCATCTAATGACAGAAGCTCATGCAGAGAAAAAATGATTATTTTAAAAAACACACATTAGAGTTATGAAAGAGAAAGCAAAAAACGGGCAAGAGGAGAAAGCAGGAATGACATGAGACAAGAATGAAGCACATCATAAAATGCTAGATGCTGATCTCTCTCCCTCCTTTTCCTCTGATATGTGGCCTGTGCAGGAGTCCTCCAACCCACAGCTACAGCATTACTTGGCTGATGCTAGGTACGAAGGAACAGCAGCCACTGAAAGCCTTAGAAAAACTTGCTATGCCCATGGGCACTTACTGGGAAGAGACACTCAGAAGTGCAACCTGAACACAGCTGAAAAAATAGAAACTAATATTTCTAATTTTGTGCAGCCAGTGCCACGTTTGGAGTCGTGGGCCAAACTTTCTATGATTCTGAAGTCTGCCTTTGTTGCAAGTCAGAGTTTAATACATCCTCCAAGGCACACTCAGGTGAGAGCTTAGAAACATGAAGCTGAGAATCATTAAAGACAACGCACAACTTGAACTGCGGGGCATAAGCTGGAGATAAATGGGAAATCCTAATTCCAGATCCTAATTCCATACAATTAATGGTGTCATCCCAAATACATGCAAGTTCACGTCCCTGTACTTCCACTGAGTGGAAGATGTAGAAATGTCAACAAAATCCTATTCCTTACTTTTCGGGCAAAGCATTAGCCCCTGGTGAACCCTCAAGCCACCATGCTGACACTGCCTGTGTTTTCTTACTCACTACTGTATGTAGCTGCCAAAACACCAGAGTCTGTGTCCTCAAGTGGCAATGAGATGTCTCAGAGTCCCCAGGTCCCCGTGGTGATGGAACAGCATCTCTTTACAAACAGCTTCTGTCAGGGCTGGGGTGGTTGGTGGGTTGCACATGATCCAATCTGAACTGGCACTTCCCGCTGTTAATGCACAGCTCTTGCCAAGTGCCCACCTGGCTTCTGCAGGAAACAGCTTAGCAGGCACTAGATGCTTGGCAAGAGACTGCAGATTAATCTCAGTAAATTTATATGATACACTGAGCACCAACTGCCTGATCCATGCTTAACAGCACCAGGGATTATCCAGTAGTGAAGGGCCAAAAATATCCAGCAACTCACCCCAGAAATACCCTGATATGGAAACACCTAATACACATCTTTACTTCCACCCTTATGGAAATTATCCAGCATGTATCCCATGGCCTCCCATAAGGAAAAGTCTGAGATGCAATTCATCCAACAGAGCAGATTCTTGATTACTACCTCACACCATGACACTTGTGTTGAGGACTATATCACTCCACAAACTTTCAGAAACAATGTAGGTATTTTTTCCTGAATCTCTTTACTGAAATTATTTTTTTCTGCTTGTGCAATCACTTTTCTGTAGGTTCACACAACTTTCACAGAAAAGAATATAAGAAACAGAATGGATGGATACTAGTGCTATGTTTGAATACCATTATCATATGTAAACTTAAGAAGAAAATAAAAGCAGTATTTAAAAAATTAGTAAAATTGTCTGCAGATAAAGCAATAAACAAATATATTACAGGAGACATTTGTTGATGTTGATGGTCAGGAAATAGCTGCCTTGAGCCTTAGAAATAAAAGCAACTATGCAAAACTTAGTGATATTTCCAGAAGCATGACAGTGCCTAAGACACATGAAATTCAGTGAAACTCATACCCTACCTCAGGCCTTGCATAACACCTGTTTAGAAAACTTCATTCTAAGATATAAAATAAACCAAAGCACAGTTGCTCAAGATTCATGAGCTCTTTAAAGGCACAAGCAGGTACTACACTTTGCATATTTTTTTGGAATCCATCTTTGCATCAGTTGCCAACATATGGTCATAAAGCAACTGACAGGCTCTGGACAGACATCTACACAACCCCCCAAACAAAACTCACCCCTAAAAGGTTTACAGAGAACTTCTTTATGGGGGAGGTTTCCAGAAGCTCAAATGGCCCTTAAGCACAACCCTTCCATCAACTTGCAAACCCTAAAATACTAAGCAGGTAATTTAGAAGCCAAAGAGGAAAAAAATACATTTGCAGAGCAATCACTTATAACTATACATCCAGTCCCAGTGCCTCTTTGTGATTCATTAATAAAGAAAACTCACAGACTAGCAGCTGTGTTCAAGAAACATTGCAGCAAAGTCCATCTGAGCACCAGCACTAAATATGCCATCAGATGTCACTGTGCAGATTTGGGAGCCCTCATATTGCTAGGTTGACATCCATCTGGCCACTTTAGCACTGTTGTAGGAACACAGAGTTGCAGTTTTTATAGCTCAGTTCTCCCATATAGACTACAGCAGGCTGCTCGAGGTGAAGATTTGTTCAGCTGCCTCATGGCTGCCTCAGACCTCGTCAAGACAGTGTTTCTCAGCTGATCTCTTGGAGTCCCTTCCCTGTTCCCTCTGTAAACAAGCAGGAAGTTGGGGAGGGGGGAAAGGTAGTAGGAGAGTGGAGGGGTATGCAATTAAAAACTATAAATTCATCATATGGTTAAGCACCAGGGAGGAAAAAGAGCTCTTTAAACTAAGAGATCATGTTGACATAAGAACATAGGGATGTTAACTGGCCATGAACACACCGAGACTGGAAATTAAAGAGGGGCTTTTAAAACTTCAGAGAAATAAAATTAGACAGGGGTCACCAACTTCACTATTAGGAGAAAGCCACCTCAATCACAATGCAAATTTATGAAGGAATACTTAACAAAAGCTGAATCAGATAATTCAGAGTTTTCCATGTATCCTATTATATTATATTATTGTATTAGAATTACCCCCCACACTTATGTGTAAAAGTTACCCCATACCAGTGTCTCAGAGTTTTTCCCTTAATTTATGGTTATGTACAAATACTAACAAACCACAGTACCCTGAACATCAGAACAACCACAGCTCCTTTTATAAGTCTGTTCAATATGTCCAGAATTACCTATTTTAAATGTGTAGGGTATGCTTTCAAGAGTAGCTTTCAAAAAGAAACAAGACCTATTTTCAAAAAAAGAACTCAAATCCCTGAGTCCTTTGATTTTCAGGAAGACAAGCTCATGAGCAGCTGAAGTGCTTTTAAGGAGGTTTGTCCCTAGTCTTCAGTGCCATTTTAGGAACTTTGACTCCCCCTTCACTGTCACACAACATAGTTTTGTCCTATGCCATACTGGAAACAGTGTCTTTAACCTTTTGATTCTAATGAAACTTGAAATTCTAGGATAGATGACAAACTTTGCTCAGTTTTATCTACTCCTTGCTCTAGACATGAGGATCATGGACCACGTAGCAATGTAGAAAGATACCGTTAAAAAAAGGAGAAAGATTTGCTCTTGACTTTAGCACCACACCTAACATATGAATTACACACTTTATGAAAAACCCAAGCCACAACATATTTTTGTACAGGATCTGAATAACCCACATTCTCACCTAGTCTCTTCAAACACTAAATGAGATATCTACTTGAGTAAAAGGGGGTTTTTAATTGCAATAAGGCTTTTTCAAAAATTATTTTTAGGCCATACTCATGTTGTCAGATCATGCGTGGATTACAAACATCTCGTCATTGCCAGCATACCAGGCAACCAGTCTTCAGAGGTAAGTTATTAATTTGAATATCTAATCAGAAACCAGACACTTCAACTGATGCAAGTGAAATTGTTGGTGAGGGACAATCTCCAGCAGAGCAGTTGATGTGAACAGTAAATTGCTAATTCTGCAAACTTAACTTTTTTGTTTAATCTGAGTATATCACTAACATTTTAGACATATTCCATTTATACATTTTATCACATAGGGCAGACATTGAGAGGCAGTCTATGAGGTTTACATGTAAAGCAAAGAATTTTATTCCAAAAGCAGCAAGAATTTCTGAAAATGCCCCACTCTGGTTATTTAAGTCTGAACAAGGCTCAAGACACAGATCAAAAGTTTCATCTAAAGAAAAAGCCTGCTTAACCCATCTCATACCACATATCTCAACAGCAACTGAAATACCTGTGCCCTGCCTTCCATCACCCACTTGGGGTCAGCAGGCTGACCTGAGCATGGTGCATGTTTGCCATCCAGGACAGACTGAATGCTGGTCTTGTAATTTTACTCTGACTTACCAGATCTTCAGCAGAACTCAGCTGTCACAGTAAAGGACAGCTGCCATATGGACCATACTAAGGTTCTGACAAAAAATCCCAGTGATTTCACTAACATCCTATCCTATATGAACATATAATTTTCTTTGCCACCCAACAACAGTTTCTGAATGTTTTGTAACATATACATTCTACCAAAACCATAACAAAAAGCACTGCTGTGCCAAGATCTTATTAATACAATCCTCCCAGACAAATAACCACTCCTTCAGCTCCAGCACACATATTGCTTGCTGCCTTCTCTGGTAATCATAGAAGCAGTAGCCAATACCATTTGGGTGACAGGATGTTCTGATACTTGGGCATAACTTGATGGATGCTAATTACAGTGAGATGCTGGTATTTATCACAGCTATGCTCAACGGCATCAAGATGTTTAACAGTTACTAGGATTCAGAACAAGCTGTGCATGTCTACTCATCCCTCTTTTCCCCTCCCAACTTTAGCACATGCAAGCACACGACATGGAAGTTTTGTTGCCAATCCCAATTACACAGCGACGTTACCACAGAAAGAACTCAAGTTAAATAACTTACCATTACTTTAAAGACAATCAGGAGGCTTAAAAAGCCCAAAGACTTACCTATGAAGAAAAAAAAAAAAAGAAGCAAAATTATTGGCTGAACAAAAGCAAGAACAGAAGGTCTTCCAACAATTTGAGCTCAGAAATATGAAAGTCTTGACAGAATACCAAGAAAAGCAGATCTAGTTCCTTGCATGGATGGCCCTATGAATTAGAGAGGACCACCTTACCAAGTAACACTAAAAACAATGGCTATTTTAATCATGCTTACAGGCAGGCTCAAAATAAAAATATAATTTCCTACCCCAGGAACTTACATTCTCATTCAAGAGCACATCAGAAAATGATCACCTGGGGAGCAGGAAAAAAATACTACTCTCCTATTTGGCTGAGAGAGCATCAGACAAGTCTTATGGATTACATGGAGTACTTGTGTTAGATGTCACAGGGGAGCAATCAAAAAATAAATATAATAAATTAGTTCTGAATTGGCTCTAAAATGTGAAGGGGGCTTATTTCCCAGGGCTATTTTGCATGCAGAAAAAAAATAATTGAAGTTTTGCAAGATTTTTCAGTTCACAGAGTCACAGAATGGGTAAGGTTGGATGGGACTGCAATGTTATTTTGTCCAACCTCCCAAATGAGGCAGGGTCATGCTAGAACACATTGCACAGAATTGTACCCAGATGTTTCTGGAATATCTCCAGTGAGGGAGACTCTACAGCCGCTCTGGGCAACCTGTTCCAGTGCCAGGTCACCTGCACAGTTAAGTTATTCCTCCGGTTCAGGTGGAATTTCCTGTGTTCCAGTTTCTGCCCATTGCCTCTTGTCCCATTCAGTTCTTCTCTCACCATTTACCCTGACTGGCAATACTGAGGAGAAAACCACCTATGCACCCAGATCCTTGACATCCACAGTGCACTGAAATCAAGCTGGATAATTATCAATGTACCCTTGGTATTATTATTGCCCACGTGAAAGACCAACAGGGAGTAACAGTCACATGTCTTGACAACCTTTCCAGGAAATCTCTGATTCAAGACAAAGGCAGGCAACAAACTTCTCTGGATAACCAGTCAGAGTGGCAAATTGGTCTCTCCCCTGGAGTAGGGAGTCACCCACTTCAACTGCTTGCCACTTCAGCCAGGCAATCCTGTGTGGCTCAGCTCTGGGGGACTCAAAGCCTCACCCATCTCCTCCTCAGCTTGGAGGGCACTAAACCTGTTTTTAATGTCAAGTCATCAGGAGGAACAGGAGTTCTATGGAGAGTGATGGTTTTCCTCTCTGACTTGTTGTGAGATGCAGTGCAGAAGCCACCTGCATCTCCTGCATCTGTAAGGTCTCTGAGATTATCCTCTCTATTTCTTTATTGTCAAAATTCTATGCAACCTACTTCTTTCCTTGTGTATCTCCTTGTCATGGTCACACAGCTCCTTGACAAGGATGCACCTTCTGAAGAGGAGATGACTCTCAGCCCCAGCTTTCTGGACAGGCACTGGGCACTGTACAACCAGGGCCTGCAGAGCTACACCTACTGTTGTGAGGTCTGTTTGGATGGAAGCCTCTGACATCACCAGTGCAGCAGGTTCCACAGACACTGGGCAACAAGTTCTACAGCACCTAGTAACCATAGTGTTGGGAGCTCAGACTGCTAACATTGGGGAGAAGGGGCCTCTTGTTTCCCCTCAGCTTTAGCTGCTGCTCCCAGTCTGCCACTTTATGGTTCTGCTGTGTGTTGGCCCTCCTGTGGGCAGGAGCCCTTCCTGCACTCCCCCTGCACACCTGTACTTGTGTTGCACATGCTGCCGTGCCCTGCTGAGGGGTCCCACTGCTCCTGGGCACTCACGCTTCCCCAGAAGTGTTTAAACCTGCTGCAGTTTCCCTGGCAATGCCCTCACCTAGTCAAACAAGGGCTGCTGGATCCTGGCTGGTCTCTCAGTTGTTACTTGGGCTTCCTTGTCTCTGGAAACCCTCTGCCCAACTCATTCCAGTGTACAGCCCCCAGAACGTTCCACAGCCATCTGAGGCTTTTGTTTTCAGCATGTGTAAATCTCCTGTGGTCACCACTGGCAACACCTATCACCACTTCAACATTATGAACCATACAGGTGCTAAGTACATACAGAAAACCAAAGACTGCTTTGTTTGAAGATGATGGGGTACATCCATTATTTTTGTCTTGATTTTTCACCAAAAAATGGGGAAACATGAGGGTGAAATTATAAGCAAACACAGCTGAAAATCTCCTATTAATCGGGCTGCCCACCCAGTCTTGCTCCCATCTTGACACTGCAACACACTCTTTAATTTTCATGTAGTGAATTTTACTCCTTCCCCAAGCCTATTCTCCCATTCAATGAAATGCCAATGCTTTCCTTCAGACAATCATGCCTATGTGCCAGAAAAAGCCATGCCAAGCAAGAGCTGCAGCTGCTGCACAGAAAGTCTACAAATGGTAACACAGCTCTGAGTATTTCACACAGTATCATTGCTTCACTGAGATTTCTGAACAGAATGTAGACAATAAAACTCACAATATGAGGAAGCACTCATAATAAATTTATTTTGCTTAAAAAGCCTTACTTCCGGGGGGGGCGGGGTGGGGGGCAGATCTAAAGACTATTGATGTTAATAGCCCAGAGTAGAAAGGAGCAACATTACAGTGAAGAGGCTACTTGGGAAGGAAAAATCACTCTTGGGGGATATATGAACATCATCAAACTTTGACCCTTGCTTGCAAATTACTGATTCAGCTTACAAACATCTGAGCAAGAAGCCTGTCAACATGGGCCCTCCTGCCTACACAAGTCCCTGTTCACTTGCACAGGAACTGTACCACAATGCACCAGCTCAGCTGTCTTGCCTACGGTTCCAGCTGTGTGGATGTGATTGCCACTAGTGGGGCCAAAAAAGTGGTTGTTTGCAAATAATATTCACCCAGGACTCTTGCACACTTTGTGCTTTCTCCATCAGTCAGCAACAAAACTTCATTTTACAGCATGCCCTCTACACAGTCAGCACCATGCACCTCAATGGGATGAAACTCATTTAGTGGAGAGAAAAAAAAAAGTGTCTCAATAAGAAGGAGCAAGATCAGGTGGTTCCTTTCAATAAGACAGGCTTAGGATCATTTCAGTTAAATGTATGCAAGATTGAAGAAAATTGTATGCAAAGACAGAAAGGATAGAGATGGTTATTTAGAGATGGAAAAATAGATAACACTAAAAAGCTTGTGAACACCCTAAACCCAGTCATATCTCAATGCACACATTCTCTTCAGAAATGGCCTTGCAGATATCTGGAACAGACCTCAGTGCGCAGTCTGTACAAGAGTCATTGAATACTTACAGATAAATATTCATAGACAATTTGTGAATAGGCAAAAGGATGAAACCTCTTGTCATGTGTTCAGACTCACTGATACAGGAATAGGAATAATGTCATACAGCACCATTGATCCATCAAATGGCACAGGAAATTAGGAGTAGATGCTCAGTTAAAAAACATTCTCAAATAAACCAGAGGCTAAAATTCCATTGCACAAACTATCTAACAACTGAGAATAATGAACAAATTATTAGAAAATCAGTCCGCTCCCAGAAAACTTAAACAGAGGGGTGAAAATACATTTTAATAACATGTAGAGAAGAAAACATAAATGGGGTTGGAAAAACACCAGTTCCTCTTTGCAGGAAAAAGAAATGAGGGAAACAAATCCTTTCCCTGCTTAAGCTCTTAGCTGCTTCAGTGAGGTTACAGCAGATTTGGCCCTCATTGCATAAAATCTGAGCACAACCACCTATGAAGGGCAACACTGGGTATAATGAACAAAAACCCCACAGCACAACTTTTAACACCTACTCCCCCTTGTGACAGAACACCTAACCCTCCTTCCTCCCACCACCTCTTGCTCCTGCTAAGCTCTCCTGCCTTCCAGATAGTTCTACTCATCAATCAGTCAAGACACTTGGTCCAGCTTCTGTCTTAAGGACATTCAACAATAGGAAAATAGAAGAGCAGCCTAGCCAGCTCTGCACAGGAGATTATTCAAAAGGTTAATTACTGAATGAAACAGAAATAGGAGATGGAGGGGGCAATGGGAAAAAGGATGGAGGAGTAAGGGAGGGAGCAAATTAGTTTCAGCTGCTAAATCTGGCTTCCAAATCCTTAAAGTCCTTTACAATATAGGCTGAAGAAGGCAGGAACAGGATGGGGTTGGACTGTGTTGTTCACTTACACGTTCGATAAAACCTCAATAATGTTCCTCTCCTAATCCTGTGTCATTAGGAACAAAATGGTATGTCAGGAGACTATTTAGATACGAATGCCTGCAACTTCACCATCTGACCCTGCTGACTTCTCCTTTCTTCTTTCTGCTCTCTCTTTTTGTTGCTGAAGCCAATTATTTTTAGAGATGTGATGGTTTTTTTTGCTAGGCACTTGGCCTCCAGCACCAGGGGGTCCAAAATGACCTATCTGGAGACCCTTATGGCCATTTTTTTTTTTTTTTTTTTTGTGTGTGTAAAGGTCATTATTACTATAATAGCTGGGAATTAATCTGTCTACTCAGAATTTTTTTTAGAAGGAAAACAAAAAACTCCAAGACAAAACAAAAAGGCATTTTCTATGGTGCCTCCAATCCCTGTTCTCACTAGACCAGGAGTCTGGCTACTGGCTTCAATGGGAGAAGACAACTGTGCTCAATAGGAGAAATTTACAATATTAAAACAAAAGCCCAGAGAGCAACCAAAATAATTAAAAATAAAACTGATACCTCTTTGCTCCTAGATGCTGGAAGGGAACAGAACTAAAAGGAGCAGCTCTCTGTATAATCTTCCCTTCATCCTTAGCCTTATATCAAACCCAGCCCTGGCCCAGAGCACATTCAAATGCAATGGAAAATCTTGTGCCAGGAACAAGCAATGCCACATGGAAAAGCCTAGCACGGAGGCCAGAGGCCAGTGGCAGTGTCATTGTACTACCTCTTTGTTACCCCAAATCCATGCCTGCGACAGAAGTTCACCAGAGACAGCTGTATATCAATGACATGAAACAACCCATACATCATTTTTATGGCTTAAGAGATCAATACGGGTATCTCTTCTCATTATACTATAAAGCACAATGAGTGCAGTCACTACCCTTAAGTCAATTGCTAGTACATGACATAATGAGCCCTGCTTTTTGCCCTGTGATCACTATTGTACAAAGGCACCATGAGATTTCATAGGCAATCAACTTAGTATTTCTATTAGAAAAGAAGCACCAAAGTGAAGGAGGCAAATATATGTTTTCTCAGTTTTTGTCTAGCGTTAACTCTGAAGGCTGGTTTTGATTTCATTGGGAAAAAAAAAAAAAAAAAAGAAAAATAATCAGAGCATGTTTGGCACCTCTACTACTTTCTAGAGAGCCATAATGTTATAGAGCCTTCTGAAACTGAAGAACCTACCTCATTGCTTATTAAAACTTAAGCAAATCATGAGGTGAAGGGGGTAATAAATAACCTTGACAAAAGTAAGTTCCAAAATGTCATGGGCAAAAGAGTCTTGACTTTGGGAATTTCACTTAATTTGATTTACTGCCAATTAAGATAAACTTTTATTTACTCTTTTAGGCATTGGGAAACAGAGATGACAAACAATTAAACAGACACTTAGGTAAACCTCTTTCTTTGCAGTTCCCTGGGGTCCATTGTAGTACAACACATCTTCCTACACACAAGCCAGCCAGTCTCCCCTTTTCTTATCATGGGCACACATTACACTTACTCACAGCAAGCCCCTTGGGTGAGGTGATGAACAGCTCAGGAGACTGGGTTGGTAGGTGATGCTTTCTTGCTGCAGCTTCTTATTTCTTACTGTTTTCTTTCTCCCTTCTTTTCTGCTTGTCTCCTCTTCTCCTCCCCAGGTCCTTCACAAGCTGCATTTCCTTTTGGGTATTCCTGTTCTAGTGTGGGCCACCCATGGGATGCAACACCTTCTCTGACAATGTTCTCTTCCACATGCCTCTTCCTCCTCCTGTATCTGCTTATGTATCCCTTTCTCACTCTTCCTCACATCCCCACCTGTGTCTAGTTTGTTTTCCCCTCACATCTCCCCACATGATCCCTAAAGAGGATGGGACAGCTCTGACTGGCCACTTTCCAACTGAAGAAAAGCTTTCATCAAGGATTATGCTAGAGTGGTCATAAAGTTTGCCCTCCAGCTATCCAAGCAGCTGGTCTATCTATAGCACAGAGCTATCCACCACTCCAGGACCTCGCATCAGCAAAAAAATGCCGTGTTAGAAAGAGCAAAACCATGACATGTGCTTCATTTGGAGTGACCATCAGGCCTAACTAACCAGATCCTTGCCACACCACCTTCCAACCAAGGCTCTTCAGCCACTGGAGCTATTTCATGCTGAGACAGTGGAAAAAATGTTTTCACAGACTGGGTGATGGTCCATCATTCTTCCTTATCTCCCTCCCTTCCATTCCCTCCAAAAATTCAGGCTGCAGTTGAAGTAGTAGAGGGCTGTATCCCTCAGCACAGCTTCCTTGAGTTAGAGTCTGCCTCCACAAACTGAAGCTCTTTCAATAGCACTGCCAATGAGAGATTGCATATCTTGTTAAGTGCTATTCAGATGCACCCACAGAAGCTCACTGCTTCAGAAACACATCTCTTCCTAATAATATAGTTCGCTACATTATCTTATTTGACACTAAAAACTTGAGATGATTGATGGTAGCTTAAATTCTGAATAGACAAAAATTATAGAGCAGCTTTATAATCTTTTGCATTAGTGCCCTGGGGAAATGGCTGAAGTCTTTATCACATTCAAAGGACAGCATGACTGATGCTAAGCCTCCACCCTTCCAGCCAGACCAGCCTTCCATGAAGGTCTCAGGCAGCCTGGTCAGGAGTCTGCCTATAAGAATAGCTCCGAGGGCCCGGCATTTGATCATTAGGTGCCACACTTTTCATCATCCCTAACTACTGCTTTGCAGTATTCCTAACATACGTGCAACTAAGTCAGGATCAAGGAACAAAGAGAGGAAGGATGATGAAGGGAAAAGAACAGAGCAAGAAACTTCCCTTTACCTTGGGTATGAACGGTGATCCTGCTGAGAAGTAATGTAATGTTTGCTTCCTGGACACACAAATAGCATAAAAGATCTGAGGGATTACATTCTAACAGCTGGGGAAGAGTAGTTCAATAATCTCTCCCAAGAGAAAGTGCAAATACACTGGCAAGGGTAGGTTTGGGAGGGACTGGGCTTTTACAACATCCCTGGAAAGAATGAAGTTTATTACTTAGAGAATCATAGATACAAAGATGGAGTAGAAATTGATTCGATCCTAAATATCTTTTCCTAATTTGAAAAAAACAGTCCAAACTAACATTCTCTTTCTTAAAAGGAAGAAAAAAAAAAAGTGCAAAGCAAAAGGAGCCTCTCATCAAGAGAAACAGAAAGGCCAATGAAGGCTCAAGCCCCTGAAGCAGCTTAATTTTTATAATAGTATGGACAACCACATGGAGTCCACATGGGCATAGGAGACACACAGGAACAGAGAGATGATCAACTGCGAACCGTAAGCTTCTGTCATGGTTTGACATGGAAGTGATTTTTTTTTTTCAGGAAGTTGGGTCAAACCAATCAGTGGTCAAGTTTGGATATTGGCACCTGGAGTGACCACTGAAAGTATGGACACGTCTCTGAGAACACAGGGGGTTAAAAGCAAGAACTCCCAGAGGAACTCTTTTTTTGGTTCCGGTCGTCAGAGAGTGCAGACTCTCCCCTGCTCAGTCTCAGGCTGGGTGGGGGAGGGGAAGCCATGCAGCCTTGTCCAGGTAGGCCAAGGGGGCTGAAGGTCTGGAACCAAGCCAGCTCCTGGATGGAAGGGTGGAGAGAAGCGGAGATGCCTTTTCCCCGCCACCCACAGAGGGAAAGAGACGGAGAGCCTGACGGCACCTGGAAATTTGCCGGCAGAGGAGAAGGAGAAAGGGGGGGGATGATGCCCAGTGTGGGAGTCAAGAATGCTGGGCAGAGATTTCGGCTGTCCAGGGAGTCTGAACTTTTAACCCTTTCCTGGGAAATGAGGGCTTTGTAAAATATTACTCCTCCTCGATTTGTAGTGGGAGAAAGAGTCCAGGACCTGAGATGCTAGAAGAAGAAATTTTTAGGTGGGAGGAGTTGATGGAGTAGCTTTTGGCTGGACTTTTCTTGTTAGCCATAGACTGAACCAAATTCTCCTGCAATAGAGACTGCATTTTAGGAGGATGCAGTGGTGACCCAAGAAGACCTGCTTCAGCAACCAACAGCACAGGAATGGCAAGAACAGAGGAAAGCTGAGGAGGGAATGGTGATGCCATCTGTCTTCAGAAAGAAGATGATCTCTGTTCCTGGACCCTTGGCCCCAGGGGAAAATGGGGGGGAGGACTGTAGTCCCAAGATGAGAAGTTGAACTGTTGTCTCTTTTGGTCTGTGACAAAGCATCTTTAAAGGAGCCCTATGGGCAGTCTGTCCATGCATGGTGGTGAGAGCACTGTGACATGGAAAGGAGAGTGTCACACTGGCCGATTTTCTCTGGGCGGTTGCCATGTGTGACATGGAAACACAGAAGGTGGCAACTGTGTTTCCTGGGGGGGGTCTATGGTGCAAGAGAGACTTCTCTCTCCCTTGATAGACTGAATATTGATTATCTGAAGGGTGGTAATTAGATCAGGAATCCCAGGTGATGTTTGATAGTGTTGTTTTGGAAATTGGAAGGAGGAGGGGTGTTTTAGAGGGTCTTCATCCTGGATTTAGTGTGTGTGTCTTTTAGTAGTGGTAGCAGTTTAATAAAGTTTTTTTCCTTTGTTATTAAGCTTGGGTCTGCTCTGCTCTCTTCCTGATAACATCTCACAGCATTTATTTGAGAAGGTGTATTTTCATGGGGGCGCTGGCATTGTGCCGTGTCAAACCATGACGGCTTCCTTAAGTTTTTTGCCAGAGGAGAGTGTTGCCACTATTCCTTTCACTCAACTGATGGTCTTTTATCCAAAATCACCATTTGTCTCAGCTCCCAAACATCAAATTTTTATGCCCATAAATAACTCCACAGAAAACTCTCCTTTTCCTCCCTGAAGAATTTTAATACACAATAGCTAGTGAGGAAAGAAAATATCTCTGAAGCAATGATCCCTTCAGTCAATGAATATCACTGCTGCATCAACTCTGTTTCTTGTATTTCCTTACTTTTTATCAAGCCTATGTCTATTAATCCACACATCAATCTTTTTAGACTGGGTTTCTATTGATAATGAGAGGAGACAACTGCTCCAGTCTTTTCTGAGCATTGCAAACCTCCTGGCTAGCTCCAAGCCATCCCAGGACAGAGATATCAAGAAAACTCTCCATAGTAAATGTTAGCCTTCATGCTAAGCTCACTAAATGACATAGGAATTCACACTAAAATTTCACAACGTTTCACTTGAGTCTGTCCAGCTAAACCTCAGTGTCCCATGTTTCACCAGGAAAGGAGCTGCCCCATGGCTTCACAGTACTGCTGCAGCCCTGGAGCCAGAGCATGCTAAACAAAGTAAACAAGCTCTGATTTGTATGAAATATAAAAATTTTTAGTAAGGTGATATTGAAATGAAAATGCAGGAATCCATTCTTTATCAAAACTGCTGAACCCTCATGCAACCACACAGTTTCTCCAGCTCAGCAGAGCAGTAGCTGATGGCTTTAGGTCAGGTCACTACACGTGACGTCCCTATCTCACAGCTTGGACAATGCTGCCACAAGAGATTGCTAATTTAGTCAGTTCTCTGAGAGAAAGCACAGCTTGAGAAATAAATATTTAAAAAAACAACTTCCTTATACCCTGATAGCCAGAGAGCAGCAGGGAAAGAGTAAACCATGGCCTCACTGGTGCAGGTCACATGAAATAATGTTGTTCAGTGACATCACCAACAGCAAAGGCAAAACAAAATGCACTACCCTGCTTACATAGTTTTCAGCAAGCTTGACAGGGCACAGAACATTTTTTTCTCCTACATCCAGAGGAAACTATCATCTCCTTGTCTCTCTTTATTCATCTGGTGTCTTGCCTTTTAATTAGCCAATAAATGTTTTGGAAGGGAGAACCATCATTCTGGTTCTGCACTGGTGCAGAGCAGAGGGCCTTGGTTAATAGCAAGGCCACTTTAATGCTGTTGAGATGAAAGCAGTCATCAGCCAGTCCCAGTTTAGCAGCTTTGCCATTACGTGGTTTTGCTGGATTGCAGCTCCCTTGCCTTTGCAGTTAAGCTTGTGTGGCTTCCACATGCGTTCTCCACACGTGCTGGGGTTTGAAGAGTGCATCCACTGCAGCATCTTTCCCCACCCAACTGGATGCTCTCCTGCACCAGTGCATATCTCTTTCCCCTGCTATCTCACTAGTTGCTTACTTGTGATTAAGTCCCTTTTAATAAATGATTCCCATTAAACTGCATTTCTCTGTCACTGTGAGAGACATAAAATTAAAAACTGACTGTCTTTAATCACATCAGGCTTCATCTCCATCTCTCAGGCTCCACTTATCAATAATTAATATAAGAAAGACTGAAATCCATTTCCATTTCAAAGACTCAAATGTTACCATTTTTACTAAAAAAAAAAAAAAAAAAAAGGAGGAAAAAAAGAAGCCACCATCACTCAGAAACAGACATTCACAGAGAGGAAAAGAGAATCTGGCTGCACTGCAGCAGCCTCCAAAAGGAAAAAAGGAGCTTGAATGTGACAATCAGCTCTCCTTGTTGCTTTGTAACTGGAGATTTTTCCTCTCAAATACTCTCACACAGAGGAAGAACCCCAGTGGTCCCAGGGACTGCAGAGATCTACACTGAAGCTCATGGCCTTATTTCTTTTGGTTTTACCAAGTCCCCAGAGCAATGACAAACAGCACATGGCACTACCCAGCCTGGTATTTTCTTAAAAAGAATTTCCAAATCTCAGATGCTCCAAGGGAGACTCACAAGCAGCACTTTCCTATAAACACAATGACAGTATGAGGCAGAACTTACTGATATGAGCAAGGATGTGGGGCAAGTCACCAGCCTGGTTCTCATTACATTGCTTTATACAGGACTAAAATGAATGTAAAACCCCTTTATTAAAATGGTGCTGCTGCTTACTCAGGCTTTCTCCCACTACACCATACCAAGCATTTCAGCCAATTCTATTTTTGCGTATAGAATGTACAAGAAAGTCCAACATAAAAATGCCACAATGTTTTTTTTTTTAACTGGCTTTCACCCCAGAGCAGCTCAGGACCACTGTCTAGTGTGAAGCTTTAGACCAGACCTGGGTTTGTCTCTGAGTACAACCACACAGTAAGGTCTTCTGCCAGCAGCACCCTCTGAGGAAAGCACCCTGTGACCATGGTGATGCTGTGCCTCAAGTTACATGCCCAACAAGGGCTGTCTAAGCTCAGCTCAGACTGGACCAGAGACAGCTTTCAGTCAGTTCAGAGCATGAGCACACAAACTGACACCTTCAAGAAAAACAATATACAGAGCTGTCATGCAATACCTGACAAGGGCTCAAGTCACACTGTATGGACACACCACCTTAACAGACCGGACAGCTTTGCCAGCCACAGACCTGTCAGCCACTACACAGGTAAATATGCAAGTGAAAGTGAAACAGAACACAAAACACAGGAGCTGTCCTTTCAGGGAAATCTTGC
The DNA here is from genome assembly GCF_024509145.1 of Vidua macroura. Lineage (NCBI taxonomy): Eukaryota > Metazoa > Chordata > Aves > Passeriformes > Viduidae > Vidua > Vidua macroura. Next base: position 69,698,873 of record NC_071572.1, read on the forward strand.
ACATGAACAAAACAACCCTTTCCTAGCCCAGGTTACTGGTCAACACCCAAAAGAAACTGAACAGAAAAATGCACAGCATGGCACTAGAAATATACATGAACCTCCAAGCTGGGTGTTATCCTATGTAATTCCCAAATCAGACAATTTCCAGTATACTGATCAGCTGAATACCCAGCCCAACACCTCCAAGCCTCAGCAGCTACCCAGAGTACCCAGCCCATGCAAATCTCAGCACAGCCACTTCCCTGCTGTCCAACCATAATTGTCATGGAACAGGAGAGCTGCACACAACCAAACCCTGCTGCTAGAGGTAGCAACAATTAGGACATTACCCTCTGATTAACAGCCCAGTGTGGGGGAACACAATAAGCAACTTGGCATAACACCGTCACACCATAAGTCATTACTCTGTAATTACTCTGCAGCTACACAGGGACACAAAGGCACAACTCCCCCCTCAGAGTTACAGTGAAGAAATATCATTCAGTAGCCTTTAATTACTGCAGAACCACACAGAAACAAATGATGACCTGCCCACTGGTATAAAGTGGACCTATCACTCAGGACCCTGGTAGTTACTAAGGGAACATTTTGGTAATTCCATGGCAACTGTGCCACATTGTTGCTGTGGGGATTTTTATCCCAGCATATGGCCCATTTTCAAGATTTTGGAAGGGGAGCCAATATGGAGGAATCACAAAGAAACATTTGCTGAACTGCTGTTATCTTCCAAATAAGCTCGCTGTTCCACACCATTGAATTGTGGCAACATTGTGGTAATGCTTTCACTGACTTAGACGTGAGGGGTATAATTGCACCTTTGTCCTGCAGATCTTGTGGTACTTGTAATTATATCCCATTACCAAGGAACACAACAATTTCAAACCTATTACCCATACATATCATTTATTTCAGAGTTAAATTTATTACTTCAGTGCCAGCCTTATTCATAGCTCTCCTTTCTGTATTCAAGCTTCCCTAGTGAACAAGCACCAAAAAGAGAGTGAACTGAAAAAAAATGTGATATAGGGATAATAGTTGGGAGCAGAAGATGCAGGGGCCTTTCTAGCCCTTGTTCTATTCTCTGTGTTGCTTTTCACTAAGTCCATGGGGGTTCCCTTAAGAACAAGAAGGCATTAGAGCAAAAGGAGAGCAACCCTACTAAAAAAGCCTGGAGAGGCTGCAAAATGCAGCTGCTCCCAGGGCCACCGTCATCTGTGATGGGGCTACAGTACTGGGAGTTGTCACAGTCAGCCATTATTTCCAGGCTGCTGTGTTTTGTAAACCTTCCCTCCAAGAGCCTCTGTGGCTTGTAACAGCTTTCTGTCTGAAAAATTTAGAAAATCAGAGGAATGCTCTAGCAAACAGCCAAAATCTGATGCAATGGTCTGCCAACTGGTCTGAAGCTCTGTAACACACCAGAGAGAAAAATAAAGCCTGTTTACTTCTGACTATGCAATTCCCAACAAGAGTGGAGTCACAGGAGGAAGGAAGAAATTTATATTTTCCCCAAGCTATATCAAAATTTTAAAAGGAAGCAAGCAGCCAAGAATATGGATCTTTGCTGAATGCAGTGCTACTTCACCAGAAACAGAAAGGAAAATATGAGCAGCCTTCCTGTAGGGTTCCCTTTTTCCAGCTAGCAGAGACATTTATGATGTTTGCCACCACCACTGAGCTCCTCCCAGGTTGTGTTCATTTCTGCACACAAACCAGAGTGGCCTTTGGACCACTGCAACTTCTGACAACTTTTAGTAAATTTTTAAAGTAAATTCTGGTAATCAGGTACTGCATCCTTATGACTTCTGACACTCACCTGCTCTGAAGGGGTGAAAGAAGGGCAAGCATAGTACTCCTCACCTGCCTTGGGAACACCTAGCTTGCCCAGAGGGGAATGATTTACTAGATTATACTGAAATGCATTGATTCAGTTGTGACTCTCCTGTGTTGAAGGGACTGAAAAGCAGGGTGCACAGGGCAGCAGGAGATAGGACCATGAAGGTCAGTTCCCCCCTGCAGGAAACTGCAGTGAGAACATGGGAACTGTGAGCATCCCTGATGACACACATTTTAGCTAATGACAGCAGGTTTCCATTTTGGGGAGCTCCAACGGTACCAAATACTGAAAAGGCTAGAAAGAGTAGAGACATTATAGATGTATGTCTCACTTCCTGCTTTATCTTTGTGAGGAATAAGTCATGTCCTCAGGTAACAATAAGTGCTCCAGCTCCTGGAGAGGAGCTTGCTGCTGTTCAAACATATTGCACTGCTATGGTAAGTCAAGCTCTAGGAGCAACACAAAAAGATAATGCTGGAAGCCAAAGAAAAGACCTGAAGTAAGTTGTTATGGAAACCAGATTCTCACAAGCTCACACCACTGGATGAGGTCTCTCCCTTTACATCTGTTTGTCAAAATGGCCAAGATGCACAGGAGTCCCTAATGACCACAGCTCCTTTGCCTCACCTTGCATTCACTCCCAGACATTGCTGTCATTCTCTCTCAGTTAATCTAATGTGGCCTAAGCACCTCCAGTGATGGAAAAGGGCTCAGGACTCAAGTAATGCCCTTTGGCACTCTTTGCTTGGATGAACTGGTGCTGGTAGTATTAGGTTTTAATCAAAAGAAACAAGGCTCACTTCAATATGAACCACTTTTTTGTTAAGGCTTAAAAAAACCATCAAAACAGTACCAAAAGGGACAGTGGCACAACCATACACTAATTGGTTCAAGCCCATGTAAAGCAGTGTAGGAACGGGGAATAGTTACTTCACTTGAGCCATGTGGAGCTGTTTCACCATGCTGGGTTCTCTTATCAGACTTCTGCTGGCCTTTCCAGCAGCACACAGCTCTTCTATAGTTAACATTTGCTGCTATTGGCACACATTAATTAGAAAAGGAAAAATCTTATGTATGCTTATACTGAAACAAAAATTCTGCAGGGCGGTGTAGTGATAACAGCACTGGGTAAAGATCATTCTGTCACAGAAACAAATCAAGGAGCTGGCTATGGCAAACTGCTAGGCAGCACTAGAAACACTGCCTTTCCCATCACTGCTAAACTTTGATTGCATCAGCAGAAGCAGGGATAGATCTGGCAGATAGATACTTCCTGCTAGGAGCCTCTGCTTCCTCTTGCCCAGTACTAGCAGTCAAATTGTTATTCCAGGGCTTCTCATGCAAGTTCTTATCCCTCAAACTCTGTCACGTGATAAAAGGAACTTCACCTAGGCTGTCAAAATGCTTTAAGCTGAGATACTGCATGAATCTTTTACCGAGTATCAGTTCAGCCCTTGACCCTATCTTGTGCCTAGACCTCCTTCCAGAAAGACTCCAATCCATACTGAAGGACTCACCAATGCTCAGGATCAGGCACTTCCAGACCAGAATGTTCAGACTTGGTTTGACACAGGGTCATCCTGATACCCTGCTAATTCCCTCAAGCAACTTGTGTCCTATCTACAGCTCCCAACACCAGGCCAGAGCAGGTGTAGGGAGGTACATATCTACATGGGATGACATAAGAGTGTACAGAAACATGCTTGGTGCCACCCATAAACCAACACCATCAGAATTTAGAAAATGTTCCTAACCTGTGCCTGAGGGCAGGAACAAAAGCAATAGGCATTAACAGGTCTCATGCCAGCAGTGGCCCCTACTTCTACAGCCTGCTGTCCAGCTTGCAGGGCAACAACAGGAACATCTGCTGCAGTTAAGAATGTAAATGAGTTTCTCTGCTGATTTCAGTCAGTCATAAGTTGCCAAAACGTTCATCTTCAGAGCTGAAATTTTCTGGGCTTGGCCAGTATCCAGCAGTGATTATTTTTTGAAAGAATATGGCAGAAGTGATTTAACCACTACAGAGTGCTTAGAATGGCATTCATCGCTATTATTCAAAAGTCATGACAGACCGAATTAAGCAGCTTTAAAGTCCACAGTGTTTAGGCCTGCAAGTTTAAAAGCCAGAAGCATCTGCCAGGGGATTTCAAACATGTCCCTTTCAGCAAGTATTTGTACAACATTTAGTGTGCAAGGGCTCTGAATTAGCACTAAACATCAAGAATCCACTAAGATGTAGTTCAGGGAGGGAGGAAGGGCTAATGATTCTGTAACCAACTACTACCTCGTAAAAATAGTATGCAGGGCATTTTGCCAGCTCTCTGCTAAATTAAATTACACAGGCAGGTAGCGTAAGAACTTGGGAAAACTTTAACAAATGCAAGTACAAGTTTCAGTAATGGCTCTGTAAAACCTTTCTTCTGAAGCCATTGTTTCCTGAGCAGCCAAGCAGATCCAACAGGTTGCTGAGACCAAAGCAGGAATACTTGCTCCCCTAATTCTTTCCTCTCCCATGTTCTTAGCTGTGCAACTCTCCCCTTTCCTTGAATCAGCTCAGTGCCCACCGGACCCACGTTTCAAGGACCCAAGTAACTTGGCTCACTAACCAACCTAAGAAACTAGATGCTTTTATATGCCAGGTTTGAAAAGACTTGGAGAAGGGTCTACTGAGCACCAAAATAGAAAGCAGGTGGCAGGAACATGCCCCTGGAAGAGTCACACTGTCTACAGGTGGCAGCAAACTATTAGAGTACTTCTCTCACCTGGAGCACCCCGAATCTCCTCAAGAGGGAAATTTGTAAAGCACTCAAGCCCCACTGCAAGGAAAATCCTGTCTTAAAACAGAAAAGTACAAACCCCTTTCTAGTAACCAACATTAGAAGAACAGGTCTTTTCTTTGATGGGTCTAACAGCACAAACACCTCTGGAACAAAATTATGATGTAATAGCATGACAGAAAAAAATGCACAGGTACATATAATGCTGTGGTATTTGGAGTCTGAGGTGAAGCTTCCAGTCCCCAAGAGGTGAATACCAAACATCTTTACAATTCCATCAATGTTCACTGTCACAAGTTTGGCTACTTTGTTAGTGGTATTCTTTTGGTATTTGGAAGAGGAGACACAAAAAGAATTGGTTTTAATTAAGTCACAGGAAAAAAACAGTTTTTCATCCTGGAAGACAGAAGAGGTGGGAAATAGATGTGTAATGAATGAAGTTCATGCAAATTTCCCATACCTAAGGTCACAAGCTCTACAACTCTGAAGCAAGCAATTTATTAATTGCAGACAACACATTTGTGAAGTTACAGAAAGCACGGGATGGGCAAACAATGGCTACTGGTTAACTTTGTTCTTTCAAAGAGTTCTGATAATTTTTCTCATCTAAAAACACAAGACAAAGCTCAACACATCTAATGAAAAAAGTATAACACAGATGTATTTCTTTACTTAAACTTCTTCTTCCTTTGGTAGTTAATCCCACTCTTCAGTGGTCAAAACATATTTGCAAAGATAATGGCCCCCACACATCAGCACCAAGTTAACCACCTTTTCCAGGTAACTTTGACAAATAGAGAGGGGAAAAGGTAAATAAATGTGCTCTGTGTTATTGAGTATAACTCAACAGATAAGAGACTAGACAGAGGAAGGCAGGGTAGCCACACTCTCAGGGATATTTCTCTTACACTGCTGCAGTGACTCTCGGATGTGCATCTCCACCAGCTTACAGTCTGCCGGAAACATTATCTAAAGGCTGGGATTCCAGCATGCGCCAACTCTGTGAAGAACAGCAACCCAAGATCAAGCAGGAAATACATCTTGCATTTACTGAAACACTGCCAAGTGCTATGCTCCTTTTCCTTCTGCAACCACGGGAAACAGTAGCACTGCACAGCACAGAAGCCATCTGAGATTTGTCATCTTGCTTTTTATGACTGCTCTACAACACTCTTCAAAGAAATCTAGTTCAGCTATTGCAAAAGCTGTAAGTTTGGCAAATGATTTTGAAGGCAGCTTATGATGCATGGTGTTTATTCCATGCTATTTGTTCTGTGTAGGCTGGTACCACTGATCACATAGAGCCTTTCTTGATTTCCAGGGCTTTCCCACACAGGACAATTGGCCATGTTTTGCACAATGGTTTGATGCAGATAATCCCAAGAATGCTTACAGTCATTTACATCAGTGGTAATGTAAGCAATTTCAGAGTGATTTTAATTTTTAAAAAGTTTTATTTGCAGAGTAAGTGCACAGTCAGAAAATGTCAATGTAACACCTCCCTTCATACTCTTAACCACAGTTGCCCATTCACAGCTATTTTGATTTAGCTGTATTATACCTTTTTGACATTTCCAGTCCAGATCTTACCACAGCTGGTCCACAGGATGGCTGGGACTTGCTGAATGCGTGGCTCTTCAATCTTTCTTTTTTCTTTCATTATTCATTGTATGACATTGTACCTTATTTATCATACACTAAGCCACTCATTGAACAAGGCAGAAATCCTGCAATAAGAACAGCCTATGAGCATTTAAAGACTATATTGTAATTCTGGTATTTCCTGACTTCTGTACGTTTCATTTCACTGTTATACTTTAATCTATGTCTTCTATGCTGAATTTCATTGCCTCTTTAAAAAATAAAAGTGGATAAACAAAGAAATTCCTTCATGAGCAACACACTGACAGAAAACAAAAAAAACCCTTGTCTCTTCTAAATGGGCAATTTAGAGCTGTGAAAATAATGGATTTTTTTTTTTTTCCTAGCAAATCAAAATAAGTTTGAGTTTGGTTTTTTAATAGGGTTGATTTTTTTTTTTTGGTTGCTCAAAAAAGCATACCAAAATAAATCTTAAAAAAGAAAAAAAAAAAAAAAAAACAAACCCTATCAGATGAAGCCCTCAAACTAATTTGCTTGGATTAACTCAGATGTTGCATTGAAAATGGATTGCTCTGGTTTAGGATTTTTTATTTTCAAAAATAAGGTTTGCATTCCTTTGATTATTTTAGATAACCCCCAAAGTTTTACTTTGATATTCTTTCTATTTCCTTGAAGTTTTTTCTTTCACTTTTCCATGCCCCAAAGCTGTCATCACAAGGTCAACTTGAGTTTATCATCATATCAATTGACTTAAAAGTATATTTCTGTAAAAAGCTGTTCAGAGAAAGGGAGGAGGGGAGGATTGTGTTTTCCACCTCATGCTTTAAACCAATGGACAACCAGACTCTCCTATTGCTTCTGCTCTGACCTTTGGATCATTTATAAATTAAGTGCACAAGCCTGGCTACCCTCACAAAGACTTAACCTAAAGACCATGCCCTGCAATGGATTCACATGGTAGCACACCAGGGTATGGCTGGGGTAGACCGGCAGCAAACCCTCGAGATGTAGCCCTGTGTGGCTGGTGGCTCTTCCACAGGACCAGGGCCTGATCACACAGCTCCTGAGCTAAACAAGATATTGTTACTGAGGCTGCCATAACCCATTAGCCACAGCTAAGGTCCTGTTGTGCCACTGACTCCACTTGTATGAAATCCTTGCCTAAAAAGAGTCTGTGAGCAGTTCTGGGCAGATCAAGGCTGAGATGGATTCAGAGGCACAGATAGTGCTTGTGCACCCACCTAGACATAGGTGGTCCATGCCCCTCTACCTAATTCATTGAGCCAATTTAAGCATGGAGGGAAATTTGACAGAATAGGAAAACACATCTTTGTCTTCTTGCATGAGAGAAGTAGGCACTGGAGCATCTCTCTTACAAGATATGCTGGTTTTGGCTGAGGTAGAGTTAATGCTCTTCACAATGGCTGGTATGGAGCTCTGTTTTAGATTTATAAGGGGAGAATATTCAGAGTTATGGCATTTGTCTTCACAAGGAACCATTACATGTGATGGGACTCTGCTCTCCTGGAGATGGCTGGACACCTGCCTGCACATGAGAAAGAGTGAAAGAATTCCTTGCTTTGCTTTCATATGTGGCTTTTGCTTTTCGTCTTTATGTCAATCCACAAGTTTTCTAGCTTCTACTCTACCCATTCTCTCCCCAGTCTTGCTGCTGGGAGGATGAGCAAGCAGCCGTGTGGCACTTGGTTGCCGGCAAAGGTTAAACCATGACATGAGGAAATGTTGAGGCTGCTGGGCCTGTTCAGCCTCAAGAAGAGACAACTGAGAGAGGATCTCATCAGTCTCTAAGTATCTGAAGGGAGGGAGTCAAAAGGACAAAGCCCGGCTCTGCTTAGTGGTTTCAAGCAAAAGGACCAGAACCAACAGGCAGAAATTGATGCACAGGAAGGAACTTACACCTAAAGATAAGGAAGAACTTCTCTACTGTGCAGGTGACCAAGCATTGGAATAGGTTGCTCAGAGAGATTATGGAGTCTGCCACTCGGGAGATATTCCAGAACCATCTGGGTGCAATCCTGTGCAATGTGCTCTAGAATGACCCTATCCAATATCAGGGATATTGGACTTGATGATCCCTTTTGGTCCCTTCCAAACTCTCTGTTCTGTAGTACAAATGCTACAATTTTTTTTTCAGGTCTGCTAATTAAAATGGTGAACAAACAGCTGTTTGGAGAAGGTGCACTGCAACTGATTAGCTAGTATCTGGGAATAGCCACAGTTCTACTGTCATTACCACACCAAGATTTTCAAAGACTCATTTGTTCCCAGCAGTGTAAGTCACAGGCAAAGTATAATTTCTGTGCATCTTTAAAAAGTTGGAAACTACATCCATGTGCAAAATTGTCAGCAAATTACAAGTTCTCATAGCTCTAATTGCTACTTTTCAATATGGTCTGGGGGGGGTGGGGGGGGAAGAGTGTTTATCAGTTTCCCCAAAACCCTGTTTGGAAGCAGACAAGGATATGCAATTTCTCTCCTAAAAATTGCCAATATCTTAAAACAGAAATGCATAAAAGCAACCAATTCTCTACTGAACATGGCACCAGGGATCTGCATCCTAGAGAGAAGTCCACACCAACAATGTAACTGCTTCCACACCATGTTAATATGTGTGATAACTCAGATTTTTCTGCATCTTTTTGTCTTCTGTCCTAGAAAGGTTTATTAACTGAGGCAGAGAGCTAAAAGGAACCAGCTTAAGCCTGGAGCCAGCCTAACTACATTTGTATGGCATTGATGGTACTAAGCTCTGTCAAACCTAAGCCAATCCCATGAGTCTCGCCCTTGCACCCAAGCAACCTGTTTTATCTGTGTTGTCTGGGAATGAAATATTCAGCACTAATTGATTTATCTTTTTTTTTCTTTCCCAAAGAGAAATATATTTTATTTACAGTTTATCTGAAGCACTGAATTTTTTTGCCAAGATGTTCTACCAGATATCCACAACTGCTTTAATTCAATGTCATTTTATTCTTGTTCTTTCATTATTCTCTTAGAATAATTTAAAAGATATTAATAAAAAAGTCAAAATATTCAGAGGGGAAAATATTTATTAAAAAAAAAAAAAAAACTAAAGCAGAAAATTTATATTCTCCAATTTAAGGGAGAGGGGTGGGGCTAAAGTACTTCAAAAAATCACTCAGGTTAAAGAAACTACTCATTTCTACCAAATGAAACACAACCAAAAAATGCTATCCAGCTCCATTTGAAATTTAGCATTTAGAGTGAAAATGCATGTACAACTTCAGCTTTATGCATAGGTGCATGCTTCACCAACAATAAATTGAACAGAACAGAGCACAAAGACACTGCTCTAAATTGCATACTGCAGCCTCCAATTTTGTACTTTCCGATATTTATGGGTAGCTGCAGAATTGTGGTGCACCCATTTTTCACGTGCAAATGGTCATTTGCACATCCAGATATGCCTGAAAAATTAAAGACTTGTTTGAGCACTGATGAAATACAAAACTCCAGGTACTGAATAAAAACATTAAAGGCATCACAGCAAAGGGAAAGAGGAAAGGTAGAAGCATTTTGTGATACATTTAAAATATGTAAGAGAACAGCTGAAACCTGAAAATTGGCAAAAGCATCTCTATGGGTCTGGATTTTTTCCTTCTTTTTGAATAGTCTCAGAAAGAGAGACAAGACAACCTAACTCAGTTGAAAGTCTGTCCTTGGCTTCTCACATGACCTCTTAAGATGAGGATGAACACATGTGGTTGATTGAGTGAAGACCCTTAAACACATTATAGCCTTATATTAATGACAGTTCTGAAAAACAAAACACTTGAAGGAAGCATTTCAAGTGCCCCATGCTGCAGCCTGGTTTTAGGAAAGGGCAGAGACCTCCACTCAGTGTTAGGGAAGGTACAGATCTGTGTTTGCTGGGTTTGTTTGATTTTGGCACCCATCTCTTCTCTCACACCCCACAGGTTGTGAAGAAGCGAGTGTCAGGCTCCACAAAACAAAGGACTAGCATCCAAAAGAAGCAGGAAGGACTCCCATAGCAGTTTTGTCAATAAATGAAGGACCAATGGAAATTTGAGGCCTCTTCCATCACTGCTTCCTTCTCCAGCTTATTCGTAACACACTCCCTCAAAATGCAAACACACACTGCCAGCCTTAGTTCCTTCCATAGATGACATGACATCAAATTGACAGAACTGTGACTGTTTGACATCCAAGGTGATAACACAATGGCACTTCTGAGCAACATTCAAACAATAGGCAAGAAATGTGGCTCCCATAAATGGGTGAATTTACAGCTTGCTATTCAAGAAATAAATAAACCATTATCCACAAAGCATCGTTTCTCTTTGATGTACGTCACCTGTCACTAAAGGTTAAATAACTGTCGACTGCTCATGTGAGGCTGGCAGGGGCTGGTTGTAGCTGTGCCACTTCTTTTAGTTGTAATGGGGACTGTGCAGTTATAACCCTCCTGTTTTAAGGAACATGACAAAAGTGACTGTCAGCACTGGGAAATGGATCACCTACTACATGCCTGTTATCGGTGCATTGTTATGATTTTATGGAGGAAACAGGTCAAAATACAATGGGCAGCAATCAGTATGAAACAATGGGCCAACTGCTGTGACTGACAGGACAAAATGTAAGAGACATGGGCTTCAGATTTGGGAGCCAACTCATGGGAAAAGCAAAGATCTCTTCTCTCCAAGGTATAGTCATGCCATTAATCATGAACTAGGGACAACCACCCGTCACTCTGGTGCCCAGGATACCTTAGGGAATTGGGAAGGAAGGTTCATAGCTCAGACAACCTGGTAAAGGGAGCAGGGACAGGTGAGTGCAAGCATGAAGAGCACTAGAGAGCTCACCAGTGAAAAATAAAACCCTTGGGCACTCAAGGAGATGGTATCTTGTCTTTTTTTTCTCCAGGTAGTAAAAAAACCTATTCCCAAAGTGTCACATGAGGTCACTTCTCTCCCTTTCCTGCTAGCTCTGGAAATAAAAGATCAGCTTAAACCCCTGAACCACACACAGGAGATGACAGTAGGGCAGGAAGCTTACTGATGGAATGGTAGTCTTCAGAAAACACAGCAGGCATCCATCCAGACAGCTGAAAAAGTACATGCTTCTAGAAATAAGGCTTCATGTGAACTTGGTAGCCTGCCATTTTTTCACAGAGTCTCATGAGGACAAGGAAGTGGGCAGAAAGCACTTGTAAAGTCCCTCAGGCATTGGTGAGAAGTGATGGCAACCTTGTCAGACAGGTGATGCTGCATGCCTTCTTCCTTCTAGAGGAAGGAGATGTGGATTTTCAAATGAGAAAATATTTTTACGTAAGGGAAGATATTTTATATACTTGATACGGGCAGAGATTTGCTCCTAGACAGCCACACAAATCCCATGAGGCATGGGTACACATGTCCTGCAGAAGTTCCCACACCCTATAGCTGGCTCACAGGGCTCAGTCACCTGCCTCCCCAAAACTCTCCCTGAAAATAAAAGCCATCAGGGACAGTTACAGCCTCATCTCAGCTGGATAATCATTAGTCCAAAAACATGACAAAGTGGTCCATTACTGATTTTCTGTAATACCTTTAGTATTACCCTTTCAGGCTGAGAAACAATCAGAAATTATTTTTCTGCTCAAGCTCAACACCATTACGGTTTGTGTCTCAGCAAGAGCTCCCTTCCCGCTCTGAAGGATGGGTGCGCATCGCAGAGAATTACTGGCCATTCTTCATATCCACTTGAGAGGGAGTGACTGGAGCTGAGGGTCTGACCTACAGATAACCACAGATTGTTAACTGAGCCCCAAGAACATTGAAAACCAGAACTCCTTTTCAAAATTCTCCACTCAGCTGTTTTTCAGACTCAAAGTGTCCATATGGCTAATCAGTACAAAGAGCTTGCTGTGAGAGTAAAAGGATTACCAGCATCCCAGAAGCAGACAGGCATCAGTAAGAGGAATAGCACTGATATCTAACAAGTCCTGAATCCATTTACTTCTCAAAACTGTATCATCTTCTCCACTCCACCAAAACTGGAAGCAGTAAGGCTGTATTCCTGATTATAGAAGGGGAAGGAAAGGAGAATTTGTCCCAGTTTGCAAAAATCACATTTGCATGTTGCATTTCACATTTTATGCCGGTTCTGAAAACTCTATGCCTGTTCCCAGCCCTGTGCCATTCCCCAGTAACCTAGGTTCAATGAAGCAGAATGAAAGCTTTCAGGGAAGAGGAGCATGATGCAAGAGGAAGCATAGTTTGTACAAATGTTACATGACCCTTTCTTACCAGGGAAAGCCAACCCTTGCCCTCAGGGTGAGTTTTCAACCTGCTAAGAGCCTGGCAGCAAGAACTGCAGACAAATGCTCCCACATAGGTTTGCTATCCTTTCCATCCCATATTTTGTCTAGGAATTTTCCTAGCTGTAGACAGCTGCAGGGTGGTGCTGCAGCTAAAAAGTAGCACCATGTATCTCAGAAGTCTCCTGTTCTAAATAAAAAGATTGTTAGTTAATGTACCTTCCCCCATAGAGCCATCTGTGAAGCTCTCATAGTACCAAATAGAGGACCTGATAGGAGAGGGGACACACAGAACAATTCTTTGTCTTAAAACCTTTATCAAAGTTTGTAGTGCTCTCAAGTTCAGATAAATTTGGGAAGGACCTAAGTCATTTGTCCTTGAAGAGAAGAAATAATAAATTATTCAAGCCACAGACATCACCCAAATGCAGAGTTACAAGAACATTCTATTCTCTATCAAATTTTATGGACCAGTGGATGTAACAGCACAGAAGTGTATATTTCAGTGCAACAAGCTGTATTCTCATAGACATTTGTTCCCTTCCTTCACAAACCCTTCCAGTACCACCCAGCTAGACAGAAACACACATGCAAGTATTTGGCACCTTTCCTTTCACTTGACAGCCAAGAGACAATCCAGAGGCCAGTTTCCCCAGTGCCCTAACAACCCTACAGGAATGGGATATTCATTTCCATTCCCATGCCAATGACAAGCAAGTTATAAATTGCATTCAATCCTACCATCCCTTGTTTATCTACCATGACAGTCTTCTCTGGCTCTAGTGTGGCTAGGAGCCCAGAGGGCATGCATGACCTTTTTCAAGCTGTTCTAAGTTGTCATAAGCTCTTCTGCCCCCATTTTTATTTCCCACAATTTTATTCATGCCCTGCTCTTCTCCCTCTATCACTCCAACATTTCTTTATTGCAGTCCTCCTAGAACGTTATCTTCTCTTGTCTCCCTGTCCTCTCTTTTCCTCTTCTTGTTCATTTTGATGTTGTTTCTTATATTTCTGTTCTCCATTTGCTGAACAGGACAAGATTTTGCCCAGACATTCCATTAACTCACACCTCCTCTGACTTGCTGCAGCGCTGAAAACAGATGAAAATTGGGCTCTCTTCACTACATCCTTTCTCTCTGCTTTCATTTATCTTTGCTCCCTCACAGTTTTTACCTCTTCCAGTCTCTCTTTCCCCTTTCTGTGTTCAGGCACATCATTCTACCTGGCCCTCTTTTGATCTGCTGTTAGTTTTTGAGCTCCCTGTTTTACTCATCTTCCAATCTCCCATCAACACTCTCTGAAAATTAAGCTCAGAGATTAGTCTTTCTCAGTTGCCTCATTGCTGAGTCAAACCAAACATCACTTACATCAGAAATTTCTTTCAGGGCCACCTGGAAGAGTAGACCACGACATCCTGCATTTCTTGCCAATGATCAAGTTTCCGAACCAGTAGAGACAGAATTATTTATAAAGACAGCTTATAGGGATGCTGTTGAGATGATAACACTTCAGAGCCAGCCCCTCCAATATTCCAAGTGGAAATGAATAAAAGTATGGGGAAGACAGGAGTCATGACAAATACTTTAGCTGAGATTTGGTTTCAAACAACAAGATTCGGCTAATTTTCCCTCTTAAACAGATAAAAGAAAGGGATGTCAAAATCTTTGATCTTCAGAAATACAGAAAGCTATATTTATGGCAAACATGAAACTCATCTGATTCTTTGACTTCCTAGTGTCAGAGCTGTTAACTTGATGCGATAATAGCAACTCACCAGTGAGAGTGCCAAGACTTGTGGATTTGTAGTTTCTCTCATTACATAGCAAGACAGAAGACTAAAATGATGCAAAGCACAGGAAGGTTTGGGATTGCAATATCTCTGACAATGCTTATTGTACAGCTAGAAGGACCATTTCTCAAGCAGTAATGTGCAGATGACAAAGCATAAAAAAAAAAACATCACAGGAAAAATAAATTACTGATTCCACAGGAGATGGTGTTGGTACTAAACGGAGGTAGTTCCACTTTTACCCAAGCAACACCAACACCCAGTACAAGATACAGGAGCATTAGGGAGCCTGTTGCAGCCACCTGATTTGAGGAAACACTGGGATGCTACAGGCAGTCATGACAGAAGAAAATCTGGGGCCTGTGGATGAAGAGAGAACACTTCCCCCTGCCATGGAGATGTAATTTCTATCATGCTCTGTATAGGATGGCGATGGTGAGCTTGATGGATTTAGTTTCCAGAACAGGACTGTAAATTAACAACCCTAAATAATGGGCAACAGAACTGGCTCAAGCCCAGATTCATAAAAATTTGTTTGGTCCTGGATAAAAGTATTGACTGAAGCTCTCTCTAAGGTTGGGTCTTCTGCAAGAATTGTGGCACCCAACACAACAGAGCTCACTTTGTAACTTCTCTGTGGCATTGTTTCAAACAGCTACCTCCTTAGATATTTCCTTAAAATAGAGGACACAACCTTTTAGTCATCTAATTTTGACACTTCTGGTTGAAAACAGCCAGTGCGTTCAAAGAGTGAATGAGGCACAATAAACAAGAATGGACACATCATAAAAATGGTTTCCTACGTTTTCTTTCGTTAAGGGTCTAAAAGGAACAGTGCCAAAAATAAAACATACCCAAGGCTAGATATTGCACCAAATTGAGAAGCTGCTCGGAATTCCTAGCAAAAGAATCAGATCACAACTCAACAGGCACTTCTGAAGGCAAAAATGCGGAGAAATAACAAAAAGGGAAATCAATGGGATATTGTATTACCTGGATATAAAGTATTTGAGTAGAATAGATAGGAGACAAGTTTTCTTCTAGAAAAACTCCAATGACTTCAGTAGAGTTATGGCAATAAAGACACCAGTCCTCTGAGGCAGAGACTATTAGAGCAGCAACAGGCTCAGCTCCCACAGTATTCAGTGACTTGACATCACTGCAGGCAGAGAGCCTTAGTTTAGCACGTCTTGACAAAAATACCACACTGTAAATGTATTTTCAAGTTACAATACCCACTTTATCTTCAACAAACGGTGTTTATTTCACAATGAAGGCAATCAAAGGGGAAAAGAAATCTAATGTAACAGCTACCTGATCAGCAAGATGGAAGTTAAACAATTTTAGTTTAAGTGCTTCTTGGAACTGCCAGTTCTAGGGCACAAGGAGCATTGAAAAACATTTTTTCATTAATTCAGAAAAGTTAAAATAAAGACAATTATTGATGAACTTTTATATACCAGTGACCAGAATATCACTCAGTTCACATTTTTTAAATGGCAATCAGAACAAAATCTAGGAGTCTTTTAGATGCACCGGGTGCTATCACTTAATCAGAAATCAGCAAAACAGCAAACACCAAACATCCCGTTATGCCTGAAGTACAGCATAGTATGTGATAGTACGTGATAACTCAAGAGTACTTTTTCCTGTATGTGCTAACAATTTGTAAAAACAAGTGATAAGGTGAAAAAAATTTCATAAGTAGAATGACTTATCAATTTTAAACTGTAGAACAAGACAACTCTTCTAAGGTCTCTGATCAAGCTGGGTACACCTACAGCATAATAGATCAGTTCTGTTAACAAATAAAAGGTAACATAGAGCAGAAAACTCAATTTGAACTGCCCCCACCTATATCTGCATCTAGTATCAACTGTGACTCCTCAGGGAAGAGACCTGGGGTCAGCTCAATGACAGCCTTATCAATATACACAGGCAATAGGAATGGGTGAGGGGAAGCAAAGGAAATGCATGGTTGACAAATGTACTCGAGTACATTTTGGTACTGTCACCATAAATTAGAGGTATGCTCTCATTTACAATGCTACATTCAGATCCAGCCAACAGTCCCCATCCCCCCGCCCCATGGCACCATACAGCTAAACCATCAGGGATAGAAACAACAGACAAATATGATTACTGCCTGCATGAGGCCACAGATGCTTCCAAGGACAAAGTTAACTTTCATTCTAGTGGGGCAGATGCCTTTGCTATGGAAGATGACTTAGGGACTCCCTGAGGGCTCATCTTCAAAGGCAAGCTAAATCCTGAGTCATAACAACCCTAAAAAAAGTACTAAGTTCCAACTCAAATATGATGAAATAAGGAAGTCAAGTGATTCCAGCTAAAAGGGCTTTAAACACAAGTGATACACTGAGATTACAAAATCTGCACTGACCCAGAAAACTGCTCTGGTGCTGTATGTGTCTCTGCAGATCTTAATTCCCATTTGAGACACCAAGCAGACCTTTATATGAACCAGCCACATGAGAGATAGCTTCTTCCTGGTTCAGATAAACAGTTTGTGAGCCTCTGTCTTTGCCAAAGCAGAAGACAGCAGCGTACCTCGGCCAGTGTGTGTGAAAAAACACACGGTTACCTCCCACCCAGCCAACTGCCAGTGCTTGCCCCCATCCTTCACAGTTTAATACACCAGAACCAGAGCATCATGAGCCTGCCCAAGGGCCATTAACCCCAAACCTTGCTTAAAGCCCATCATTCAAATGAGCCTGAACACACCATGAATAAAGCTCTTCCTGTTCTTCAGGTGTACAAAGTTAATCCTCTACACTTGCCTCTAATAGGTTTGGAAAGAAAAGGATGAAGACATCCTCCTTGGGAAAGAAAATTATCTTTTGACCTCCAAAGTGTAACATTTGTTTTCAGCACTATCACAGCATGGTTTTGCTTAGTGATATCCTTATAAGCCAGTCTGATACCATTAAAGAAATTCCTGCAGCTGTAAAGAGTGATGAACATTAAATATTTCTTACAATTTCTGGAAATCTTGTGCCACATCCATGACTGCATTCTAATTATCCAATTCAGAAGCAGGAAGGACACATAGCTTATTAGGTCCAGCCAGATCTTACTGTGTCACTGTAACCAAGTTGTTCACAAAGTAGTGTGACCAAAATTAGTCAAAAATTTTTCTGAATAATCCCAAACAGCCAATCAATTGAGAGAATCCATGAAATTATTATATGCTTACCTGCAATTCTTAAACATGAACAGAAAGCTGAATTTGCTACACTTCTTGTAAAAGTTGTTTGAATCTTCACCAAAACAAAGAGTGCAAATTTGACTGACCACTGCAGACTACCTTCGAGGTTGAGTGAATAACAACAGGCTCAAAAAACAGACAATTTTAAATAAAGACAGAATGTTTTCAAAGCTGTCATGATTTTTTTCTTTCGCCATTACCTATACATTGTTTACCCAATACTCCATGCATATTATCACTGCTGAAAATGTAGTCAAACACATGATACCAAAAAAGCAAATGGCTTGTTCAAGGCAGACTGTAATTGCCCACAAATTGAAAATGTTGAGTTTACTTTCTCTTCTTCCTCTGACAAATCCACTAACCTGTGGATTTCCTCAACCATTTTTTTTAAAGCCTTTAAAGGTTTTTTTGCTTTCCATTTTTGTCTAACATTTTCAAGTAATTTTTAAAAATACAGTACTTTCAAGAGAGAATACTGAATATGCATTGAAGTCTTTGGGATTTTTTGGGGGGCTCTTATATTAGATGAGCATCTCAAAGTTCTGGGAAACTTAACTTTACGCATTCTTTTCACCAGTTTGTCAGGAATCTGTTCACAGTATTTCTCCCCAGATCTTATTCACTTCTGAAAAGAAGAGAAAAAGTTGTTTCTGCAGGTACTACTTTTACTGGCAGAAGATCCAAGGGAAAACGTTAATAAAATGCTTTTCCTCTTTTTCTGGGGTATGAGACAGACAAACAGAAGTTCATGACAAAGCCCTGTAATGACTAATTCCTTTTGTTGCAATAAATGCTGACAGTTCTCCACCCCCACACAGACACATACTTGATTTCATTAGATACTGCTAAGATGTGTGCTCTGAGTATTTCAGAAGATATGCATGTCCCAGTTGAAAGGCTGCATGGGAGAAGGCAGAGTATTTCAGTGGCCATACACAGCAGGGACACAGGACACAATACCATGACTGTTCCAAATATAATTTCATTATTACTAGTTACTTGGTCAGCTCCTACTGACTACTGAAAAATGCATGGATAACCTCTTGGCAATGCCCCATTCCTCTTCGTGTACGTACTCAAACCCAGACTATGACAGGGCATTCCCCATTTTATTGGCAAGTGTCTCACATAAAGGTACAAACCCATCTTGCACCTCAAAACACACACCTCACAAATCATAGCATAACACTCATTCTAACCTGGTGATAAAAACACAGCCTACTATCCTAAATAGGTATGCAAATTTCATAGATGACCAAGTCATTTGAGATTTGTCTTCTCTCTCCCCACTCTCATATTTTTCAAAGCCTGCCTTGAAACAAGTCAAAGGGATCTCAACTTTAAAGAATGAGGGCTCATCTCCCTCTGACAATTAAGCTTCTTGAAGGGGTCTCAAGGTGGGCAAGCAGCCGCATGAAATGGCCCATAATCACTAGCCACCACAAAACCCTTGCCTGTATTATATGAAACATGAAATAGCTGGAGATACAAGGAATGCAACTAGGAATTCAACCCATAAAGCCTTCTTTGTGCGACTGAGAAGCCTCAGAAGTGCTTTGAAAGGCTTGAAGGAAGAGAAATTATTTTAACAAAAGAGGAAAAAAAAGAAAACTTGAAAGAGAACAGAAGTTCTGAAGTGTGTGGGGGTGGGAGAAGTCTTTAGTGTTAGGAACACCAAAGAGATCTCTAACTCAAAGCTACCAGAATAGCTTAAACAAGCTGAGGTGGCTGTGGCTGGATATTCTTACTTCGGCAGTGACTGTAGTTTGTTGCCCAGGGGACTGCACTGTGGATCTAACTGGACTGTGGTTTAATTGGCAGAGGGCCTAGAAGATGGCTACTCCCTGTATCCCAAAAAGATGCAGTTCAGCCTCCAGGAGGCTAAAGAGTAATGCTTTCATGCCATAGCTTGCTGACAAGGAAACCACATCCTACTGCATGTGATGAGGCTGAGCACAGGAGAAGGGATGCAGAGAAGAAGAGGGCCCATGTTTACTATGCATGAGCTGCCCTCCTCTGCCAGCAGAGCAGCTCCCAGATGACCACTGTGGGGCTGAGATGAGAAAGGGGCCAGCAGTCCCTCCACCGTGACAGCACCACAGCTTGAAATTACAATTTCCTCATGCTCCCCTGGGGTAGTTTATGAGCCATTTTGGTTAGTGAACGTTGGCTCCTAAAATTAATGAGCGTGTCTGTTTTCAACATACGGTCAATTGCCGATTGTTCTGATGTGGTGAGCCAGGCTGATGAATACATACCACCCACAGATAAAGAAAGAGCTGGGCTTTCCTGCTGCGTGTTGAGGAAAGGGAAGAGGAAAAAGAAATAACAGCAAAAAACTCCAAATAAGCCAAGTGCCAAAAGCACATCAGGGCAGCTGCACCCAAAAATGCTCTTAGGGACCAGTGCCTATGAAAAGATGTATTCTGCTGCAGTTAGGGTTTTACTGAACACTTATATTTGATTTTTTTTTTTTTTTTTTTTTTGTGTAGCCAACAGCTAACCTAGAGTCCTATAGCCCCAGCCTTAACTGAATGTCAAATTACAGCCATAAAAAGGCATCTATCTCCTCCTCACTCATTGGAATAGGTAACAACAACAATTTGTCACACCTTGCTCAATTTACCCTCTCCTACAGCAACTGCTTATGCCAATGATTTCCCAAGGAGGTGCTCTGCACAGTTGGAGGCACACATGCACATGGCCATCTCACAGTGACCACATGCACTACCTGCACAATCACATCAGAAAGCAGGTACAGCCAGTCAACTCAAAATGTCAAGTAATAAAAGTTCTGATTTAGAATAAAATAAAAAGGCCAAATGCCCCTCGCCAGTCATAAGATATGCCACCCACCAGTAAATTAAAAATTTTATGCCACTGTATACATTACATGTACATGTGTTCACCTCATGAAAAATACATGAGGATGCAAGTGACAGTAACAGTGTTTATGAGCCCATCACCTGGGCTGACATTCCCTTTTATGGTTCTAATGAAATAATACAGAAAGATACACCCCCGAGTCCATAACCTTCTTAAAAGAAAAAAAACTTAACCTGTATTACTGAACCTCCTAACCCAAATTCTTGATGTCTCAAAATGAAAAGAAAATAAAGAAAACAGATTTCACCAGATCCAACATACCAGACAAGCCTTCACTGAAAAAAATTTAAAAAAAAGAATTTGCCAACCTTGTTCTGTATCTGTCATGTACAGACCAGGCTGGGCTCACAGGAGTGAGAGGATGAACAGGAACTGGGAGCAGGAGATAGCTGGTAAAAGAAGAGGGGAGGGAATGCTGAGAGCACGTGAGGATGTTGGAGCGGAGGAGAACAGAAGAGATGGAAAAGCTGAGAGCAAGAGGGAAAGTTAAAGGGAGGTTAGGGATCGATTGCAGAGTCTGTATTAACTCAGTCACAGGGCTGTGACGATCTCTAAACGGACTGAGCTCTGCTCTCATGGTTTATGATACGAACAGAACCACTTGATTGAATTACAGTTCTTCAATTTGATCGCTCCATATCAGTAATACGCCTTCTCTACTCACCAGCCAGCTCCTCTTACAAAGGGAAGCTTTGATGGCAAGGAATGCTTTCCTGACATTTTTTTATCTGGAGCAAATCAGTATAAGAGTTGAACTGCTTTTGTTGACATTTCACAGGGAGAAAAACAGGGCAGGTACCACTGCCACTCCTTCACAGCAACAAAAAGGCAGAAAAGAAGGGACAAACACACTTGGATATACAATGTTCAACCCTTTGAACTAGGCACAGATGAAGGCTACTTCCAGATAAAACATGCCTGCATCCTCACACCATACATCCATCCTTTTCAAGCTGTCCCACTCCTATCCACCTTGACTGAGTAAGCACTGATGCTGCCAAAAGCTGCTGCCTCTGTGCATTTGACTCAGGGGCAGAGACATGCTGGCCTTGTGATTTGGTAAGGACAGAACAGAGTGTATCATGGAAAAGAGTAGGAAGCCATGACAGGCAGGACCCCATTGTAAAAACAAAGGTAAAAGATGGACTTAGGGGTGGTAAAATGCACGGAAAGAAAAATTTGAGCAGTTTGAGACACACTTGTCTGGATGAAACATCAATCTAAACCAATCTAAAAAAAATACAATTAAACCTTGTACTCATTCTCAAACAGGAATCAAATCTGAACTGTTACTTTGATGAGTTTTGAGATCAAAGATTAAATATTTAACTTCCTTGCATTTTTGCCTAGCATACATGTTGCCTCACTTTTGAGTATTTAGGTTTGGGGCTTTGCTTTTGAAAGCACCACAATAGGAGAAAATTTCAGAAGAGATTTGAAAAAAAAAAAAAAATCTGTCAACTCCACCCACATTTATAGGGAACTCGAATTCTTTCCAGAGAAGAGGATCAAAGCACAAGGAAAGATAAAGTAGTCATATATCAGCACTGCAAATGCAGAATCAAACAAAATAGAGACTGCTTTACCTGAAGCAAGGACTTCAAACTGTCTGAAGTCAGCATCTCTGAATTGACAGAGTAGGGATTGTAGAGAAGGTGAGAAGTGTACTAACCATCAGCAACTCTTCACCTTAGATAATGACCCTTGATGGTTACCAGGTTGCAGAAGCTGGAACAATCCCACCATTTTTCTGATTTAATCTAAGCCAAGCCAACCCTAGGCCTTTTTAACTTCTTTTGGCCCATTATCTTCCCATCCTTCCAAGTCGAATAGACATTACTTGTTAATCAGGCTGGAACACTGACCTTGCTGTATCTGTCTCCATTCCTAAGAGCTGAAAAGTGGGCAGATAGAAATATTACTTAAAAAAAAACCCTAATGCTTATAAATGACAAGTCACAAAGCCAGGGTCAGGTCTCGAGCAATGCCATGTATCAGAGGGCAGTTCAGGCACAGGGCACTTCTTTAGTCTTTACAGTTGTCTTTAGCAACTGTACCCTGAAGCAAATACATTGCTTCACTAGAAGTCAGCAGCACCTTGAGAAAGCAACACACACAGAGCTAATATATTTCTGACTTCAGTAACTATCTCTTTTTTGGAACTGCCAAGACAAGTGATGCATTGATTTTCCTACAGCTCACCCTGCATGATTGGTAT
Organism: Vidua macroura; assembly: GCF_024509145.1. Lineage (NCBI taxonomy): Eukaryota > Metazoa > Chordata > Aves > Passeriformes > Viduidae > Vidua > Vidua macroura. Next base: position 69,721,512 of record NC_071572.1, read on the forward strand.
CAAGGCTGTGTAGGCGTCTGGTGAAGTGTTCACAAATTTCTCTGAAAAACTGAAGACAAAGAAATCCACAACAATTCAAGATGCCAAGACCAGTACAAAAACTTCTCCTTCGGGCAGGCTCATGCTATGCAGCCAGAATTGGAACTTAGATATCAGTGAAATCTCATCCAAAGACCTTTAAAGAAAGCACCTGCAATATCATCAGCATGTACTTAGAAAGTAACCATTGCAGAGGCAGCAATGGCAGGGCAAGAAGAATTTGCATTTTAGAACTAGACAGAGAAGCAGGCTGAGAGACCTGAAAAGGAAAAAGACATCTATAGGTGGCCATTGAGGTCCTTGCTGCAGCATGGCACAGGTGTCACTTGGGAGGCTCATCACTGACTGACATTTTCCATCAAAGCTTTAGCTTGCAACTGCATTGGTTTAGCTGAGCAATTGCTATCAGTTCCTGCCTTCTACACCATATCAGTGTTTTGCTCACTAGGCTTAAAAACATACACATACAGACATAGCTCTGAAGATACAGGCAAGAGACACCGGTGTCCCACCATGGGCTAACATTTGGATCCTGCTCCCATAGCTACCCCTTTCTCCCCTCTCTTCCCCAGGGACACCTGCCTCTCATTTACAGAGTGAGCTGCCCAAGAGAAAACCCACAAATTCAGAAATTGCCACCCACACATATTAACTAATACTATTAGCTATGTCCCAGAGGTACAACTACTCCTTGCAAGGCATTTGGTGAATGCCATTTTCACTAGAAAAAATCCAGGCCCAGGGGGAGCTGCTTACAACCACCAATCTGTACATGTAGAACTCAAGTCCTGTATCTTCTAAATCAAGAGCTACCTCACCAGCACAGCCTCCCAGCGCATTCCTCCTCCCCTCCAATGCTAAGATGCAGTGATTTTATAGCGGGTGCAGATGCAGATTTTTTTTTTTTTTTGCATATAAAGTTTATCATCTAATCACTCACAGAATAAAGTGCCGAGCAACATTTGAGTAATCAGACTGAATGCATAAATATCTTGTAGTTACAAAGTTGTTACAGCATATCATTTCTTAGTTAGTTTTCTGCTTTTACAGCTATCATCAGTAGTGACTTCAATCCCCTCCTAAACATTAATTGATCTCTTCAGAAATTATCTCAGGTGGGAACAAAGAGGGAAACATTGTTCGTCCCACTGCAGTCACCAGCAGGCATAAATGAAGGTGATGAGCAACCATTACTTCCCTGGACCCTTTGGGATTTGCCAATTTCCCACAGCCTTCTCATGACCTCAAAGATAACAGATCCCAACCTCTGTCACTCCCACAAGTGGCCTTCTACTTTTTACACTGTGGTAGGTATCACACATTAAAAATAGGTCCCACAGCCAGCATGTGTTCTCCTCTCCACAGTGCAACAAGTGCAATTTTTCCCTTTTTCAGAAGCCCCCTTTCAAGGCTTTGCTCCCCCAGCATGGGTCACATTTACAAAATATATGAGTCTTGCCACTGGTAGGGCAAAGTTGCTGTCTCCAGTGAGGTCTGGTGTTGTCTTCAGTTTCTGCACACAGCAGCTCAGGGTGTTACAGCACACCTGGAGAATTATTCCCTCTCTCGCACAAAACACAACTAGTCTAAGCCTACGCATGAATAAATAGCAAAGAATATTTCCCTATCAAATGCCACTATTTTAGTATCTACTTCCCTTTCCAATTTTGATGGAAATCCAGAAGTCAGACTTGTATAAAATGGAACAATTTAAAAACTTTGAATCAGCACAATAAATTATTTAATGCTTTCAAAAATTAAAGTTAAATGCTTATACCTTCTTGAATCAAGCATTTGGTTTCTAATTCTTGAACTAATTTCCTCTTTCTACCCCAAAACAGCCATGCTTCAAAAAAGTACTGTTTTCTCAGGAGGAGTTAAATTTATTTCACTTTCTCATTGTCTTCTATATGGAAGACTCACTGGCTTCAGATTGTGTCCCCAGATGTAAGATAGTTATTTAACCATCAATGCACCATCATTTCAACCAGAAGAAATCATGGTCTTGGGAAACAAGGTCCAGGAATCCTGACTGCTTTGCAGGAGTGGGGGCAACAGGAACACATTTTCAATGGAAATTTTCTAGACAGCTCAGCCAGTAATTCCAAATGAAGACGAATACAAACATTTGTTACCAAGAAACAATCCCCTCATACATGAGAAGTATATTGACAACATCTCCTTGACCAGTAAATATAAATTTAGCAGAGCAAGATAACAGCTGGAACCCCATATACATTACTGGGAGGTGCTCATATTGAAGTGAGCAGAGATGTTCCGAACACTTTTATGTTTCAGAGTTATCTGGCTCATTTTTAACAGGAGATGTATTTCCAATAATCTGATGGTTTAGAGATCACACACTCCACTTGCCATCTAGGATATCAGCCTCATAAACCCATAGTCTGAATCAGCTTTTTGTTTGGTAAAGACCCTCTTAAGCTCATTCTGTTTTCCCTGGCATTCAAAATACCAATTAAGGGACAGATGAATGAGAACGCAGGCAAGAATGATGCAGGAATGGCCTGAAGTTGTGTCAGGGGAAGTTTAGGTTGGGTATTAGGAAAAGATTCTTCACCCAGAGCATGGTTGGTCACTGGAACTGGCTCCCCAAGGAAGCAGTCGCAGCACAAAACCTGACAGAGTTCAAGAAGCATTTGGACAATGCTTTTGTGCACATGTATGACTCTTTGTACATCTTCAGGTTTCCAATGCTGAGAAACCAGAAAATCACAAGGAGACATGAACCAGGGAGGGTGGCAGCTTCGTAGTGTCCAACATAACCCCTTTCTAGTAATCTCTCTAGTAGGCACACCTGGAATATCTAGGAGCTCCAGCAAGAAGCCCTGAAGCTGCTATTAGCATCTGGCACCTACCACTGCAAGCACTTTCTCATGTGAAACAGAAGCAGCACTACCAGCCAATTCCCACTGGGAACAGACATCATGCTGTCCCCAGCGGGGAAAACACACACTGATAAATTGGCTAAAAACACTGAGATTTGCTGGTTCCATGCAAAGCGCTGAAATATGAGCCACCTGCAAAATTTAAATAGGCCACATAAATAGGTCCTCATATCTCAGGCACAGCAGACACAAATAACTTACAGACCAAGCAGCCAGGCACGGATGCTTGCTGCTGCTCTCCTTTGCCTGTTGTCCAGCAGGAACACAGACTCAAGCACGCATATTAAAACTCACAGCATTTCTGCAAAGCTGGCAGCAAGGGAGAGGACAGCACACCTGAAGCACTCTTCACTCTCATCAGGCCATGCTGAAGTGGCCTGGGAGGAGCTGATTGCAATCACAGTCTCCTGCTGAGCCAGAGGGACACCACAGAAGGCCATTTCCAGCTGGACTGGATTAAGACGTAGTAACAGTGGCCACAAAGAATGAAGGCTCAAAATAAAAGGATGAATTTTGGGACAGCAGCATGCTGGATGTACCATGTATCTGTGTTCAAATCAGAAATTAGACTACATCCCAGGGCACTGTATTCGTATGTAGGTGAGCATAAGCAAATGTACCTGCAGAACAGCTCTTTATGAGTAAGGCACACTAATCAAGGGCTTCAGCTCAGGACTCCCAAAAAACCTTTTTCTTTGTTATTTATTTAAAAATCAAAGCCCCTTCATCTCCCATTCAATCCATATCAGGAGAGAAACACAGTAATTTACCATCAATTTTAATTGTTAGCTTTTACTGGAAGCATTCCATTTCTGTAATGAATGAATGTCTACTTAAGTGTTTTAGGGCTCAGACCTCCAGTCACATTTAGCTTAGGGAGAACATTTAGCATTGACATTCCAAACTCAATAAGGTCAAAATAAACCATGACTTTTTTCAGAAGACCTCTTTACTGCTCCCTTGCTCCCATAAGACAAAAAAAGCCCAAAACCAAGCAAACAACAATAACAACAAAAAGAACAAAAACACCAATGGAAAAAAGGACAAAAAATAAAAAAGACAAAAAACTCCTCAACAAACAAACCAACCAACCCCAGTAAGAAAACACTAACCATCTCCTTATATCAGACCAGCTTTTAGGAACCAAGAATATTTCAGAAAAGAAAAAGTAGATATAGGTGGAAAACATACATAGTTCAAGCTTATTTCATATTCTGTGCAACTTCCATGCATGGTTTAATATGCAGAAATGGCTTTAAAATTCCTTACAGATACCCTGTTACTGCTTAGTATCTCCAAGGTCTGGCTGGCACGGTGCATTTCTTTGATTCATAAATTTCTTGTTACTTCAGAGAGTGTCTGCAAAAAGCTGTTCAGGATTTTTGACATTCCAAGTTACCAGCCTGGCAAAACAACTCACTGTCTTTCACAAAGCCCCTTCTTCATTTGACAGAGCCCTTGAAGCCAGCGAGCAAAGGCCTGAGCTAAGATGCCTGCATCCATCGTCTTCTTTCTGTCTGTTCTCCTTGTGCCTCCCTGAGAAGTTGGATCAAAGCATCCCCATGGGGACATTTCATTAAAAAGCAACTCCCTTCCTTGACCAGGTCACCAGCAGCATTACACAATGTTGCAAGTTCTTGTCCATCAGACAATGTTTATAAATAGCACAGGGATAATACTCTCCTTCCATTTTTAATAACAACTGCAGAAATCTTGCAGAAGGACTGCAAAAGGATGGGAGAAAGGCTGTTTCTCTAACACACTTCTCCTTTAGACACACCTGACCACATTAGGAAAAAACAGCTCAAAGACATGAAATTTAACATTAAAGAAAAGAGAAGACACCAACAAAACCCCAAGGGAGTGCTTTGAGCAGAAGAACTAATGAAGCCTCATTTTCTACACATTTGCATCTCATGATTGATTGACTTCAGTGCAGAAGGAAGAGAAAGCCCCAGCTGAAACTTTGCCTGCCCTTTGGGCATTTATAACAATTCACTCCTGTAGATTTTTGCATGTATTAAGGTTTGCATTCATACTGTGGAGTCTCCTTCATGGGGGAATTCAGAAGGCCTTAGGGGAAGCATTTTTATATAGCTTAGCTTTTACTGCAAAGGGAGGCCATGCCAGTGCAGCACAAACAAAAAAGTGCTATTAATTTGCTGACATATGGTAACTTGAGAGAGCCTGAGTCCTTAGACAACTTCATCTTGTCTAGGCTGGAGTGAATTGGAGTCCAGAGAAAACTATCATTTTGTTTGGTCACGAGGCATGGAAACAAACATTTATGACCAAATAGGTGTGTCAGATGCCCATAGGTACTATTTACATGTAAAGTTTTGCCCAAGCATTTCCTGTTGAAATAGCATTTTACACCTGAGACCAAGCTCTGATAATCCCCACACTTTCTTCACCACATACTCAGAGCAGCCCGGATGGCAGGAGAAGCATTGACTCCTAAAGTCTCTCAAGCAGCACAGCTAAGAGAATGGAGACACCTCAAACTAGAGGCCAAATGCTGAAAACAGAGTCCCCATCAAGTTACCAAAAACTCCCAGAAGGAACCAGAAAAAACAGGCTTAAGCAGAGTTGCAGCTGCTGCTTCTGACAAGCACAGAAAAGATTGTAAGAGCTGATAATTCACATCCACTGCAAGCACAGCGCTGCTGGGATGCACCACACACAGGCAGCTCCAAGGAATGTCAGCGCTTCAGGCTGAGCCGCCACTTCCTCGGCACACACTAGTGCCGGGCGCTCTTTGTGCCTGAAGCAATTTTACACGAGACAGCGACAAAGTAATTAAACTTTGAATCCTCTAGAAACAGAAGGCTGCACTTGTCGTTGCTGAGTCCCTCCTGCTAACAGGGAGCATGTTGATGATGAACGACATCACCTGGGCTCAAGGTGACAAACCAGACTTCTCTCACAAATTAGTATCCTGGTGCACCACCCAGGAGGGAGACCCCTTTTATCCTTTAAGCACTGTGCTTAAATATTAGATCGTTTTCTTACTCTGTATCTTAAGCGAGCACTGCATGTGGACAAGAGATGAACAATGAGGTTTACATTGTAGAATTCCCAAACAATGCCACCAAAAACTTGCACCCTGTAAAATGATCAGCTAGGTAATCAAAATATTGTCTGTAAAAAAGGTTTACAAGTCTGTCAAACCCTTCAAAATCCTATCAGTCATGCTTCTCAATGAAAACAATCCCATCTATTTAAACCCATTTCTGTCCTTTTCTTTCAGTATGACTGTCTCAGACCCTTTATTGACCCATCAATCCCCCAAATTGTGAGGTTGCTCCACAGCACATTACAAAACCTATGACCATTTGTATTAGCATAGCAGCAAACTTGACTAAAATTAGTGCCCGATTTTGTGCCCAACTGTACAAATACATAGCAAACACTTCCTGCCCAGATAATGTAACCATATAAATATACAATGGTAAGGGAATATGGTATTACTTGCCTTCACAGAAGGTGAATGAGAAATCCTGTGAATTATCCAGAATCACTCAGGTAGTCTGTGAGACTACTTAGAATTGCTTTCTTCAGTTTCAGCTCAGTGCCTTGAACTTTAATCCTTGCCTTAACCAGCCCTCTCAGTTCACAAAAGAGTACCTCTACTACTAAGAGTATCTATCTGTACTACTACAAAAGAGCATCTCTACTACCAAGCCAGACAGTCAGCAATATCATCACTCTTCTACATTTTATTCCCCAGACCCTTTTTCATGTGTTTGTAGTAACTTTTCATGAGAGATTTTCCTACTTCCAAATGTTATGTGCAATATGGAGCTATGTAAAACAATTACTGCTTGTCCTTATAAGAAAAGAGATTGATAGGCGGGCAGCCCTCAAAAGCTAAACAGGTTAAAGTGGAGCCCCTACATTCTATAAGTGAAGAGCAAGACCAGCACATATAATTCAGTCAGGAAAAAAAATATTAAATAATTCAGATCTTATGTCACAATTACTTATGCAAAAACAAACAGTAAAAGAATATGTGATTCAATATAGTGCATGTGAGAGAAGATGAATGTTAAGTGCTTGATAAACACACACATTCTTACATCATGAATGTGAAATTAAACAAGTAGCTCTGAGAGCCATAGAGCTAATGAAAACCTTTTTCCTACAGCTGAAAGCCTCATGGCTGGGCAGCTTCAGCGGCTGAGAAGGTGTGAATGCTGTACAGGAAGCTTTACTTGGCACAGACAATCTGAGTGCTCTCTTCTGGCTGAACTCTGAGGTTTAATAAACAGCTGGCCTCACACTACAATTTCTCCCTCAGTCAGGTCAAACCAAAGTGCCCCCATCTCCTATACTCGGATACTTATTTCTAGAAACCCCTTTTTCTTAACGGCCGCAGTGTCTGATAGCTGACAGGACCTAGACCTGCAATGGGCGGGGAAAGAATATAAAGGAGCCTGCACAAAGACCTCAAGTGGTTTCACTCCTCTCATTCCTGTATTTCAGTAGTAACAAGCAAAACTGCTGCAGATGTCACCCTAAGCCTTCCTTGCTCCAATTATGCAAACAGGAGCACACAAATCTGCATTTAGGTGCAGCCTTCACGCTCTCAAAGTTCACCGAGAGGGAACAGCAGCAGCTGGTCAGTTTAGCAGTCAGAAAGTGGCACCAGAAGGACCTGTGACTATTAGCTAGGCAGAGAAGAGCAGGCTGGGTTTGCTTTCTCCTATTCCCCAATCTGCCAGATTGCACAACTGTGTGATTAACCTTTAGTCCAGCAATCATTGGGTCTTTCAGCATCAGAAAGAACAGAAAAACCTGCTTCCAGATGTTATTGTGCTAAGTGCAATGTACACATACTGGGATTAAAGTCACAAAGAATAGTTGCTACGTTTCCTTTATTGTCTGCTTTGTAAGACATAAAAAGCAAAAATAACAGATTCCATAGCCTTAAAAACTTCCATAAAGCAACATGCTTATGTTTCAGAGAATTGTCAGAAAGCCTTCAGCTCAGCAGGTTTCAGCAGAGGGGTTTGCTAGCCAGACCTTCTGTACAGGGATGGGAGTATAACCCAGCAGATGCAGCCAGCATGAAGGATTCACAGGGTGCTACTCCCAATTCTGCTGTGAGCACATTTAGCAAGTTATTTTACCTTTCTGTCTCAATTTCTTTATCTGTGAAATGGAAATGCTGATACTTAAGTAGAGGAATTCAAATGAAGGAGTACATTCAGGCAGGCTCTAAAGTGCAACAATGCTGATTGTCAGAGACCCGAAAAAGCCCCAAATAGCTGCAAGAATATTTCACCTATACTCTTATTAGACTCTAGTTATTCGCAGAGGTGAGAGACACTAACAACAGAATCTCTTGCCAGGTCTAGTCCTGTGTTAGAGAGGTCTGAAGTCAGACAAGGGTAGGCTGTCAACATCAGTGACCTAAGTCCTTTATCTTACAATTTAGTATTCATTTTAAGAACTACTCTGAGCATTTACCCCAAGCAATTTTAGCAGACATGCTTCTTCAAAAGTCCACTACTTAGACTAGTTGCAAGCTACTTCATCCCCTGCTCTTCTTCTGCCATGACTGTTCTTCAGCTTAAATAGCCCTCTTCTCTTCCTTCTCTGACTCAGATTTACACAAATCAACTCCATTCCTTCTGTCACTTGACCTCAGCAGCCAAAGAAACATACCCTCTGTTGAGCCCCTGTTCCTACTAAGGACTTTCTCTGACTCCTGAGAGACAAAGCTATAGCAGCACTGACTCTGCCTTTGTGCCATTATAATCATGGTACTTATGCGGCTTTATGTTTTTTTTTTTTTTCTCAGAAGCACATGGTGTGTGCCTCAATTGTCAGAAAGACTAAAGCAGCACATGAAATGGGTCACACAAGCACAGTGTCCTCTGCAGAGTATGCTACAGTGCATTATTATTTCCATTGCAAAAGAGACAGCTAGAACACAGAGAACATTCCTCCTTGCATAAAAACACCACAGTAAAGGTCTCCAGTGCATGGGAGCTTCAAAACCCCACCCAGGTCATGAGCTACATCCTATGGAAAGAGAGGCAAGATTCACAGCCCTTGTGTTTGAACATTGGATAAGAAGCCTAAATTACCTTCATGGTTATCCCAAGTCCCTGACATAAATACATTTTATAGGACAGATACCCTTTAGACATTACAATAGGGGAGGTCAGGGTAGAAGAAATAGTAAACACTGAGTTTAGGAATTATATCATGGAGAAAAAGAGAGGAGACCCATGAAGCACACGTTTGCCTTCTGCACATGCCTGAAGGTACCATTATGCTTACAGCAAGGTTGAACTCCAAAGCCTTCAGCTCTAGACTTGTCCTTTCCCTCATGCTTACAACAGTCACATTCCACAACATCTGCCAGTGTGTTAATGATGACTGGCACATCACATAATGAGCCCCACACGCCTGTGCAACTCTGGGAAGCAGCTGGCAAGTTCCTTCACCTACCCACAATCTCTACATCCATCCATCTCTTCACCAAGAGCTGGCCCCAGCCACAGTACCACCACCCCTCCTGATTTTCAGCTGAAACACCATTGCCTCCCTGCCTCCAAGAACTCAAGCTTCACTGCATCCCCTCTGTAACAACTATGGTACACAGGAACTGCAAGACACAAGTACTTTCTTCACACAAGTTTTGCCATAGCAGCTGACTCTCTCAGGTGGCTGGCTTCACTAGAGTATCAGAAAAGGATGTGTGAGCATCCCAGGCAGGCAATTATAGGATGACTAGTCCATGTTAAAAAAGTTTCTTCCTAATCCTGTCAGATACAGCTTGTCTTAAGCCCTGAAGCTCTAAGATATATTGATCACCATCTCCTTTTATCCTGCACAACAGAGCTGAGTTTATTCTCAAATTCCTGGGCCATACCTAATCCTACTCACTTGACAACCTGTGAGATCTCTCATGGAATCAGCTTCTGCTGTCCCAGTTAGGAGGAGTATGCATATGTATTTCTCGATTTCAGGCAACTACTAGCTTGCCAGGGAAAAAATGGACAGAACATTTAACCCAGCAGCAACTGCTCCATGCCTAAGTTCATCTGATGCCTGTGTGTGCACAAGACACCAAATCCTGCAAAAGGCTTTTCTAACCCTCAGAATTACTGGAAGAATCCCATCCAAGTTCCCTTAGGAATGCCAGGTGATTCTAAAGGGAGTGGGAGGGGCAGCAGAGGACTGATCTTAACAGGAAAAGGCCAGATTACATTTCATTCACCTGTGCATTTTTCTTGAGAGAGCTCAGAGAAGTCATGTAGGAGGACCTCAGCTCATACATTCCGCAACAGAAGGTTAGTTACCACCAGAATGCATTGCAAGCTACCACCCTGATCCCCTGCACAGCACCCAGCAAAAATCACTTTTCTGAGCAAGAAAACTCCACCCCAAGGCTCTTACTCTAACAACATAAACACACATGTTCAGGTTTCAATTCCCAACTCTTTTTTTCATTGAGACAAACTAAGATAATCAACATCCTCCCATACACGTAATTATTCATCCAGTACTGTTCTACACCAGTCACCATTTCTCTTACCTTTCATGTGTGCTTCCAGTACAGCAACACCAGGCTGGAATTATCCTGTCAAAGTCTTTCCTTCAACTCCAGGGCTGCAGTTGGAGACTTTGTCACACCCTGCTGAAAGCTCTTGCCTGAGCCCCTCCATACCACAGGTGGTGGGATTTCACATAGTGCTCACTGAAGCAGCCCATAGCTTATCTGGGCATCTCTTAAAAAAGGCTGGTCTCAAAGTTTCAAATCCCACCTCAACCTGCTATAGCTTTCATAGGATGCAGTAATCAGTATTATTCCAGTCAAGTGCATATTATTGATTTATACAGTGGTATGATAAGATTGTCAATGGTTTCTATTCCAATCTTCATGCATCCTCACACTTTTTAATTTTTCAAGAGGGAGAAGAAAGGAAAAAAAAAAGCAAAAATCACTTCTAGGTATCGAGCAGAGGGTTTCAGTACAAAGTCCTCTTCCCCCTTGCTGATTGCAGTTAATCAAGAAGCCAGCAGAGCGAGAGACCCATCCAAATGTTTCCTCCAAGCTGTAACCTCACAGAAACCACAGCACCTATTCCCCACTATCAGGGCACATCACAGTCAAGCCTTCTCCATCCAGTGGATTCTTTGCTCGGCTCTTACAGGGCAGACCCAAGGCCCCAGGTAGTGCCTGGGGAGCTCCTTTTTCTTCTGAGAGACTAGAAACTGATGGTTTAATGCTAATCTTTGTGCTCTGGCTTTCAGGCCAGTTACAGACCTGCAACAGCACTGTGCTGCTCACCTGAAAGCTGCCCTGTTCCTTTCATGGACTCCTGCAAGAACTTTTGTCACTATGTTTTTCTTTAGCTTGTAGAAAATCTGTGCAAAGCCTGTTACCTTCCTTCACCAGCTGTTGAGGAAGGAGCCAATTGTCAGCTAAGGCTTGGTGGTTGAATGCAGGCCTCATGGGATGCAGCACAGGTATAGAGCAGGCACAGGTAAGAAAGAAAAAGACACCCAGGCTGTGGCTTTATATAGCTATACTTGGAACACACCTGTTCCTTCCATTCCTTCTTTTTCCCCTGAGTGCCTCCACCTGCCACCTTCTCCTAAGCACAGGAGGATCTCATCAGAGCATCAGCACCAAAGCCCTGCCTCTCTGCATTGGCTGAACGGCGAATTAAGACAGCCTGTCCTTTTGGCACAGGCTAACCTCACACAGGCTAACCACACACGCACAGGCTAACCTGAGGACTCCTCCTCTAGCCCTAGTGGGGGCAATCAGGTCTTCAGCTGTGAGCTCCCTTCCACAGCTGAAGGTTGTCAAGAGGCAAAAGTGGAGAGAGTTGCTTTGCTCTGCTCTGCTTTTATGACTGACACAGAAAAGATGAGGGTCCTCTTCAAAGTCCCTGTTGAGCACTTTTATAAAGTAGGTTGCCTTGCTCTGCCAAGCAGATCTTCAGTCTCCTTAACTGCCCGCCTTCTGCACCCATGGGGCAATCCCCCTTAGGCTGTGCTTCCTCGCTGCTGTCTGTTTAGAACAAAAGGTTGTGAAAAGTCACCACTTGGTGCAGGAGCACACAGTGGATAACATAAAAGAGCCTTGATCTCAGCATGGCTGGGCCTGGTAGCCAGAGCATGACACAGCTACAGCACCTTTGGTTGGATGTGTTTCAGAGCTGAAGACTCCTGAGCACAACAGAGGGCAATGCAGCTGAAAGAGGGAAGATGTGTGCACCTGGCTTGTGATGTTCACCTCCTTGGAGTCAGCAGTGCGAAATACCTCCAGAGAGCACCTGTCTCTCTGCGTTGACTGTACAGTGAATTAAGATAGCCTGTCCTTTTGGCACAGGCTAATCTAACTTAGATGCTTTGAATTAGGCAGTGTGAATGGAGCTTCTTCTCTGGCTCCCTCAGTAATTTCCCAGTGCCACTTAAATGCTACAAAAATCACATGGAAAGTTGGGTAGAGAAAGTGCATTGGAGTCACTAGCATCTGCTGGGGATATTAATAATAATTTCTTCTACTGGAGCTTGAGGGAAAAAAAAAACTTAAAAAAATGCCCAAGTGTTTTGTAGCTTCATGTTTGAATTAATCTCCTCTGACAACTGCTGATTTGGATTTGTGATTCGATCCTCCATATGTCTAGCTCTATTGGTCAATTAAGTGCAGGGGGCAATTGGGAGAAGCAGTGATGCTTGGACTGATTATAAGAGGAAGCATCACACAGTGGTTAGGACATGCAAAGCTGGCTGGCGCACTTGGCGTTTGCACAGCCAAACCGAGCACAGGGAGCTGCTGCTGCTTTTCAGGTCAAGGAGAATCTCCCTGGCTCCTAAAAGAGACAAGACACAGCTGCCTGGCTGTTGACCATTTGTGAGCAAGAGGCACAGTTCCAGGGAAGGAATGAGCAAACGAGCACAAGGAATTGTGGGGAGCAGAGGATCAAAAACTGAATAAAAGGCTACAAAAAAATGAATAGCTTCTTCCATTACCCACTGCTGTAGAAAGACAAATACAACATAAGCCAAAATGTTATGAGTAGAGACCAGCAGAGAAAATGAGAATCAGCTTATAATAATCCAGGTTTGTACATATGAGGGAAAATAAATGGAAACCAGGATGTTAAAAGAGAAGTATATCTGAAAATTGGTAATGATCAAATAAGGGCTGTGGGATATAGTGGACAGCAAATTAAGTTACAGATCTGCAATGTCATATAGCAGCAGCAGCAGGAAAAAAAAAAAAGTTAACATTATGCTGTGCTTCATCTGCAGAGAAATCATGTCAGAAACTGAGGAGGTACTGGCCCTCTGTACAGATCTGGCAGGACAGCACCTGGAATACTGCCCTCAATTCTGGGCAACACACATTTACAGAAGATGTTGATGAGCACAGGGAATTCAGAGAAGAGCAGCAGGAAAAAAAATAATTAAGGGTCTGAAAGCACTGACATATGAGAAGAGATTAAAATAATTAAATATGTATTGCTTGGCAAGGGCTAAGATTAACCATCTACAAGTGTGTAAATACAAAGGAAGTGGAGGAATTGTATTAAGGGGTATAAATATAATTGTAATAGAGCAAAAGTAAACACAGGCTCAATATTAAGAAAAAAAAAACCCAAACAAACCAAACCAAACTTAGGCCTGAGGGTTTTTTTAACTCTCCTTGAGAAGGTGAGGCTTATTGCTTGCTGCAATAGCTTAGTGGCAAAGTGGCAAAATGCTGTAGTGGCAAAGTGCTGCAGTGGCATGAAGAGAACAGGGTCACAGTCATGCCTCAATGGCAAGTCTCCATGGAAAGACCCAGAGAAGAAGGCAAAATCTCGTGAGTCACGAGTGATTAGAAACAGCCCAAACTGGCCTGCAGACAGCTCAGCAGAAGCCAAGGCTGTGGCACACCTATAGGCCAGCTGCTGTAGCAGAAGGCAGCATGGAAAGGGAATGGAGAATGATCTGTGTCATCAAAGGGCACCCAAACCCCACTTTTCTTGGGTGCAGGAATCAGGCTTAGTGTCTCACCATCTTCTCTCTGTATCACTACACGCACTTCTGCCACTTCAGCCACCTAAGCCAGGAATGTCCTGGGATGCTGCTTCACTGCCGGATTGGCCCTGCCGGGGCGTGTCCTGCCTTGGCTGGCAGTGCTGCCAGAGCACAGAGGTGCGGCCCTGTGTGGCAGAGCCATCGGCAGGAGGTGCCTTCTGCGACACCAGGAGAGGAGCTGCTGGCACCGCTGCAGCACACACACAGAAGTTGGCCTTGTCACTTTAAATACATTAGACAATAAATCATTCCTCTGCGACATCCCCAGAGGAAAAAACAGGGGGAAAAAATAGCACTTAAAAGCCCTTTTCTATTACCAAGCCTCTGGGGAGCTTTTAAACTTGGAGATTTTAAAAGTGAATTGTATGCTTTTTTTCCCCCTTTGCCTGCCTTTATTATCAGTTGCTAACATTAGCCTTGCCTTCCCATGGCCAAACTCTCATTCAGACTATTTTTTGCTCTCCTCCCTTTAGTTTCTTCCCCATTTCTTTCTCTCTCAAACCTTACAGGCACACACATGAACACCCATAATGTCCATGTAACAGTCTCTTTCCCATTTGACATCTTCTAAATTGAAATTACTCTTTGCCAGTATTCCTTTCTTCCATATCACTCTCCCCTTCCCTGCATTTCCCTTTGTTTTTTCATTTTCCTCTGTATTTACGGTTTTCATCTGTCATTCTTTGTGTCTGGTTGTACCGAACAACTTGAACAAATTCAAAATGTTTTCCCTGCTTTTAGAACTGTGTAAATTTTGCACCTTGAACCTAATTTTATGAAGCATTATGATGAGTTTCCTTTCTTACAGAGCATATTCCTTCACCCATGCCTTCCTTAGGAGTCATCAAGCACTACTGACCTAGAAGGGTGGTATTTCATCCCTCCATTACAGCTCTTCAGTACCAGGTTTTCCCAGCTGGACTAAGGAATAATGTTTCCTCCATTTTCCAGTGCTCAGGAAGTCAAGAGTGGCTATGCAACCGGATCCCCCATGCAATGCTTAAACTGTTCTCCTGCCTACTGCTTTTATTTGGCCTTAAATCTTTATTATTAAAACCTTGAGGAATAAGTCCATTCTGGTTGTATACCTTTGTAGAGCTGTGTGGGAGAAGTGGGGAGTGTTTTCCAGCTAAGCACAAGGATTTTACATGTTCAGTTACATAGTGGATGTGTGTTAGAGAAGAAAGTTGGAATGTGAGGTAAGCGAGGGCAAATTTCAGGAAGCTGCAACTCTGTGAAACAACCTGATGGTTTTCCACAGGCTGGGAATCAAAATGCACCTGTCAGCATCCAGCTATCATAAAACAACTCTTATGCCACAGCTGACCCAGCAGAGTTCTCCGCAGGTGCTATGAGTTAATTTTGTTGTGTTGTGCCCAGGACTCGCCTAATCTATTTCCCACCAAGCTGGCCCCTTACACCATAACATGGGAGAGACTCTGCCACAGGTCAGTGCACACTGGCAGGGGCAGCAGCAGCTATTCCAGCTGACTGTTCTTTGCTTCATTTTATTTTTGTTGCTATAGCTGCAAGCCCAAGGTGACCTTGTGATCTTCAGTTCCTCAATGCTGCCCCCCGAGTGCCAACATTACCATGGGTCAAAGATGTGACTTTTAGGAAAGCACAACAGAATCTAGGCAGAAGACAACAGACTGACTAGCAATGGAATTAACCTCCTTGGTCACTGGCAACCAATGGCCTGGTGAGAAAGTGGCTGTATGGTGCTGAGTTGCAAGTTGACATTGAACCATGACACCCAAGAAGGCACCTCTTTAGACAGTAAAAAAGTGGTATTTTTTATCACTAGTGATAGTGAGACAGGGCAGCAAAAGCAAACACACTTGATATCTCAGCCTTTGCGTAGTGTTGGATTTGCCCTTTTTGGGAATTAATTAAAAAAGGAGCAGAAATCACAATTCTTAGTTGGCCCCACATGATAAACTTAACAGGCTGAAGCGTAGAGAAGAGGCAAAGAAGGAGGTGGAAAGAGAGGTAGAAACCATTACTCCGACGCTGCTCTCTTCAGGAGTCACTAGTCATACTTGTAAGCCAATGGGCAAACTGCTCATCTCTAGCCCATGCCTGCCCCTCCTCCAAAACCTCTTCACAGCCACAACTGAGTGACCAAATATCAGCCCCAGAACAGCCAGGGAAAGGGTATGGAACACACGAACATGGAGGACTAGAGCCCATATGGAAAGAAATGCTTCATCCTGAGTGTTTGTCCAGGGAAGCAGGAGGTAGGGATAGAAATGAAAGGTCTATGTTCTCCCTAATCATTTCTGCCACAAAAAGGGAGAGAGTGTGACATACACCAGTGGATCGCAGCCATTAGAAATGAACCGCTGGTGGCTGGCAAATTGTAAATTAGAGAGCCAGAGTGAGAAGAAAGAAAATCAAAGGGGGGACGAGGTTGTGTTTTATTTCACTTGTAGCACTTTTCAAATTCAGCCCTAACCAAACCTGATTAAAGTAAATCCCTTTTTTACGGCCTGTGGAGTCTATAAGATTATGGTGTTAATGGAAGTGTGATTCGATCTGTCAGTAATGGTGCATGTCGGGGCCCAGGCGCCTCAGACAAGTCCATTTTTTCAGATGTATTTATTGTTTTTTCCCCCCGCCTCCTTTCTGTTCTCTGCATTGCAGTGTTTAATTGAACAGTTTAAAGTAATTCTTCTTCAAGGCCCATTAATTGATTTTATTTGTGTATTCTCCAGGGGTCAAGAGGAAAATATATAATAAAACATAAACTCCAGGTCTGAGTCTGTCACAGTTCCCACCTTTCCACAAACATAAAGCACATTTAATCTTCAGCATTTCAGATTTTTTTCTCTTCCCACTCTTATTTCCCTGCACCAGCATTCTCAGGTGTTACTGTCTCTGTTTCATTTTTCCACTGTTTATCTCTAAAATTTGCCACTGATACTGAAAGCACAAGGCAGCAAACTCCCTCTCTTCCTTTTCCTGTGCAAAAAACACTGCATTGGTTTTACAATGCCCCTTTGCTTTTAGATTTTCCAAATTATTTCCCCTGCCCCCAGCTGAGCAAAGCAGGGGGGCACTGGGTTACACGTATTTGTAAACCAGTGGTTCTTGAACACCTCCTGAGAAGTCTGCCTCTTTCAAACTGCACATGAGCCTCTCCATGACAGCCAAAAGCTGCTTCTTTCTGACACTTGATCTGCAAGGGGACACTGTTTCTTTCCCAGCCTCCCAAACACTCAGCATAAGGTAACTGGCTGGCTTTATTTGCATCAGATACTGCAAAGCCATTTGTTTCCTTCAGCTCTCAGCTCCACTCCCTAAAGCTGGCCCCAAATACAATTTTTTTTCCAGATTCCCCTTGCTGAAGCCCTTACTCTCTGCTTTCATGCTGTTCTTCTGAAGTAAGTACATTTCTTTTAATAGAGTTTTCAGAACACAAGGGGTTTCTTTTTATTATTATTTTTAAATCACAAAATGTGCCAGGGAAGTTTTCATCCTCCCACTCACCTCACTCGGTTCCACAAACTGCCTCGAGATTAATGCAAGGCAAAAGATGCTTTTCCTTTTCTTTGCACCCTCTGATTGACGTGGTCTGGGTGAAGCACCATTGCCACAGCTAGGGCAGTTCTCTGGGTGTGCAGCCTTATCAATCGGTTTCATGCAATCCTGAGTTTGTTTTGAAATTTGACATTGCGTAAAATATCAGATGGAACTAAATCCAAGATAAACCTCTTACCAGTAGACCTCTTGTTCTGTCTCCTCCTGGCTGCAGAAAAAAAAAAAAAAAATCTGTTCTATACTACAGCTGATGGAGAGGTTACAGAGGCAGAACGTAACTACCCAAGAGTGGAAGTTTGCCTTAATCCCTTTACTCTTACAACAAGTATTCTGGCCAGAACAAAACATATGTACCTAAAGGTGCACTCAGACCTAGGACATTGCTCTCCATTGTCTTTGGAGTGGAGTTTCCTGGACTGACAGCTTGTGGATTAGCAGGTACTTGCTCTTTTGACAAGACATTCGGACATTACTGGGAAGTGAATATGGTCTTCTGGTTACTTCTAGGAAATATTTACCACTGTGTCATGTTCTTTTCCAGTTATTCTCATCTTCTGGTTCTAGTTTTATGAGTGCATTTGGAGCCACCACCTTGCTTTTTCCCACTTATTTCACTACCTGCTTTCTCGCTCTGCTGAGGTATATCTAACATCTCTGATGAGATATGCTCCATAACACCTCTGCCCGGTGATTAGCCTCTTCTACAGCAACTGGAGCCATTTCCCTTTCTTAAAGGAAGACAGTATTCTTAGCAAGAGAGTATTCTTGTAACAGGGACTTCATCTATTTGGAAGTATGATGATTTTTAGAATAAGGAAAAGAAGTTCTCTTGAAGAAGTCTGATATTCTGTGATTTAAACATAAATCATTATCTATCATTTTGCTGTCTGCAGAGACCTGTGCCCATGGTACAGAGCTCCATACTGTAGCTCTTGACCCTGGACAGTAATCTTCTTAACTTTCAGATACAGCCAGACTCTGTCAAACAAGATTAAAATAACATTTCCTCTGTGCATACACATAGAAATATATAACACTATCCTCCCTATGGTCTCGTGTCAAGATTGAACACCTCTACAAGTCCATTATCATCTGAATTCAAAGGATCCATCTCCTCCTCAAGAGCTTTCATCCTGATCCATCTTGGTGTCTTTTAGCAATGATTTTACTCTTTGTATTTCAGCTATAATTTCATTTCAGCATAACCTTGACCTGCCTATGCTACCAGAGCAGATCTCCTTCGTCTAATTGTTCTCCCTCCCCTATATACATATGAAACTCAGTGTCCTCCCTTAGCTAATATAATACAAAGGAATCAATCTGTCAGGCACACACACCCGCACAGCCTCAGCAAATTAACCTTGCAGAGTAATTAGGGCAAGTGCCATGGTGTGGGTATCATGGCCTCATTTTGCTGGTCGAAGCATTAAAAAACTACTATAGCACAGCTACCAGTTAAAATCAATATCCCACTACATCAATGAGAATAAGGCTAACCAAGTGCTTCCTTGCTCCCATGGTGGGCCATAAGGGTGCACACAGGAGTCTGGAGGTTCTGGAGGTCCCTCTTGTTGCAGCTTGGATGGAGGCCAGACTTGAGGAATGGGTGCTCTTCAGTAGAGTCTGGAGGTTCTCAGAGGCTGCGGCAGAGAACAGGTTTACTGGAGAAGATCATAAGTTGACAGTATTTCCAGGCCCGTAATGGCCTAGGAGCAACAAAAGTCAGAGAGTTTCTATTTGCATTGCATAATTGGCGGAGCCTGTCACAACACTGCGAAAGCCAGCTGCTGCTTTCTGCTCATAGCTAATTCCACCTGATTTATTTAAGATTGTAATGAATATAATCCTTTCTTGCCAGCCCCCTCCCTACACACTCAGCCAGCAGTTAGACACTGCAGACAAACCTGCACAAGCATGTGGTGTGGAATACCTTGGCTCTTCCAGGGATTGAGCAGCTCAGCACTGTGCTCCAGAGAGAGCAGCAAGATGCGTGCTGGGGAAATGCAGCCATGCTGTTGTTTTCTCCCACCTAGGAGAGGCCTTCATATCTGCAGAGATGGCAAATGTGTGGGCAACTAGGTGTAACCACAAGTGAAGGACATAGCATAGCACTGTAGGAACCCACATTTCAGACAGACCAGGAGAGATTAAAAGAGAGATGCAAGGGAGTGAAAAGGGAAGATACTCAAGAAGTAGGGTAAAATAAAGCCAACTTGCTTAAGCAAAGATGCCAGCAGAAATGGTGGGTTAGGACACAGCATGTAGAGGAAGATCTCCTGGCAGGTCTTTAACAGCTTCTTCCCACTGGAAAAAAATACAAAAGCCAAGCCCACTGTAATCTGACAGTGAACAAGCCAGGGGTAGCAATATCTGAAAAGCAAAAAAACTCTAGAAGGACAGTAACTTCTGATGAAATTTGGCAATCATTTAGCTCTCAATCTTCTACCCTGACAAAGTGCAAGCAGGTAAGGCCAGTAAGAGAATGAGTTCTACAGGACCTCTATGGTAGCTTCAAGAGCTGGACCAAAGTTTGAGCTTTTGAGAGAATAAATCAGACTGTGGCTATGAGCAACATCAACAAGTGCAGCTATGGAAAGAAGTAAAAGAGAAAGGAATGGGAAATACTGCTCCCCTCCCCACAGCATCTAGGGATTGCAACT
This sequence comes from Vidua macroura, assembly GCF_024509145.1. NCBI lineage: Eukaryota > Metazoa > Chordata > Aves > Passeriformes > Viduidae > Vidua > Vidua macroura. The sequence goes on from NC_071572.1 coordinate 69,741,715, forward strand.
AGAGGAAGGAAGGAAGCCAGATACTCCTAGACTCTCTTTGCCAGGGCAAGACCAAAAGAAGATGTGCAGCCTAGCCTTTCATTCAACAGCAGATTCAATACTGGTTTCAAACTGGGCTTTATAATCATGTTCAGCAGGAACTCTGACAGGATGCTTGGAGAATGAGACAGCATTCAGAAGAGCTGCTTTGGGGTCACAGCTGTAGGGAACAGACAGAAAAGATGAGAAAGGAGTCTGGAAACTGCTGAGAGACAGACATGTTTAACTAACAGAGGATAAACCAGACAGAGAGAACGAAGAAGTCATAGGATGTGGAGTAAGAATACTGCTCCACAGGAAACAAGTGTCACAAATATTTGCTGGCTCTGGAAACATTTAATTTGCAGTTCCCGCCATGGAAATGGCTGGTTACCCCCAGACAATTTGAGCCCTTATGTTTTATGCCAAATTCTGCTAACTGACCAGATTTCAGAGCCCATGACAACTGAGAAGTTGTAGAAAGTGGCTGCAGTTGGGCAGATTGTCTGTCACATTAATACACAACCATAATTTTCAGCTTGTAAATTGTTTAGGGAGATACTTCATGAAATGAATGCGCAAACATGGAGAAAAGGAGTTCTCTTTAGAGAATATACATATGTCATATGTACATATGTCAGAGAATATATATATGTCATATACTATAAGAGTTGTTAAGTAGTTGGTTAAATCCAAACATTTTTCTTCCTGCCCACATTAACTGTATGTTTTCCAGAATTCAGAAAAATTAACACATCTATCTGCAACACATCCAGCAGAAGCTGTGCATAGGAACTATCACTGATGCACAAGCCATGATACTGAAGGTACACTGTCATCCAGATGAGCTGCCACCTGGAGTGGACAGATGGAGATGAAGGGGAGGAGGGATAAAAGCTAGTTGAGTGAATGGTTTCATTGAGCTGCAAGGAGGAAGGAAAGTGTGTAGAAATGAGAATCAAGAATTTTTAGACACTAGAAACATGGCAGTGAGTTTGTATCACTCAGTGGAAACAAGGACCTTTGCCCCATCCTGAGGAGAAGTTTTGCTGGTTTCCTACCAAGAAAGAAATAGTGGTACAGTAGCATTCTGACTTTACCTTTCTCCCTGAACCTTTGGAAGGGCCTAGGGAAAGTCATGCTTCCCCTCCCTATCCTTCGCTTATGACAGAGACAGAGCACTCTGGGGCAGGTCTTCAGAGAACTGGTTAGTTTAGAACCCCAGCCAGGGTGGAGTGGCTCAATAAAACTGCCAGTCTCTCATATTAATACCAGGTCTTTGAGTAATAATCCCAGGCTCTCAGTGACCTGGAACAGCAGCTATGCTAACAACAAACTTAAAGTCACAAAGATGACTAAGTATGAAACCAGATTTAAAGATTTAGTAGCTATTCTCAGCAGTCTCCTGTTCAGGCAAAATGCGTCAAAGGTATTTGGGAACTCTGAGAGGTGCCCTGAAATGGCAGCTGATTTCATGACTGACAAGCAAAGCAAGGGGCTTATCTCTGAGATAGAAGTGAGCATAAGGAAAATTGCCACCAGCTACAGGAAAGAGCAGATCAGACTTCCCGGTGAAAACATGGCTTCCTCAGCCAGGAGAACCTGCCCCCTCCTTCTCCAGATAATGCATTTCAGAGGAAGGAGGGAAGGAATTTGAAGGGGTGAAAAAAGCCAAAGTGAAGGACTGTCATTGGGAATCTCGATGTTTGCAGGATCTCTGGCCACACACCCTCTTCCCCTGTCCATTACAGCTCACAGACACTCCAATCAACTCAGATAATGACCGGAGAAACAGATTTCCTTTCCTTGGATCTGCTGCCATTCCTGAGTTTGCAGCAGACATTTTGTAATCAGAGAGCCTGTCAAGAGAGACAAGAGCCTTTAGCAGAAAAGAAAAGTTAATTGTGGAACAAGGGATTTAAAATCTGTGCAAAGGGGGACAATAAAAGAAACAATTATGGAGTTTAACCACTGCTGCTGGCATGATGTGAATGTCATTTGTCATTAGCTACACTTATACAGTTAAACTGCGCACTCAAGGCTGATGTTTCGGTTTGCTAGTGATTTTTGGAACATCAGCAAAAGTTTTGTTTCAAATGAAACCAAAAAATTTTTTCTATTTCAGGCATTTAATTAAAAAATTCTTAGAGGTTTTATTTTAAAGAGAAGTTGCTTCCAAATGATACAAACTCAAGAATTTTTTTTTTTTTATATTTTTTTTTGTGTGTGTGTGAAAATGGGAAAATGGGACATTTTGATTTTGGAGGAATTTGGGGATACTACTTTGAGAGGTATTGAAACAGACACAAAAGCAGCCATGTAGTCAGCATTTATTACCCTGCTTTGTTCTGTATTCATTCAGATACAAACCCAGCCAAGACCGTAACAGTCCATTTTCACAAAGCAGATTTAGGGCTGGTGTTTATTTGCCTTTTAAGCACATTTCTAAAGGCATATTTGCTAAGCAGAAGTGTGAGAAACTACTGCTTGACCTGAAGCATCTACAGCTGGCTGGAGGAAGGAAAATTTTCCTACTCTTGCTCCAAGCACTTACTAGTGGTTTGGCATTACCAGGCTTAAATTGTAGCATTTCTGCTATAACCTACTACAGGGAGCAACTCAGGGCCACTCTGCCTCCCCAGGTGGCATTAGGGAGGCACAACCTGAGTACTGTGCCTTTCATAGCGGGAACTGGTAATCTGTTTTATGTATTGATGGATGGCAGAAACCATCTCAAGCAGTTTGGGACTCCATCTACACACAGAGCTGTAATTGCTTTGTCCCTTGGCAAAGGTCTGCAGAGGAAGGGCAGCAGAGATTTACTCACTGATTAAACTCCAACATGACACATACAGATCTGACTGTAACTTTCTTGCAGTTGTATTTTACTCCCCCAAAAGAGAAATTCAAGAAGAAATGACCTGAATTCCATTTGGTGAGATGGGGTTGTTCCTTGAGATGCCTTGCAATCACTGTTCTCCAAGCTAAGTCTAAACAAAAAGGGCAGTCGTTTGGGAAGGGTTCATCTGAAATTAAGCACCTAGTGCAGAGAGATAAATTTTGGAGGTGTTGAGCTCGCACAGCTACTTCCCCTTATAGTATCATTTGGATGTAAATACAATAGGAATAATAAGGCAGGTGGAGGAATGTTGGACCCAGGAGGGCACTTAGCCCAGATTTAACATTAGCATTTCCAGGAACAATAGACATGCCTTAGAAAGTAAGATAATATGGAATGAGTTTTGAATCAGTCTTGGCACCTAGGAAACCCAGAATAATACAAAAATCTTTATTTTAATTTTGTTGGTCTTCATAAAACCAAACATCATGCCTATTTTTATAGCTTAAAACCACCTTCAGGTGAAGTGATTTTTTTTTGTCATTTTGGTTTTTTATAGGAACTAAAGAAAAGCAAATAAAGAAATTTGGTTAAGGCTTCACCAGCAGTTTTACAGAGAATATTAAAAATGAAAGATCCTGTTCAGAGCCATCAAGGTAGGATGGTCTGGGCAGGTCAGATCTGCCCTGTGGCTCAGGTCCTTCTGGTCAGCCTCTGCTGAAGAAAGGGTGAATGATGGCAATGACTATGACAGCGTGCTTCATCCAAAGAGCTGAGTGCTCTTGGGCATGGCCAAGCCCCTGCCACCATAAATCTTTCTTGCTCACACGTCCCTGCAATCTGCAAAGCAGGACCCAAAAGTGCCAGCCAGCAAAGCAGACTGTCAGCAAAACTGTGTCCACTCAGGGACAGAAAAACTTAACTGGGGAGTTAAGAGCTCATTTCTTACTGTGCAGTTTGGGGGCTGGTCTGCCAAAAGGAGGATATTAGACTAGACAGCTTCTGAATCAGACACATTCAGCAACACCTGTGTTTGTCAGGGAAAGTATCCTTCTGATACATTTGCTTTTGCCCCATTCTTCTCTGAAGAGGAATTGTCAATAAATAATTTAAGCACATCCCTTGCTGGCTGCTACTGTCCCAAGGTCTCCCTTCCATCAGTATTCTCCAAAAGGAAGCACGCTTCTTTCTCTCATAATGCACTAACTTTTTCATTGCTTCTTTATGCTCACTTCTCACCAATCTAAATAATGGATCAATTGAGGTTTTATTCTTTGCTTTAATTAGGTCTTGAATTTTGAGAGTATTTTACTGTAATTACTTCATTAAACGTGAACAGAAAAGCAAAAACCTTCCAAAACAAAGTGTTTGGAGTGAGCTGTGTTTGTGATTTTCTACATTATTTTTTTTTATGACACATAAAGGCAAACTCAAAACTCTGATAGGGTATGGATTTTTTCTCTCAGCTTTGTATCTAGGTAAATAGTGACAGCCTGTGCTCACTGCTTCAAATCAGCAGAGAGAAAGAGAGGGACAGAAGGGCAAAATACAGCTATGGACCAACTCAGTCAGTCTTTGATTTCCAGTGGCCTCAGCATACTAAAATTGCTTTTATTACACATCCACCTGACTCGTATGTGATTGCCTATTCCCTTGGTGTTTTATTTCAGGATAAAATAATGGGTTATGGAGGTACCTAGGCTACACCTTCCTTTTATTTGAGTGTGAACAAGATGGCGGAAAACCAGTACCACAACTTCCTACCAACTCCCCATCACACCAGCATAATTCCTCTCTGAGTGACTCCACAGATTTTTGATCCCTTCTCCACCAACTGTCTGACACTCAAGGCAAAACAGAGCATTAAATCACAAAGCTTGTATTCACAGAGGGGCAAATGGGAAAGAGAAGATGCAGGGAGGCAGGCAATAGACTGAAACTGGAGCTACAGCTTCTTCCTGTTTGGGCAGTCCATAGTCAAATGCTGGTTAAGCCAGGAGAAGTTTCAATATCAAATTGAGAGGTCCTCAAATGGAGGAACTCTGGTTTCTCACACTTTGTTAAATACTTCTGGATTATTTTTTTTTCACTTGGGGGAGGGAGGGAAGGAGGACAGGAAAGAGGACATGATAGAGGGAGAAGATTGACTCTGCTTTTCCATCACTAAAATTTGAGTCAAATTCTGAAATGGAACACTTTAGAATCTCAATATTTCTAGGTATGAAATTCAGCAGGAATGTGCATTTTCAGGATATTGTCATAACAGATTCTGTATAAAACAAATCAAGAGCATGAGAAGGAAGAGGACTGCTATGCAGTGCATTTTAAAATCTTAAAAATCCCCTTCACAATCATTCCTTCTCCCTGTTCCCCCAAGACTTCTAACTTGGATAACAAACTGAGATGCAACCAGGAAAACATACATCTAATGCATCCAGATTGCTTAAGTTCTGGATTTGTACAGCCCTTAGCACAAAAAGATTAATTACCTTGAAGATTAATTGTTTTAAGCACTTATGCCAAACCAGCAAGAAGCAAGAATAATTGCAATCTGGAAAGTCAAGAGGATCTGTGGAGAAGTCCAGGAAGACTCTACAATGCTATAAATCTCAGGGTGCAGATCTTAAAGTTATATTGTGCAATAATCATAACAGCAGAACAAGTTGCTTTATGTATAATTTGATAAAGCATTCCATCCCAAACTTATTAACACAAATCCAGTGTGTCAGGTCAAAAGGTCCTGCTAGCTCCCAGGCCATGTCTGGCACTGGCCACAAGCAAAATGCCCTTTGAAAGGGCTATATAAATCCTGACAAACATACAGCAATGTTTCTCCCCAGTATATTCTCCCAGCATACAGCAATGTAAAGCCTAGGGTCTTCCCGAGCCAATATTTACCTGTATATTTGAGTTTAATAGCCCTTGATGGACTATTCCATGCACTCCCTAATCCTTTTTTTTAACCCATTCTTACTTCTGGCCTCATGGATAACCCGTGGTGACAATTTTCCTACTTAATTGTATAGAGAATGTATAATACAATGTGAGTATTGCAACTAAATGAAGGCTAAAGGGGAAAATGATAAGTCTGTGAGCAGGATGAGAGAGAGAGAAGGAGAGGAAATATTTTGCATGGTTAAAGGGGATATGATAAGGAGTGACAGGCTAAAATTATATTCAGCTCAAAAAACAGAAAAGATCTCAGTCTGTTGGGTAGTTATGTATGCTCCCAGTGGATGTGTTGATAACTCCACCTTAAACTGGACAGTGTAATTCACTCATCTGGCAGCAATACCTGGGACTATCCTGTTCTGGAAGGAACAGCAAATAGCCTGGATATAAAAGCAATTTTTCAAGCCTAGAATAAATTTTTGCAAAGTAAAACACAAATCTTGAAAGGAGGAAAGTTTTCTAAAAAGAATTCTTGAACAGAACTCCTACCTGCTGCAATGGAGAAGGAAGAAAGACATTACATTTAATGTTGTGAAAGAGCTGCAGGCTGGGAAAGGCTGGCTCTGGCCTTACAGAGAGGAGGCGTGTGGTACAGATTTTTGTGGGATGACTGATGCCAATGGCTCTTTACAAGGCAGCATTTAATGCTGTTTTACTTAATGTGTTCGCTCTGCTCTGCTGCTTGGTTGGTAAATTTTTGTTAGTCAAACTGGCCAAGAGGGATTTGGATTAGTACAAAGGGAGGATTGATATGGCTACCATGGCTGAGACCAGAAACATGCATACATATGTGTGCACTCACACAAATTTGAAGTGTAGGAATCCCTTAGGCATCCAGCCTATTAAGTAAGGAAAAGTAGAGAATAAGAAATTTTATATTGCCGCTTATAGAAGGGTTCTTCATCTGTCTCTGGAAAATGCCAAGATATTTAGGAGGGGGAAAAAAAAGAGGAACAGATCTCAGTTTTTCTGAAATCTCAGTATTAGAGCCAATGGACTCTTGAATTTTTTTCCCAGCTTCTGTATATTCTGAAAAGCATGCTTCTCCCACAGATTGTGTTAGGGAAAGATGTTCCTAAAGTTTTTTGAATTCTTATGGGTGTTTAACCTCGGGATCAGCTTGTGTGGTTCTCCTGGATCCCATCTGAAGGTTCTGTGTCCTAGAGGTCACAGGATAAGTTACTCTTAGAGTCCTGCTCAGCCCATGGCCCTTCATAAAGAGTCTGACAACAAAAATGGGTCACTTGGAAATTATGGGTTTTCTGATGTGAATTGCTGCCCACCAGAACTGGATGGAAATGACCAACTCATTTTGTATCCCATAGGTTGCTGCATGATAGCAGCTTCCAAGTTTGCTGAGCTGGGCAGGATTCAAACTGGCAAGCTTTGCTGCTATACAATGGCTTTCCATTTCACCTTTGAAGGAAAAATTATCTAAAGTGGTTCTGCCTAAATCAGAGCTCACTTCTACCCCCCTTCCTTCTCCACCGTATTTCAGGACTGAGTGTGACATCTGGCATGACACATGGGAAACCTGCAATCTAGATAACACATCTATCTTTATAAATGCAAGACATCCATATATTTCAACATAGAGTAGGAAAGGCTTGCAGCAAGAGAATCCAGCAACCCGGCTAGGCACTCTGCATATTTTATGAATGTCAGCATCTATACTACCTCAGCCAGTGGAAAAACAATGCTCAGCAAAGCAGTCTTGAGGGCACTGACTTGGGCAACAGAGACAGATATTTCTGTGAGAGAAGACTATAACTGTGTTTCATTCTTCTGCTTTCCCCCAAGCTTCCTGGCATCTCCACAGCTGCAGTGACTCACAGTTCTGCCTTCATTTATGGAAGAAAGCAAATGTTCATACACTGGGCAAGGCAAGTTCCCAGCTACTGTGCTCCTCACTCTACCTTCCCGCAGCCATTCTGCACATGGCTCAGTGAAGCATGTCTTGAAGCCCTCTGCAGCTCTTGGTGCATATCAGTCTCATTCCCCATCTCCCTTTGTGATTCATGTTCTACATCCACCTGCAAAGTCAAGTCCTTGCTCTTCTGACCTACTTTGGACTTCATTACACTTGCTGTTGTTACAGACTGTTCCAGGCTGCTGTTTCAAAGCCATCTCTTCCTCTGTGGTTACACACAGCAGCTCTGGGGAGGACAAGGAGTGCTTAAAGCCCAGGAAAGCTGAAAACATTAACATTGGTATGCTTTGCTGATGAACAAATAAGGCACATGGGCAAATATCACTATCTTTTTTGAAACGTTTAGAAGTCTGACTAAGCATAAGAGCAAGATATGCCAGCCTATTTCCAGCTGAACATCAACACACATAGCTTATGGTTCCAGAGAGCAGCTGTGGTGAATTCAGCCAAGGGAATTCTACTGCCTCCTTCTCCTTATATGCAAAACCAGAAAAATTAAGGGCCCATTCTCCAAACAAATTCTCTCTGGCCAACACCTGAGGAAGACAGGGTGAATTAATATCCCACTGGTAATTAAATTCGGAGGTGGTTTCTCTGCAAGGGGACACAATTTAAAGTTCCTCTGAAGCTCTTAAGATTCTATAGATGTGGGAGCCATTTGGACAGGAGAGCAAACTATTTATGTAACACACTCCAGGCTTGCTTCCAAAATGCTGGCCTTTGATCAGAAAAAGACATTATCCAAAGCCAACCCTACAAACACCAGCAAGAGTGCCAGAGTGGCCAGATGGTGCTCCGGTACCACTGCAGCCCCCTGGACTGATTCCCTTGCAAACACTGGCAACGGTGATGGGCAAGGATGCACCCTCCCTCCCCATTGCTCCCTTCATAAATCCAGCAAGGTGTGCCAACTTTCCCCGGCAGCATCAGGCACTCCTGCAGCTCCCTACTGCTCCTCTAGTAAGCACATTGCCAGTGGGCCCTCACAGTGCCAAATATTGCTGCATCTCCCAATCTGCCTCCCTGTCAAGCACTGGCAGAGGTGCTGTGACAGCATCGCTACTGATCCGCTCCTCCTCACCCTTTCAATTGCAGGTACTGGCAGTGATGCCAAGGCACTCAAATTGTGCCAGACATAGATAAAGATGCTTCGTAATAATGCCTTCTTGCAAGAAATGGCAAAAAGGCCCAAGTACCCATATGGTGCTCTAATAACCTTCCCTTGCCCTTTATGGCTCGCAAACACTTGCAAGGATACCAAGCTGCCCAGAGTAATCTTACAAATCTTTGAGGGACTCCCTAATCAGAGCAAAAAGAATCCTTCAGTGCTGTTGGCAGGTTGTTTCACTTACTCATATGTAGTTCACAGCCATCTACAAGTTTATAAGCAACTACTTGTACAATAACTACCATCTCTTCTGTCTTCACCACCAGAAGAGCTGCCCTGAGGAAACCCCCAGATCTATACAGGCAATATCCCTAAATGCTATGGTACAAACCAGTGCTGCTAAATTGAGCTTCTTCACCTGCCTGTTTAGTGTGATGGGTTTTGGTGGCACACTGTGTTTCAGTGGCCCACTGGTAGACCATTAGTAGCAAATGCCTAAGATTTTCGTACATGTATAAAGAAGGAAAAAGAAAATATGGTCCAAGTGATGTCTTAGAGAGCTTATGCTAATTAAAAACGTAGGCTGTTCCAATCTCTTCCTACTACTGCTGTATATTGTTCACTGACTCACAAACTAAAATTGAGCTTTGGCTGTCTAGAAGGAGAGAAGCAGACTTTTTCTAATACTACCACCTGAAAGTATTGTCCCTGCTTCCCTCCACTGATACCACTTGGCCTCTTTGGCCAGCTACAAACCCATACTGCTTCCGCTTGTAAAGGAAAAAACTGACAGAAGATGAAAGGCTGCTTCTGTGCTCCAAATGCCTCATACTTTGATTAAAAATGTTTTTGTCAATTAGAGATTGATTTTTGCTGTTCATTAAAGTGATGGATGTCAGTGCTGATGGAGGTGATATTTTTCCCTGTGGTGGCCTGCTATATAAATGGATAGGAGAAACCGGAGGCTCCAGTTTGCTGGAGTGGAGTTGATGACCAGGAATGGGATAAAATACGCCAGTCAGAGAATGGAGAAATGAGTGCCACAGTGCTCAGAGAGGAGCAGGGAAAAGCTCTCATTGCAGAGTTTTGTAGTCAGTCCTTAGCACTTTATCTTTCTGCAGGCACCACAGAAGCTGGAGACAGAGACGTGGGATGTTTTAGAGGGTCGCACAGTGGGGATGAAGTTATGGATTGTATAAATGCCACAAGCTGGTAAGTTTTATATGCAGGCCATGCAAAATTTCCCCAACCCAAGCTGAGCTTCTCCTCTAGGAACTCACACCCTGACACTGCCATCACAAGGATGTTCCCTGAGAGGGAGAAAGGGCTGTCCTTAAACTGCATGGGATAGGTTCAGGCTAAGATAAAAGTCGAGAGCTTCAAATACGTAACCAACAACTGTTTTCCCAAAACTAATCTGCTTTTTCCCCTCACTTTCTGCAGGACAGCAATACCTCACTTGTGTTGCTACCGGGTAAGACAGGGTAAGACAGGAAGTTACCAGAAGCTGCGGTATTTTCCAATGCTGTACCCTTTGTGCTTTTGGCTTTATTAGCCCTGGCCATGTGAAGAAGAAAAATCAGGAGTCATACACATGAAATAGTGGATTCAGACTATCTACTGGAAGTGGCAAAGCACACAAATATGAAATCCCCCTGGGGCTGGGCCTCCTCAGAACTACCAGTATTTGTAGAAGAGAGTTTGGGCATCCATACATCTTCAGAACTGTGATACAGCCCCCTGACAATCCAGCTGGATTTTACAGACTTTTTCAACCTACTGCACACCTATCAGTTCTTTTGCAGGCAAGAAAATAGAAAGAAATGCTCCTGATGCAGCAGGAATTCAAAGGCACAATTTAATGGCCTGACAACAGTCCCCATATAAAATGTCCCAGTCTCTGAGAAAGCCATTTGGGACCAGCAGCTACATCAGATGTTACAGCAGCTTCATTCTTTGCTGGGGCAATTGCAGGGGGATTCAGGTGTGCACAATGTTATGATTACATCAAATGGGTTGAATAATGCCCTTCATGCCATGCTATCCTCCTGCCTTCAGCAGGGACGTAGAGCAGCCACATGGCAGTCACTAGTGCACAACAGGGGGCTGAAACACAGCTCTGCAAAAATCCACCTGCTCCCTCTCACCATTGAAATCTGGTATCTGTAGGTCCCCCATCTCCTTTAAGTTACAGTTTTAGCCACAAACTGTGTGTGCATATAAAAACACACACACACACAGACACATATATTTGTATGCTGATGAGATCGTTAAATTTATCAGCTCTCCAATTCATTTGAGGTTCGTTATGGAGCTGCAGCGCTGCTCCTTTCATCTGGAAATGGAAAGGGAATGGCCTTTACCCCTTTCTCGAAATTAAAGTGAAATGGGTACCATTTTATTTTAAGTGCCCATTAACTAAAGCGTAACTGAAACCAAGTTACAATGGGTGCCTCAGGGGAATGAACACAGGAGAGAACACACACACCCACACCCCCACCCACATACACGCACACCCACACCAACAGCAAATGGTGGCAGGCACAAAAATCAGGGGAATAAACATCAAAGCACTTCATAGTGCAGTGATAGTTAAAAGCCTATTTTACACCCAGAAATGTCAAGAGATGCAGGCCCAAGAGCTTTTTGGTGCCTTTGAAAGACCCATTTAAGTCTTATTAAAATATTACCTGGTTTTTTTTGGGTTTTTTTTTTTTTTTTTTTTTTTTTTTTTTTTTTTTTTTGTGCCTTTTACTGGATTTAAACTCTTAATTCATCTTCCGTTTTTTTGTTTTTTTTTTTTTTTTTTTTGCACTGGGCTATTGTAAGGGGGAAAAGACTCAATACTGTTAGTAAAAGGATCTAATTGGTAACTTCTTTTCATCTTAGAAGTCCCCCGTCCCTCCCTCCTCCTCTCATTCCTTACAGGTTGGGTCATAGCAGCTTTCTTAATCTTTGGAGATTATTCTTTTGTGATTTGATGAGACTTCACTAGACTCTTAAATCTTTTCATTTCACCTCATTTAAATATTTTGGCCAATTGCTGAAGTTAATGATGATGAATAGGATTAAGATTAAAGGCTTAAAAGAGTTAGGAGGAGGAAAAAATATATTTCATTTCCAACAATGCATACAGAAGTCTCTTTTCCTCAGTGTTGCATTACCTCTCTGTTAGGGCTGTAGCTTGTAGCTCTTGGCAGTTCTCTGACATGGCTGCATCTGTGTGTCTCTCTGCAACATCTCTTTTTGGCACCAAGTTCAGTAGAAATGATCAGGACCTTTGCACTGTCTTTGCATATGCTCACTTGTTCTTCGTGCTGTCTGCCTCTGCTTGTGCTCTGTCTGCGCTTCCCTGACTTATTCTAAACCCACGTATCTGAGTATAACCTTTCAAAGATGTCATTTAAAATAAAAAGACCCTGCACATTTATATAGACAAAATTATCCTCATCATTTTGCACAGCAATTTAGAAGACAACCAGCCTGAAATTCTCGTCTCTGCACAGTACAACCCTTTCCCAAAGGAAAAAAAATTCTCCTTTATTATTCTTAATCTCCTTTCCATATACTGATTTCCTCTGGTACAAAGTTGAAAATTCATCCTCATAGTATATGAAGCCACAGAACTCGGACTAAACTGCAAATATACCTGCAACTAAATAAGTCATATTTCCCCATCAGTCCTTTGCTTAAAAACATAATCTCACAGAAATTGCAATTCTAGGAAGTCTTAGATCAGTTTGGACAGGCTTGAGTCCCTCTGGCTCCTGTTTCAAAATCAGTGGAGAAGGGAGCTCATCAAGTGGCTTGAGGGGGTAATACAAGCTGCCAAATAAAACCAGGCAACTCTTTGTCAAACCCAGCTTTGCCAGGAAAATTGTGAGCTGGTGGTACTATACCTCAAAAAATTATCTTCTCTGCTATGTCTGAAGCAGCAAGGAAAAGGTGGGTGGATGGCAGCAACCAGTTCCTGGAGCAGCACCAGGACCTTGTCGATGCCATACAAAACCCCTGCTCTGACAGAGCATTCTCCAGGTTTACCTAAACACTTCTTCCATCCTCAGTGTTGTAAAACTACATCTTCTCCAACACAAACTTTTTTAACAGGTGGGAGGAGAGTGAATACATTTTCCAGGCTTCAGTGAAAAAGCTGCATGAGAGGGAACATCATTTATAATGTTAAGGATTAAAAATGGCTTACTGTAGTGGGGAATAAAGTGAGCTATGGGTCTGCTGAAGATTTCTGGCATATTGAACAAACTGTACTGAAGCTCTAACCTAAAATATTTATAACAATATTTACCAGAGTTCATGTTAGACTTGGCTGGGGCAGAGCAGATCCTTTAGCAAAGAAGGAATGTGCACAGTGCTGGAGTCTGTCTGGGCTCAATAAAAGATGAGCAAGGACAGGAATGAGCTCAATGGAGGGAGCTGGAATATCATTTGGTGTTGCCTTAGGCAAAGCACAAAGCCCACAAGAGAAGCAGTTCTGCTAAGATGAGTCTAAGGATCAAGTATGACTGATACCAAACTTGACAGAGAAAAGCTAATAGGATGTACAAGGATGGACAAGTACAAGGATTTGATACTCCAGATTGAGGGAAATATGTGTACATTGAGCAGGCCTATTTCAGATCATCCTTGTACAACACTCTCAGCAGCTCTATGTTTTGGCCAGCGTGAGTAGAAGACCTGGAGAGGAAGCCCCAAGTGTGTTCACAGCTCAGGACAATGCAGCACTAGGAAGAGAAATCTTGCCTCCTGGATGACAACTTAAGTAGCTGGGCCATTTCCTAAGTAAGAGGCAGTATTTCCTCGCTGCTGAAATGAGAGACTTTTTGGAAAATCCTAGACATTGCAGACAGTGCATAATCATTGTCCTGCCACAATAGAAAGGTGACTCTCCCAGTGGGGGTTGCTTACCTTAAACGTGTCCAGAAATGTGTTCGGTTCTTTACACTTCTTAAAGTCTCAGCAGCACCTTCTCTAACTGCAGGGTGGAAAAATCCTAGTGTGCTCAACAAATTCAAAATCAAATGTTTTGACTGACACAGCGGGCTTGAACCAGAGACTGCCAGAGATAAAAGCAGAAGGTAAGGAATCAAGTGGTTGCTCATCAGCAGACTGCAGAGCAGTGTGAGAGCTGTAGAGGATTTTATGGATGCAGAGACAAATTTTGAGGGGCATATGGACCAAGAGGATTTTTACTCCTTGAAATTACTCCTTAAAAGTCCTCTCCACTGCCAAGCAGAGAGGCTGCTGGAAGAACAGCTGTGATGGGTATAGGGAGTGTGCAATGGCCCATCACAACCACATCTACTCCCAGTGCACATTTTCTATCTTCATTTGCTGCCCTAAGCTTTTGTGCAGATTGGTAAATATTATGCAGATATCATATTCTGTGGCAAAGTGGACAATCTTTTTTTTTTCAAAATGCACTCAGTTTTTAAAGGCTTTGTCTGGTTTAATGCAAGAAAGAAAAGAAAAAGAAAACATAGTTTCCATTTTTTACTTTTTCAAGATTGAAATGTAAAAATTTTTTGACTGCATCCAATATCAGCATTTGTAAACTGTCAACAGAACCCATGTATTGTTATTTGATAGAATAAAATTAAAAACAATTTTAAAATATAAGAAAAGTAAGGTTTAATAAAGATCTATTATTTTTTTTTCACTCCTTTTTTCTGGAAACCAAGCCTGGAAGACTTTCAGTTCAGTAAAAAGGACCTCAGGATATTGCTCAAGGATTCAGTACTTTCAAAAGAGAAATGTAAGAAACATCAAAGGCAGGTGTGTGCATGCATGAGTGTGCTGCCCATGTGTCTGTGCATGCCTCTCCTCTTTCTCAGGGGCACAGACACAGCTTGGCCCTTTGCCTCAACTCCATAATGAGTTACAGTTCCCTCTGAGCTCTCTTTCCTTCAGCCTTGGAAAAACAATAGTGTCACTGAGGTTGGGGTTTCAGTTACCCGTAGCTGTAAACCTGTCCAGTTTTCTGAGAGCTCCTGGGTTACTCTCAACCTGGGCTGCTGTGCTACTTTCTCTGAGCTTTTCCTTTAATTATCACATATAGATTCAGCTTTTTAGCAAATAACTGTTCATAAAGAAATTTTAAAGTCCGCGAGAAAAAAACAAAACACACAAACATTCCTTTACATATTAAAAAAACCCCTAAAATTCAAAACTATTTCATATCTAGACAAACACATGAAACTCCAGAGAAAACTGAAAAGAGAGGCCAATTCCATTACAAACAGATGGTTCTCATGCCTGTCTGGGATGGGAAAGACAAATCTGCATCCCAGATATGACTATGACAATACAGGATCTGAGCTGTATTTCCCACACCTCCAGCAGCACAAGCTAATGCCTCAAGCTAGTACCACATGCAGGTACTAGATACTTGATATACAATATTCCCAAATTCTAAAATGAAAAATTTTCTAGCTGACAGTATGCTTACATAAATACAGCCTCTATTTTAATGAATTAACATATTCCTACTAAACTGAACAGAACTAAACTAAACTAAATTAAGATTCACCAGCTAATCTATGCACTCCCAGCCAGATCTTTCAACAAAAATTTTTGGTATTGCCCAGGCACTAGTAACAATGATGTAAACCCTCTTTTTAGCAACAACTAAAAAGCCTGTCTGGGCAGAAGGTGCTGGTGGATTTGTGTTTGCCCATGGCCTTCTCACTGAGTTATGCCTGCTTGTGACCTTTACTTCTTTTGGTTGTGGTTAATGAATAGCCATTCACCAGGCAAGCCTCACTTCAGCTGAGATTCTTTTGAAGCCATTAAATCCTATGTATTTTTTATTTTCCCCTCATTTGTTACAGTGCTGTGCACACAGAATGGAGTGGCAGCTTTGAATTCAGCAATCACCAAGGCTTGGCATTGATCAAGGTGAGTATTTTCATTCAAGCATTCTTAAGACTCTTGTCAGTACCCAGCTGCTTCCTCACAGGCTCCCAATAATCTCAGCACTATTTCTTTTGAATGAGACAAAAATAGCCCTAATTGATAAAGACTACTGGAAAAAAACCTGTAGTTTTTGCCTAGAGAACTGGGTCAATCCAATAGCTGGGTTTATAATACCAACATGGAGATTACTCCATGCCGGCCTGACGGAGCCATTGCACATCAGAGAACGCAAATGGACTGAGCAGTGGACAGATGAAGCAGAAAAGCAGCCCAGCTTTAAACCCTAGGCATAGAGATTTACAGGAGAAAATTAAAAAAAAAAAAATTCAAATTATTTCCATTAGCTGAGATGGTCTCCCAGCCCCAATATACCTATACTATCATAGCAGCAAGGACACTGCAAGTAGACAAGTGGAAAGAACAAAGATCATGTTGAGCTCTGCATAAAGATGTGGATGGGGGCCCACAATTAGAAATTCAGAGCTGTGCCACGTTCTACCACTTAGATCTGAAGCTCCAGTTAGATCATGTTCGAAGAAAAGGTCAACCCCAAAGACACATCTGGCTATAGAGCCAAAGAAACCCCAAGAGTTGATATGCTGAGTCCCAACACAAAAGTCAATGTTAGGAATGCAAATAAGAAGAGTGCTCCTAAAAGGCATATTTGGAGAACAGCCAAAACAAAAGAGTCTGATTCCCTCCATCCCACCATGTTATAAATCAGTCATGCTACTGAAAAACGGCAGTACCACTGGGATAGGCGCCCGGGTTGCGTGACAGTGGCAACATGCAGGATACTCTTAGCTATGCTCTCATCCCTCCTTGCAGACCCAGAGTTTGCAGGTTAAAGGACAAAAATGATCACTAGCAGAAGTGGAAAGAATTTAACAGAAGTCGGTGTGGTAACGCTCTCTGTGCCTGCTCTGAATTCTCCCCGAGAACAAGAACTTTGAGACTCATTTCGCTGTAGCTCATGGGATGAATGTTGTCTCTTTCTTCTGTGTAGAAATTATCTGGAAATGGTGGGTTGCTAGTTTAGTTTTATGAGCTCCTAGAACTATTCTTTGAATAATAATTGGCCTGAAGTTCCTCTGTTGAAGGAAGTTCAATATTCAGTATTCAGCTCAGGACAACAGCACATTGGATCTAAGAGGAGGGCTTGGGGGGAATGACTCCCTCCAGAGTCACGGCCACACCACATGTGGCAAACCAAGTTTAAAATAGCTGCAGACAGAGAGGAGATCTGTCATTTGGAAATTACTTGTTCGCTGTTTGAAGCAGCTGTTAGCTGTGCAGCAAACAGACTCTGCAAATAGAATTGCTATGTGCAACACAACCTGGGACTAATGTAACCTCCTGTTTCCGATTACTGGGACGAGCTCTAAAGCCTGCCATCCACAGAAACTAATACCAAGGGCTAGGGAACGGGGAAAGTTTTATGGAACACAGGGCAACAGAAACCAGTTTGCATGATTAAAATTAAATCTCCAGAAGGAATTGATACAGAGAGCTAACTTTAATAAGATCTTTCATCCTAATGAGGCCTCTGCAAAGCTGGCTTTGGAGGAGAAAGTAATGATATGAATTTCTTACTATGAGAGTGTGAATTTAAATAAAAGTGGATATGCCTTTGCCTAGCTCTTGGGCAGTGACCAAAAAGAAGGGAAAACAAAACCTTCACTGATAATACAGCTTATTGAAATGGTTCTACACGGTAAGTTAAACTAAACAAAAACAATGCTGAGGTGAAATGAGTCTGTTTTGCTTTGATTTCTTCCTAAATTAGCCATTCGGTTTTATTAGAAGAGGAAATTTTCAGCCTATGCTGGACAAATTCTCTCCTTGACAATTGAGGCAGGATCTCAGTTCAGCCAAGTATATATTCCTTCAAAGTAAACAGTCTTATAAAATGGTAGGTAGAGCTAAAGGATTCAACTATGGCACATTCCTGCTCCATGGGGAAGTCACTCTATCTCTCTTCCCCATAGACATAACAATATTTCCTTGCACTTTAATTCTTATGACTCTCCCAAGGCTTTCAGCACTGGACTTGGTCTCTCTGGGTAGGCAGGATATTGGCAGCTCAGTCCACTGATAGTGAGGTGAATACCCTGAGGAGGTGGTGTATTGCTGCTGGTACTGCCTTTTACATTTGCAGCAATAAGACCAACTCTGCAAAGCTGGCCTTCCCTGGCCTTTTCTCACAAGCTCCTGCTCTGAAAGGTTTTGCTTTGGGCCAAATAAAATAATTTGTGTCAAGTGAAATGATGTTTTCCATCTCTTTCTTCTTCTCCTCCTATATCAAAAAGAAGAGCAACTGAACAAGAGGCAAACCAACCAACACAAAGAGGATTTAGTTCAACACATGCCAGTTTTTCTATCTCCAAATGTTTTGTTTCAGAAGCCAAAGAGAACAATATTTGCACAGCTTTAACCCTAACCAGAAGAGTTCATTACGGAACTGGTGGCAGTCTGCACACTATATAGGTGTTAACTTAAACTACACACATTTTAATTTGAGCAATTATGTTCTCTGGGCCTAATTCCCACTAGTTTAATTTGGGTATTTTCTGTCATCACTTGTTGTACCCAACAGTTGTAAAATGTAACCATGCACTATTAAACAGCTGCTGCCTTCCACAGGTGGCTGCCTTTCAGAATGAGGTGAGGATGTCTCCTCTATATTGCACAGAGGAGTTGTGAGGTTTAATTCATTCATGTTTGTGAACAGCTCTGAAAGCTTCATTTAAAACCTACTGTATTCTTTGCAGGCTACATTTCCCAAAGGAAAAGAGTGCAAAGTAAAATGGCAGCTTTTACAGACACTGGACACATCTACATCTAGACTGTTCCTAAAAGAAATATTCCCCTGTATTGCATTGGAAAGCCCTGCTACACTGCATGTTGTGCATATGTATATTCAATACATACTATGCATGTATTTCAAGAGAAACATACATCACATTTCAATAAATTCAGTATTAAGTCCAATAGCTTTGACCCATGTGCATTCTCAGCTTCACTGCTGTTACAAGCACAAGAAAAAATGCAACACTGGACACCCAAGAAGATTTTATGTACAGTTAATATGAAATAAAAGCTATGTGGGGGATTCTTTCAGGTCTTGGGCATGTCTTCTGCTCCTTCATTGTTCAATACCACTATAACCACAAAAAATTTCTAGGCATACAGTGACACTTATTTCATATAACTGTGGTATTGAATCTACAGCCTATATCCTGACTGGGATTTACTGCTGTGTTGGAAGCTGAGACAACATGAGTACTTTTTCTCCTGGGTCAAACCCTTCAACCATGTCAATTTGATCAAACATTTTGTCCCCTTGCTTGAAAGTGTACAGCAGAGAAGATTTGGTTCCAAGGGAACTTCACTCACAAACCAGAGCTATTGGGTACTAAGTCAATTCAGCACTCAGTCCACCTTCATCCATAAGTCATGTAAGACAACAAGCAACTTTATCCTACTCTTCCTCTGTGATGTGACTGAAGGATGATAAGGACAAGCCTCGTGATCTTTGTGATGGAGGGAGTAGGCAGTGAGGGAGAGGAAGGCAGAGAGGGAGAAAGGAAGGCATGGAGAGGCAGACAGGTCTCCATTACTTATTTCTGGACCTTGATAACAGACCTTTTGCAGAAAAGGTACCTTGTATCTCCACAATATAGTAACTGATGTCAACCTTTCTTACAAAGGTCCTCTCAGAAAGCCTTGAAGAGTATTAGCTGTTTACAGGAGAGTTAGTTTCCAGAGAACTAAAATAAATGTTTACCCATTGCCACCATCCAGGGTAGTTCCCTTTTAACCTGGCTAGCATTTTCCACCTACAAAGGTACATTAAAGCCCAACCGTGCATCACAGTGTCTGCTTGTGCCCCCCAGGCACACAGGGCCAAACCTGTGCCCCAGCTATCAATTCCAGCTGTGCTTGCCAGGCTGTTTTCAACACTTGCATTAACACTTCATGCTACATTCTTGCTCTTTTGCCACTGTTCACATGCAGATAGTCCATTCAGGATCTTGTAAATCAGGCCCTGGACGACACTCACATTTGCCTGCTTTTCCTGTCACAGGAAAGAAATGTAGCTATTTCACAGTTAGACTGGGCAACAACAAAAATTAATTAGTTGTGGACTTTGCATAAAAGCAGCAGAGAAGTATGTCATAGTCTCCAGAGAGGGCAAATGTTACAAACTTTAGGAGGCCTTTGTGCTGCACAGGAAGGAGACACACTGAGAAGAACAAGAGAAAAGTGGGAAGGGAGACCAGGTGGGAGAAATGGAGAGCAGCTCGTTTAGGTGTGCCCGGCAGACAAAGTGGAAAGCAAATGAAAAAGCAGAGGGGAGAGCAAGAGAGATGGTGAGAGGAAGGGAAAGGACCACTGAGAAATCAAGAGAGACACAGGCAGTTGACAGGTACAGAAAGAGATCAGAACTGGGAGCAGGATGGAAAGAGATGAAGACCAGAAAGGGTGTTTCCATTTGTATTTTCATCTGATCCAAAAATGTGCTCACATTTAAAAAAAAAAAAAAAAAAAAAAAAAAAAAAAAAAAAAAAAAAAATTGTCAGCTTAGAGAAAGAGCAGTTCAGACAGCAATGAAAGTGGTTTTGACAGAGCAGCCAACTTAGGAAAGAGCTGTCTGCATAAGTGATCAGCTCAAACCACACTGACACACTGACAACTTGCACAGGCCAACATTTCCTCTGATCCAGACTCTGGTCCTGGCTTCACTGACTGAAGTAACTGGGTCACTACCAAGCCACGAGGGTGGTTATTCTGATTTCTCAGATTCACAATGTGTTTATGGGGATACACCAGCCCTCTCAGTGCAAACACAGGGCTTTCTAACCTGCCTGCCGTGGCAATTTCCTTGAGGGACATGGTCCAGATTTGTTTCAACTTTTGTTTAACTTTAATAGCTCAAGTTTACCCTTGAAAGATCAGAGCAGAAGAGGTGGTGCTAAATCGACAGAAGGGAGTCAATAAGCCTCCTTTGATTAGATAATGACTCTGCCTGCACTGTACTCACATTTAACTGTAAGCCCCTTCCATACAGTAAAATAGTTTGGTTTGGCTTTGTGTGTATGTTAAGGGAAGAAATAGATCAAATTCAAGAAAGTGCTGAACACTCCTGCCCTTTGCTTTGTTGGTTATTTTTCCTCCCTGGCAACTGGCCTCCCTCCGAGAACGCTGGCTTGCGGATGAAATGAAATACAATACAACTGTATTTTGTATAGTATCTCTCAAGTAAACTGGATCACAATTGCTCTGCGGGCTAAGTGATAAAAAACAGCACAGAGAGAAGGAAATTAAGAGACAGAAATGATGGAAGAAAACCAGCTGCTTCCAGAGGAAGGAAGCACAGGTCCATGGCTAAGGCTCTGGGAAATGGCAGGCACAGGCTTAGCCCTTAGATCTGCCAGACTTCATGCTTTGACCTCGAACAACCTGCTTGACCTTACCAGGGCTCAGTTTCCAGTACAAGACTTCTGCTTGTTAACTCTTCCCTGCCTTGGGAAGTCAGAGATTCCTGCACTCAAGTCTGTGGGGTGCTCTGACACTACCCAGGCAAGGACTTACGTGGCTGGGTGGGTAGAAGTGTGCTAGAAGGTAGTGGCACACAGAGGGATTTGAATCCTTCCGGATGCTAATACCTAAAAAGAATCACAGTAACTCACTGAGTGTGATGATGCCACTGAAACAATTTAGCAAATGATGTTGAAACAAAGGGGTGAGAAGCAAATTTCACTGCAGTAGGACAGCCTTGTCTCATACCCAGTGCAACAGGAAGAGGTGGCTGCCATTCTATCCCTTAAAAGCAGTTTCACTCTAGGGACAGATATTAAGGAATGGAGTAGCTGCCAGTGACAGAACTGTCTGAGCATGTTAAATTTGGGTAGCATGTGGTATGGAGGTCATTTATAACCATGACGCTAACAGTACAAAACATATTGCTTATCACTATCAGAGGGTTGGGAAGGATGGCTAGAAAAATGCCTTGCAATCTGCTGCTGATCAGCTCAAATATGGAAAAGCATGAGAAGTGATGACCCAAATGGCTAATGAACGTGTTTCATTACATGTTGACTGTGAACAGCAGGCTGACATAATACTTTTCAAAATAAGACAAGATTTTGAAAGCACTTAAATTTTTTTTTCTTTTTTTTTTTGAGCAACCTACTTGTCTGTTTCAGTGAAGAAGGGGCTGGTGTGCTCTTCAGCCTGGCTGTGGAGAGGAGAAGCTAAGGCACACCTGAGAAATACTGATTTCTTGAGATCCATCCATTTTCCTCTGTATTCAATACCCTTCAGAAGTTCAGTCTCCTGTTCTGCTTTAAGGTGCATAACTAACAACATATGGACAGAAAAAGGGAAGGCACGAGCAGATGTTAGCTCCTTGATTCTCTATATGGGACTTGAGCAGCTCTCCTTCCTATTTTTCCTTCAATTTCCATGTCCATATCCTTTTCCTATCCAGTTAGTTCAGAGCAGAGTGAATTAGAGTGGTTAGACACTGAGAGAGGGCCTTGCAGAGAACCAAGGGGAAGCTGCTGGTCCAGCTGTTGCCGCTGGAAGTAATGGGCCAGGGGTTGAGCCACCCAGAGCCTCCAGCTGCAGGGAAGCTGGCTGCTGCCTTCCTGCTTTCCTGCCATATCCTTCCCTGCCCATCAGCCACAGGATTCATATGACTTATGCAATGCTGAGTGGGACCCTGTGGCAAGCACATTTCTCTCTCTCTCTCAGGACTTTTTTTTTTTTCTTGTGAAGGTAAAAAGGGGCGGTTTATTTCTGACTCTAACATTTATAGTTTTCTAAAGGCGACAGTGGATTTGAGGGTGAAAGGGCTACCTCTCCAACGACACTGGGCAAACTACCAGTCTATCAAATTTCTCCTCCTCTATGAAGGAATGTAAAAACAGTAAGTTATTGACAGAAAGTTGTGTGAGAAAGTTTGCTACAAGAATGTAAATTCAAAAGGCTTTAGAAAATCTTAAAAATCAGGGCGACAGGACCTGACCCCACATTGCACAGAGGGGGCTCCAAGGCAAGGGACTGATGACAATGCACACCTCCAGAGGACCTTGCTGTCTACCCCTGCCTATCTGCACAGTGGCAAGACCCTGGAAAAGTCACAGCACCAGGCTCATAGGACATCTTACATAGGACACCAGGCTCATAGGATACCTTTCCCCTTCTCTTCCCCAAGGCCCCAAGCCAGACCCAGCTCATGAAGCAGGAGCACTGCTTCCCTCAGCTTCCAGAAGTAGCGTGCATGAAGTCAGACACATCACATGTGCATCTCCATAGCAACAAGATCAGGCCCAGTGTAGAAAATGAGGGGCAATGGTAAAACTATGGGAGAGGGCTCTGCAGATAAGAGATAGCTGCTTCTGCCTTGGCTGGTACCAGGCAGCATAAACCAAGAGGAACGGGTGGGAGTGATGTCCACCTCTGCCACTGTTGGGGCAGACAGAGGCCTGTATATTGAGCCGCTTCTGCCCGCCAGACATTTGAGTTTTGTTATTTAATTGCAAAACCACATTGGTCCGAGAGCCCAAATCACAGCTACACTGAGATCTTAATCTTTACACTGGCATTTAAACCTTTGTCCTTGGCTGCAGCAGAGTCTGAGATCAACCCCCCTGGGACCCTCCTCTACCCCATTCCCATTGTTCAGAATGTGGCAAGAAATTCAGAGCTCCTGCTGTGCCTGAGAAGTAGCCTCCATTGCCTTCTCCTTTAGTGTCCCCAAAGTGGATAGGTAGCAAAAATCATTAGAAAGCCAAAATAGTGACACTTTGAGGAAAACCTTCTTTCAGGGGCATGAGTACTACTGGGACCAGATCACATATCTTGATCTAGTAGTACACATGGCCCTGATTTTCATGCTGACTCCTTCTGACCAAGGCTCTACAGAAATGATTAAGAAACTGCTACTAGCTGTCACTAAGGGGAAGGAGGTTCTTTAAAAGACAGCAGAAAGTTTTGGCACTGAGGGGAGTTCAAGTCTGATCTAGCCTCTCCAGGTGAATGCAAAATATTTTTTATGCATCTTTCATTACCTTATTTAGTGAAGGCAAATTAGACCACAATCAAATGCTGTGGCCATCCCGCCTTCTTCCCTGCCACCCTCATAGATGGGACCATCTGTATAGTTTGCACCCTGTAAGAACGATGTCTTAGCAGATGATGTCTTTCTCCATGGTCTGGCTTTGAAATTCAGCATTTCAGCCTCTGTCAGCAACATCTAGACTCCATCCCTCCTTGGCTGTGCTCATGCCTCTGCTTCTTGCAGTAAGGCAATCAGAGTATAAGCTTTTTTCCAGATTTGCTGCTTAACCTCAGGCAGACCTGTGTAGCTTTAAGTTGCATATTACAGTAATGAAGGGCCATGATTATTTCTAAGAATATGCCCTCCTTCCCATTAGTAACCCCCCATGATAAGCAGCTCTATCTTTTCTGCTGCCACCAGTCACTAGCAGGCCATTGGGGCTGCAAAGGAGGACAGAGCAGCCTGTCATAAAGAAATAGTGAGAGGAGCACATAAACTGGGAGAGAGGGTGGGGGAAGGAATAAGCATTGACAGTCAAAATGCGAAAAAGATTAAATGCAATTTTTCTCCAAATGCCTGGAGACAAGACAGATCTCCCAGCTTCCTTCTCCTCCCTTGCCCTCCTGCCTGAAAAGAGAAGAGGTAGTTAACATAGGAAAACCCCTCAAATAAGCCCTGACAGCCACATATTCAGAAACTGATGGCATTTCCCTAAACACTGTTTGTAAAATGGTAATTATCCAGCAGGCAGTGACAGCTGGCACTTAGCACTGAGAGAGAACATGAGCGGACAAGAAGAAAGGGATCCTGCCGTAACTGAACAAAGGGTAGAGAGGTATATAAAACATAATCAGAAAAATACAAAAATTGCTGGCTGTGCTAATAGGTCATCTCAGCTTCTTGGTTCATCTTGACATGATTGAGTTTGAATGCAGGTTCAGACTGACATCCTTCAAATCATTCCACTGGCAACAGCGCCTCTGAGGGGCGCAGCAGCAGCAGCAAACCCAAGGGGTTGAGCAGCTGGCAGTGAGCATAGGGGTGTAAAAAGGGTGGCTGGCTTTATCACCAAGTGTCTGGAGCACCTGTTTTCCAACTCGTGTCACAAGATCAGCCGTTGGGAATGAAAGCTTCTGGCAAACATTTCCTCCCTACTTCAGACCAGCTCAGCTATGCCACAACATGGCAAAATGGAATCCTTCACTGGAAGCATCTAGACTGGAGAAAGCACCAGGCTATGTGCTTGAGTTGGACAGGGACGTGTCTAGCCAGATCTTCTACTCCTTTGCTATTAAACAAAAAATCCACTTCTGGATCCACTTTTTAGGACAATGGAGGTGCCTGTCAGTTCAGATATCAGGTTTGACAGATCTCCTGTATGGCCTTGGGTAGGACTCTCCTTTCTTTGCCTTGTTTCTTTGCTTACAAAATTGATAGTGTGTTGTTGTTGCTATGCCATATGTTCAAACTAAGGCCCTTTTCCAATTATGTCCTACCAGAAATTTAGGAGGGCAGGGTCTTGGACTGCACTTGAGCCCTTAAACATGATCAGTAATACACATGAAGATATCTTCCCTCGTATGACAGTCACACTCTCACAACAGTCACAGAGAATAACTGAAGAATGAAAATAAACTCATTAATGAGCAGGGTGGTATCTTTGAGCTTGGGGGTTTCCAAACTCACATTCTGAGGCCATTTTATTTGCTTTCTCATTACTTTAATTAGGATGTTACCTCCCTCCAGCCTAAAGCTGAGAATGCTCTGACCTCTCCAGAAGGCTTCATGACTTACTTTTGGCCAGAACCTTCCTGGGAAGGTTACTGCCAGGGTCCAGCAGCATGTACCTTTGATCACAACCTGTTATATGCCTCTGAGTCACTGAGTGAGCAATGGGCTAGAAGTCCTAACAAATGAAGCTCAGGTGAGTGTGGTCACAAAAGGACACTTGATGGAGTACTGGAATACATGAAGGAGCTCTGCCTCTCTCCTTTTACTGGGAATCAGCCTGGCACATAGATAGTCCATGCCTGGGATAACACAGAAATGGCACCTAAATTTCGTGTCGTCTCTTGCCATTCTTCTTTGCTGTTGCTCTTTACCAAAAGACACTACCCCTGAGAAAGATATAATTGTCCTAACTGACCCATACAATTTTAAGAACTGAAGGCAAAAGCTTCTGAATTTCTTCTAAGCCACCTTCCTCCTCTACCCTGCCTCAATTATGTCTTATTAGGTGTTGCTATTACTTGGTCCATCACAGCAAATGACCTCTAAGCTTCTCTTTATGCCGTATTCTCCTTGGTGCCAGGTTTGTATGTTAATAATTTTCTCAGCACACATGCACATTTAAAATAAGATAGATTTTCTCTGCTGCAGACAGATACACCTCTTCACAGTAATTCATTATGCTACTGTCTCCAAAGCTGTTTCTTTGAGAAATATGCGTAGAGACTTGTATTAACAGTGTAGAGTTTTCATGATGATAACTGATGATTTGTTTGACTAGGTCTCTTACGTATCAATCTAACTATTTTGTAGTTTGCCTGTGATTTATTTTTGACTGTCTTAATAAAGTTCCAATATTACTTTCAGTAATCAATCTGCTTGCTCTAAACTACTGTTAAATTCTTTTTTGAATTGAGTGAGAGTTTGAGTAAAGAATTTATCCCATAAAACTACTGATCTGAAAGTTATCAATATATTTCTAAATGTCCAAGTACAAGTAAATTGAAAACTGAGATTTTTACCATCAGTTGACATTTAAATATATGCATGTTTTCAAGTACAAAGTAATTACTTTAAGCAGTAACAGAGCATTTCTCATAAGATATATTAAAGAAACACCAACAATGAAATTGCTAATGTTGCAATTTAATTATAAACCCTTCTATATGCCAGCACATCTTCACTATTACTTTTGCTGCCAGTCTTGATCTGTAGCATGCTGTTTAACACAATTTACTATGCATTTTTTGTACAAATTACTTTCATAGCTTCTGTTTATCTGCCATATATGGGATAGCATGGACACACAAAAAATGATACATAACGGTGATTAAGGTTGAAGAAAAAAATATGAGAGCAACACTACGTTCTGTGAAAACCTCTGTGGAGCCACACACTGAAAGGGGGGAGCACATACTTGCAGGAGACCAGCAGCAAGAGCAATAGTTCAGCTGTAATTTTGGAAAGCAATTTTAGTGTAGCCATTATAAGGCAGGTCCAAATGATTTTGGAGTAAACATGAATATTCATTATCAATATTAATGCATTTACCACCGACTCCATTGTTTCCATGAAATGTTTCACATACAATCTAGCTTGGCTATCCCCTGGCTTAAGCACACTGAAATTTAACAGTTTCTTTATACAACATGTAGCTTCACTGTTATTAAAGATTAGAAAGGAAGAGGTTAGATCACCTAGGACTTCTCCCTGAGGGAAGCAGTGAGACATTTCATTTGTAAATTCCCCATTTCTGACTCAAAAATTTATGAGTGAAGCAAAGAAAATATTTTAGAAAGACATCTGATGATGACTTGAAAACTACAAGTGATGTAGAGCTAAACACATCCTTGGGTAATCTAATTTATTTTATGAAATTAATACAGGCAATAAAGAGATTCCTGTATACACATGTGCACACACCCATACACCCAAAATAAAAGCACCTTAATGATCCTGTCTGTCACAATAACTGCTAGTACCAGTCACTGGGCTTTGGTGACTGTCCAAGCATATTCACTGCTGATGGAGGAAACCTTTCCTGGTTTTGCCCTCTAAAACACACCTGGTACTCAGCACAAGCACTTAACCGATGTTATTTTTATAAAGTACTCCCTATGCTGCTGCAAGTTCAGGAAGATGCAGCACATCACCATCAGCAAGGCTGCTGTCAGTGTCTGTGTGTTATTCCTGCTGTTGCTGTCAGATGGCCGTGATGGCTTGTTCAGCTCTTATGTGGGGCTTGCAGAGAAGTGGGTGCAAGGCAAGTCACAAGGAGGGGTGCAGGCCAACTCAAGCTGGTCCCGTGCACAGCCCTAGACTATCAGATGTGAAGCAGATCTGTCACACAGCAGATTTACGGTTCCACATCTTGTCAGGCATCATATGGACTGGTGTATTTCCAAAACCACAGACCTCTTTCAAACCCAAACTGGGTGATTCCCAGCAGTTCTGTTATGGACAGGAAAATCCTTCTCCTGCCTGCCCTTCTCCACCCTCTGCTCTCACTGGAGGACAGGCAGGAGGAGAAAAGTGCAGTTAAGTATGAAGAGGGGCATGTGTGCATGTTCTCAGGCACAGGTGCAACAGCATGAAAGCACTCACAAGTGTATGTGAAATGACAACAGAAAGAGGCAAGAGGGCACACTGAAACAAAGGATCAGCAATCAGGAATTAAATATGGAAATGTAGGAGAAATGGATCAAGAGGGAATAAATTGGCAAGAAAGAGAAAGTGTTTGGAGGACTGACAGCACGGACCAGGTACACATGAGGACATTAGGAACTGAGCACAAACACACACACAGAATACCACACACTAAAATAAGCACAAGTGACAGATCACAGATTCATTTGGGAGAGAAAAGACCTCTGGTGCATTATACAGGCCATTGCTGCACATTGTGGCAGATCTGATTACACCTAAACCATCCCTGACAGATGGGTGACTCATCCCTGCCTTGAATATCTCCTGTGCTAGTGGCTCTATAGTGTGCCTTGGCAGCCTGCTCTGTCGCCAAACTGCTCCTAGAATTATAAAGTTTTCCCTGATATTTTTTTACTAACTGTTCCCTGTTGTAGCTCAGGACCATTATGTCTCAGGCCTGTTTGTACCAACCACTGAGAAAAATGGATCCCCATCCTCTCAGTAGCATTTCTTTATGGATTTGCAGGCAGTGATTACATCTCCCTTCACACATCTTTCCTCCTCAATGAATATATACCAGTCTCCTTAATCTTCTCATTTATGCTACACTTTCCAAACCTATCATTTTTGTAACTCTTCCTGGAGCTTCCTTCAACCCATTGCAATTTTGGGGCTTAGTGGAGACAGCATTAATTCAGCTTCCTGCCTCTTACCTGTGCCATGTCCAGTCATGAAATGTTGAGGACTGGCTTTATTTTCTTTCCTGAATACCATTTGCTTGCCTGAATACCTCTGGCTTTATTCTCCTGAAAGATTCTGTTATGTGCAGAGACAGACAAACACACACATGCATGTGAGTGCAGACCAGCACACCTATTTTATATATTTGGTATATATTTTTGTTTTATATATTATACAGATTGATATAAGTTCCTCACCTAGTAGAAGTTCCAACATTAAGAGCTGGCTTAGAAGATAAGCTGGGCCAGCTGTGATGAAGAGCACCTCAAGCAGAGAACGAGAAAGATGATGATGTAACATTACACATTGGAAGAAGCCCCATTTGATGGTATCCTGATGGAGGACTGAACACTGAATATTATTCAAAACTGTGCAGACCATATTCATTTCATAGTGCTCATTTGTCTTCCAGACCCCTGCACACTGCATCCATCATTCTTCCCTCCTCCTTTAGAGCCTTCACTTACACAACTGGTTAGCCTAGTACTCAACAGGTCTGCCCCCCTATTGTTAAAGTGATGTGCATGAATGGTTTCTACACAATGCAAAAATGCCTTCAGCACTATGATTTTAGTTGCAAATGGATAACCTACATGAGGAAGAAATCAAGAAAGAAAGGACTGAGTAGGTCATTTGAGATATTATGCAGCTGCCTCCAATTGCTCACTTCAGTTTCTGAAAAACCTCTTGGGGATTGAATTAGAAGATGGACCTTTAAAAACATCTGGAGAGAATATCCACTCGAGCACCCAAGAATGCCATAGCACTTCCTTTATGGATTTCACAGAGAGAGCAAGTCCCAAGTAAAATGCATAACAAACACAACACACCAGGCCTTAGTGAAAAGACATTATGACAATAAAGTGACAATCATTTCAAAGAGTACCTGATTTCCATCTACAATCAGCTACTCACAGAAGCATGCCATTTCTATACGTAACAGCCTGATCTGAAGGTTGACACTGTGACACACTCTGCCAAGGCACCACTGGCCACTTGTTTGCCCTGTCACACCTCAGAACTAGAGGGTGTGATGAACAGATAAGACTTTGGCTCTTAGGATTGCAAGACAGAGGCCAGGCTCCGAGAAAGTAATCTCTAACCAGTTATAGCTACAGCCTTATTGCCAATGACAGCAAGTTATAGATGTGTCTGTGTTGCAGACTAATGGTCAATAATATTTCTTTTCAATACCCTACAGCAACATCAAGCCAAGCATGGTGTTTATTAAGTCTCATGGAATTTCCTGTCTGTTTGAGAATCTGTAAGGTTTTTACCCAATTGCTCCAGTCTTAAAAGAAAATCTGAAAAATCAGTTAAGAAATGGAGAAGCATCTCATTCCTCACAATGAAAAGATGTGAGGAATGAGATGTAAAATGTCACTGCTTTGATGTGCTGGCAAACTTCCTGGAATCAGTCATCCAAAGATAACTATGTTTATAAATATTTGAGATATGAAGATACTGTATATAGATTGCATTTTTATTATTATTATAAAAGTGTTTGGGCTTTTTTTTTAAAAAATGGAAAGAAATAGCTCTGCAGTATATTCTAAATACATACATTAGAATATTTTGTGCTGTGTGTAGCATGTTTTAATAAGGAAGAACCTAAATTCTACTTTCCCTCTACCCCTTGATCAGAGTAAAGTGGCTATTCCCTTCTCAACTTCTCCCAGCAAGAGGTGCTAGGAGGCTGGTGGAACAGCACTGGAATTGCCAGCAGCTATGGCAGCACAGGGGAGCAGCACTATGAAGATTCCTTTATCTTAAGGCTTTGTGCTGCCGACCCATAACCCCCCTATCTAAGAATCTCCCATTTAAAATCATTAGCAATAACAAAATCCCTTGGAGAATTCATAGAGTCCCTTCAGATGATACAGCCAGAACTGAGTGGGAGAAATAGCTGGGGATGACTACAGCTTGCTTCTGTTGCTCCTAGCAGATTTTATTCAGGGCAAGGCCCAGGACTTGCTGCCCCTGGAACTCCACAATACAGATAATTACTTTTCTATTCTTTTTACAACTGACATTTCATTCTTAAGACAGGAAAATTGCTGAAGTGCAATAGAAGTGGCTCTCACAGACATGTGAATTCTGTTCCTGCCCAGCTGGCCTCCACGCTATGCCAGTCTGGGACTTTTCACAACCAGCCCTGCCAACCCTTCTGCAGCATTCCCTGCTTTTCCTGGCCTCAGGCAAGCTCATCTGCACAGGTCTGCTTGGAGATGAACCTCAGCTGCACCTTACAACCACACTCCATCCAAAGCCTGGCCCCTCTGCAGTCCCACTAATACACACTGATCCTGAGCAAAAGCCCTTTCTGCTATTCCCATTCCAGTGTAAATCCATTCCTGTTTAATTGCTGGCTCTCCCATCTTGTGGCTTTATTGACATCTACATTTTCATTTTTCATCTTTCCTTGATTCCCAGCCTTTTTCCCATTATTCCCTGTAACAACAGACAGCATGCCACACCAATTTCACTTCCACTCGGCTTTCTAAACCTTGTCTGAAAAACAAGTATTACTCCACTAGAAAACTGACCTGAAATCTATTGAGCTGACTGTCAACTGGCTCCATGAAACAGAGGTAAACAATTAAGGCACAGTGTTTGCAATAATTACCCTGCAGAGCATTAACTCCCTGTCATTTGAGTCCTGGATTAATGGTGCCAATTGATGTCAGCCCTGGCTGGCACAACAGCCCATTCTTACCCACCAGAAGGGTCTCTCCAAGCACAGGGAGGCTCTCGCCTCTCTTATCATGACTTTCACCTTCTGCTTCCTTGACAAACTCCACAGCCCAGGACTGCAGGGCCTGCCTTTCATCCCAGTCACTTACCAGCTTGTGGCAAATACCAGTGAATGCCAGCATTCACCACCATTCAGTGCAGATGTAAGACTCACTGGATATTTCACTAGATAGTCAAACCCCCTCCCAAAAGTAAGGGCAGAGAGTCTACACAGAAACAGCTGGTGGGAGACCTTGCATCATTTCTCTATTATTAAATATGCCTTGTGTTGCATTCTGTAAGAGGATGAAGGAAAATTGTGCTCACATTTATATACATGCTTATTTGTGTTTGGGGGAATCAGGATTGCCAGCATTCTAGATCAATCAGCCCCCAACAGGGTTCAAGGTTTGGAGAATCATGCCTCGTTTGCTTTCCCAGTGTAAATGTTAACTAAACATAGCTCTGGGGAGAGGTGCCACTTCAATAGCTCTGGAGATTACCATGCCAAATTCTTTTTTCACTCTCAGCACTGTAAACTCAGAGCAATTCCAACTACCATCAGCAGAGCTACTCCAGAATTGCAGTCAGGGTGGATTTTGGTACTGCAACTCTCTGTTCTCACCCACAGCAAGATGATGACCTAGTTTAACCCCACAGCAGTACTCCCAAGGAGCTCAGCGAGACCCACTTTTAATCCCACAGGAGATACACCACTGGCAGCAACAATATTTGGTTTATAAAAGTGGAAGTAATAATATATCCCCTGCACGACAAATGTGCCTCACATTTTACCACAATCCCTGCTGGAAAGACCAACCCTGCTTCATAGCTTGCATAGAATAGTCACAGTTAGCACCAAGGAGATGGACTTATGCCTACTCACGCCCATTTGAACCAACAGATTTCAATGGAAGGATAACTGCAACAAAATCATGTGCTCTGAATAAAAATAAAAAGCGCAGAAAGAACTAGAGTACATGGATGTGGCCATGGGTGACCCTATGCAGGTGTCAACAATATAAGCCTGCTATACACTATGCTGAAAAGGACTATGGCATTCCCTGCCTCTCCCAGTTCACTTCAGAGTTGCCTGAACCTATGCTGGAAGTTCCTAAACTGCAGCTCTTGCTAGGTTTTGACTGTCTCTGTTCAAGGCATCAGGATACCTGAAGAGCTCCAAGGCAGATCAGGTTTTCTCCAGACTTCTCTATGTCACAGCCAAGAGTCCACAAGCCCAAAGGAATATATTGTCCTCATTTCTCAATTTTCCTTTCCATTGGAAATGCCAGTATTTAACCAGATCAGAGTCATCTACACAGAGAAAATCTA
Source organism: Vidua macroura (assembly GCF_024509145.1). Lineage (NCBI taxonomy): Eukaryota > Metazoa > Chordata > Aves > Passeriformes > Viduidae > Vidua > Vidua macroura. The sequence goes on from NC_071572.1 coordinate 69,774,740, forward strand.
ACTTTTGGAATCTGTTTTGAAATGAAGGAGTGAACTAGTTCACTGAACAATTCATTCTCTTTCTCCATACTTTTATCACTGTGGACTGTCTGCACTGCACATGTGATGATTTATGATGTTGACATCATCATGAAGCTCTCTCACTATTTCACAAAAAGCCTTAAAAAGAGAGTGTTTTGGTTCAGTAGTGTTGGGTGAGATTCAGTATTAAAGCAGCATGTGTTTGGAGGGGCTGCAGTCCATAAAAACCTTCAAACCTTTGGAGATGCAGCCATCATTTAGGATAAAGGATGGGTGTGTTTTGCCACCTGTGGTGTGGAGAGTAGGTGTTTCTGGATCATGGTGGCCTAAAAGTGAAGAGAGGGACTTGAAAATTTCTGCTAAAAGCAGATGACTGTCACAACTCTCTTTGCTGTCCCATCTTGTGTCCATAAGTTCCCAAAACCGGAGACTTTAATCACCATTGAACCTTTCCTCAGCCCCTTTTTTGTGTATGTAGAGTTGCCTGGAGGAGAGAGGAAATCAGTTTTCTCTGTTTGGAGCTCTCATGTGAGCACATGCAGGACATTATTTTCACTCCTGAGCACCTCATTATGCAAAATATATTGACAAAAATGAACAAGAGCAGAGCAGAGCAACAAAACAGTCAGATAATTAGAACAGTCAAAGAATGAAAGGGTCAAATATGCCTGTTGTGGCTGTGAATAGGAGACAGGATATCAATATGAATAAAACGAAGGGAAAACAGGAAAAACAGACCAAACCTGAGACAAACGCCTGACAGCAAGGTATGGCAGTAGGTTCTGGAACATCTCCTAAAGAATGCAACTGGGTCCTTGCTGCTAGAAAACATTTCAGAGGAAACCCACTCAGCGCCCAAGAGGCAGGCCTGCTCTGCCGCAGGGGCCAGCTACAGTTAGCTCTCCTTGCACTTTCAAATGGATGTTTCCATCCATGTTGCATATCCTGAGCTCACAGCTCACAGCTTGCCACTGTGCAGATGTTAAGCAGATGTGATCTCCCTCCCTCTGGTGGTTAAAGTGATTTCAGGATGAGATGGTAATTAGTCCCTGAAAGGCTGTGTGCAGAATGCAGGAGGGTGCAGTATGTTGCACTTTGGTGCAACTGAGAGCCAGGGCTGATCCAGGTAAAATGTTAAGCTATGGTGATGATGCAGGCTGATTTCTCAATGCGTTTGTGCACACTCACTCCTTGAGTCACTGCTGAGGAAGCTCGAGGAGAGGCTCCACTGAGCAGCACTGTCAGTGCCCGACTGCATTTGTCATGGCATTCATCCAGTCTCTTATCCTGTGTGGGACAACAGCCAGCACAAGATGCTTCAGGGAAGGTACAAATGTGCCATGTGGACAGATGTGGAAGTGCTTGTCCCTCTATGCCAGACTTTGTCCTGGGTTTTGAGACCTAGAGAAGCCTTACATCTTACTGACTCCATGTGGCTGGCTCTCCTTCCCAGAATGTATTCTCCTTGATTAGGACAACTCTGGATACTCTCAATGGATACAGGATCTTTTTTATTTCTGAATCTTGCTGAAAGATGGCTATTAATGATGTTACAAGGCAATGATTTCTCCAGCCAAGCTGCCTGTTACAGGGAAAAATATACTCCCACTTTTTCATCCTGTAGTGTCATCAAACATCTCTTGTTCTTTCGTCTGAAAACTGAAATGCTGTCCTATGAACATACAAGCTTTTACATATCCCTTCTTCTTGGCAACATACAAGCTCTGTGGGTCCCAGATTTTCAAAGAACTTTCTCTTTGCATGAGAATTCTCCCAGGCACATCATTATTCCCATCACTCAGCTCTCAGATATCTCTTGTCTGAGACAATGTGGCTAGTCCTGCATGCATTTTTTGCAAGTGAGGTGCCAGCACTGGCAGTTTGGGATTGATCCATTCACCACCATATTAACATGCTGCCAAGCTGTCCCCACAGTCCCTGCTTCTCTCTGCTTTGAGAAGTAGCACAGCAGTGCTCTGGCAGTCTCTGTCTTTCCTTGTCGCCTTCTCAACATTTGTGGTTTTTATTCAGGCTTTCGCTTCATATGCCCCACACTTGGTGCTAATGTGGCGTGCATTCAAGAAGTGCATAAACAAAGGATGTAATTACTGTGCCTCTGTTTTGTGAATGGATATATAAGTGAGTGGCCTTTTCAGGGCATTCCTGTAGAAAAAAAAATGGTGTTGTGTTTTCACTAAAACCATCTATTAGTCTTTTCCATTATAATCAATAAATCAGTTCCCTTTTTATATGGTGATGTTGGCTCAGCTGTGATTTTCTGATGACAAAATTCATTACTCAATTGTCTCATCGCTTCCTTTCTAAGTTCAAAAACATCCATTAGCACCACTATGTGAAGCCCCATTAATCTGCTTTCATTATAATAATGTTCTTATTCTTTCTTAGCATCTTTATTGCATCCCACTCATCCTTGTTGTCTCACAGGAGCTTTTAATTAATGCACTAAGAAATGATATAAAGAACCAGCTTTTTTTTTTTTTCCCTTAGATCTAGTATTTTTGGTTACTGGACAGAAATTAACCATATTTACTCAGGTGACCCTATTATAGAATGGAGAGAGATGGCACATGATGTAATTTGGATGCTTCAGAGCTGACTGGATTTTGCAGCGGAAAGTACAGTCAAAATAACATTTTACAGGCTCCAAGTACTCATTTGCTGTCGTTCTACTACAGTCTCCTGAAAAACCTTTTTCAAAATGGGCAGAATCTATCACACCTATGCGATGCTGCATCCAGACTTTGATTTGTTTCATAATGCAAATCAACAAGTGTACCCTGCAGCAAAAGAAACCGCTGGAGGGCTTCAAACTAATGTGAGAATGATTCCTCAGTTACTGAAGGCATCAAAAGTGATGTCTTACTCCCCTCCTTTGCCCACAAACCTGAGTCCTGCCTTGTCACTTATACCCATTCTGTGAGAAAATAAAATATGGTGCAGAATCAGACACATTTAGTGCCCCTGTTCCATTTCCCACCCTCTTAGTTTCTTCCCACCTGCAAGACATAAGAAAAGAAAACAAACAAACACTTGCTGTTTCTACAGCAGACACATACACTGACTCATAGATAGGCTATGGTAGTTCTAAGGCCCCTGGGCCTTGAGTCAAAAAACGTATCTTTTAATCCTACATCCAACACATTTCCAAAGAGGCAAAAAGAGTTTTCTTGGGAGCAAGGGCTTGGAACTGGTTGCTGGCAATTTGACTGTGTATAGCCTACTTGAGAATTCCTTTCTGTGAAGGAAGATGGCATGCATTTGGGTGAGGGATTGAAACCAGATGAAAACTATTTGCCCTGTCCTTCCAGTGTGTGTTAGCATAGGAGACAACAACAAATGAGGAATATTAAGTTCCCTTCCTTTGCTCCTCACAAAGGGACAAACAAAATTGGTGAACAATGGTTTTCTGGACCTCTCTAATGAAAGCACCCCTGCACCTTAAACATTGTTAGTAAATGGAAAATTGGCATGTTTACTTCCTTCTAGGAGACCAAATGTAGAACTGCCTAGAAAAACAGGCAAACAAAGGGATACGTTGTGAGCTGATATCTCTGACAAGTCAGAGGGAAGAAAAAAAGTGTACACATATTATAAAATTTATCATTAAAAAATAGAAAACCCAAACCCAACAACTTTGCATGATACTTCAAAAGAAAAGAAGGAAAGGGGAGGTGGAAGGGGAGAACAAAAGGAAAAGAAAATCTGTCAAGAATTTTCTCACTGCATCCAAAATGCCTCAGTGAGCTGAGATACAGAAACAAGCTAATTACTGTCTTTCTTTTACCCTTCCAGTTCTGAACTCCACACACAACATTTTTTTTTTTTTGTGATTATTAATAAAGGAACACTTTCATCTCTGTCTTATTAAGAGTTCTGGGGGTAGGAGAACAGTATCTGACAGATACCATATGGGATAGGGTAGAAATAGGAGGGAAGGAAGGAAAGGAAAATAGAAGCAAGGAGGTGACTTAGAAATCCCTCTGTAGTTCCTAGGATGTACATCCAAACTACTGGAGCTTTCTATACTATTGGAGCAATTTCTGCTCTCCTACACTCTTCAATATTTATTTCCAAGGTTCTGAAACTTAGGGTGGCAGGGAACAGGACATGTCCTCTGCATGAATAAAGGGTCTCTGTGTCCATGAAAAGGTGAGTACAACCATTGAGAAGTTAGGGAAACTGTGGGACAGACATGAAAAGCATGGGCAGAACTCTGTGTTGAGGCCAGGAATGCAGTCAGAGCTGCCACACTGTGAGAAGTGGTAAGGGGAGCCTGAGCTGGGAGCAGGAAGGGACACTGGCAGACCTGGTGTGGAAAGACCTGATCTGGCTGCCAATCAAAACAGGTTTGAAGGGGCTTCATATGGCTCCCAACCACGCATGGTCCAACTCCAGCCTTTGCTTTCAGGTCCTCGCTTCCACAAACATCATGACGCTGGAGTTAGAAAAACAACAGAAATTCTTACAGCACAGCCCCCCATCCCCTTTGGGGGACTGAGTAATTCCTGGTTTGGAAGAGCAGCCTAGAAGAGCTGCTTTTTTGAATAAGCTAGTGCAGATGCCAGGAACCAGGAGGCTTAGAGGAAGAACATCAGCTCCTGAATTCTGTCTGTACTGCACATGACCAGTTCAAGCACTGGCCTAACAAACATAAAAGCACTGTCTCTCTGTTCACAGTGCCATTGTCTGTCTTGCATACAGCTTTTGCATCCTGTCTTACCAGCACTGCAGACCAAGCTAAGCAGGAGATAATAGACCCTTGGGTGAAGACCCCTAAACTTGTCTGACAACTACTTGCTCATAGCAAAACAAACCCTTTTTCTTATCATTCATGAGACACTGGACAAAGATTATGGTGGGGAGAGACTCAGAATCTGTCAAGCATTTTCACCTGTGATCACAATGTCAATATTCAAACTCCCTCCAGGCTATAAATCCTCAAGCAAATGGAGATGCACAAAATATTGTATCATATATTTCCCCAGACAACAGGAAATTTCTGCATGCATCACTCAGCCGACCAGAGCTCTGCACCTAAAAGTCACTATTTGTTCAAATCAAACCCTCATCTGCTGGGGTTTCATCATTACACCTACCCAGAGGCAACAGCAGGTAATTCTCTGCCATTTAGTACAACATCTTCCAAGAAATTCTTTATTACAGAGCAGAGCTTAATAACCACTGTTTTGCATAGAACAAAAAGGCCCCTCACATCGAAATAAAATCTATTCTTCCTATGGAGTACTGTGGGCTTTTAAGACATGTTTTGTAGTATGCATAAGGATCTTTGGATTAGTTGCTCACATCTTTTTTCTTCACAGAAATTATAGATATTGCATTGCTTAAAGGGACCAGCCATGACAATGAAGCTGGTCCCATCAAATCCATTGTAATCACTGAGATTCAGCTCTCCTCCTGGCATTTTGCTTTGTAGCTGCAGGAAAGCCACAAGGACAACCTGTCCCAGGGCAGATACCTGATAGAAATGCTCACTAATGCACTGTATGTCCTCTCTTCCTTGTCCTGACAGAAAGATGTTGGCTGGATTTGGGAAAGGGCTAGTAAGCATAAAAAAGAGAGTTGTCAGAGCATTTCATTGCCATGCCAATGTGCTGCAGGATAGTTCATAAGAGGCCAGCCAGGAGGCTGCCATAATTTAAACATCCCTGGTTATCCTGAGAGAGGATACCCAGAGGACTCAGAAGCAATACTCCAAAAACCTGAGCTGGTTTAAAGCACCTTCTCCCTCCAACTAGATCAGTTTATAGCTTATGTTCCAAAACCAACAGCAAAGATAGGTGGGGAATCTACAAGTCCTGAAGCTGTTTTCCTTTGTACCGAGATGTATAAGCAAATAAAAAAAAACCAAACAAAAAAAAAAAAAAAAAAAAAAAAAAAAAACCAAAAAAAAAACCCAAAACAAAACCAAAAAAAACCCCAAAACAAAAACAAACAAAAAAAAAAAAGCCACACATTCCAAGTGTCAGACACAATTACCCCTCTACCCACCCATACTAATGAATCTCCTCACATCGAGTCTTCAGTATTGAAGGTGAACACTAGAGTTTTTTACAAGAGATTAAAAAATCTGGGCTATTCTGCTACCACCAACCACTTCAAATACTCAGAGGAATCTGTGTAAAAGAAAACCTCCTGAAAAATGACTGTTTATATTCTCTTTGGGTTAGGAGGGGCTAATAGGTGGCAAAACACCTCTTCCCAGAGTACAGAGCAATCACTGCTCTTACATAAAACAAGAGTTAATGATTCTGCTGATTTACAACCTATTTTCCACTAATTCATCCAGTAGTGAATTCTCAAGAGTCTTTCACCATACGCAAATCTGGAATACAGGACAGTGATAAAACTGTGTTTAGCTAGAAGAAGATGAAAAAAACAAATGCTAGGTAGGAGCCAAATTTTCAAATCTAGGTTAATTTGTTAATGCCTTGTAACTTTTTTTTTTTTTTTAATAAGGACACTTTGACTAATTTTCTTCGAGCTTTATGGAAAAAAATTCCCTCTTGCTTTCAAAGTAAACCCAATAGGGATCAAGGCACATCAATTTTGCTAATGGAACCTGGTTGCAGCCTTAATTATTATTATCTCTTTGTGATAGATTAACCATTTAGCCAGATTATATAGACATAGTGAGATTAGATTAGATAGCCCAGGCTCCATATGCCTTTTCTATCTCCCTGTGCAATATAGCAGTCAACTAACTGAATCCCTGCTTGTGCTCCTGGTAATGAGATATCTTACTGCATTTACTTTAAACTCTGTTTTCAATAAAAATTGATCAAGTTTCAGAAAGAAGAGGTAGCGAAAGAGGTATTTAGATTTGAGGGTTACCCTAATTTCAAAAGCCTAATACTGATGGGAGGTAGGACCATGCAGCACTCGTCAAAGTCAGCTGTTATTTTCACAGCAAGTAAGCAGAGGTGAAAAGAAAGACCCACAAGTGCAAGAGACATTGCAGGTCTCCTACAAAGGTGCATCTGATGACAGACTCCTACAAGAAAATGGGGACACTTTAGTTAGCAAACTGTATGGGATACAATTTCTTTGTAAAAACAAATCCTGGGATTAAAAGAGCAAACTTGGATAAATCCTGTGGGATTCTGAATGTATTTAACAGGGTGCAGCCAAGTTTTCCTAACTGAAAGGGCAAGGAAGAAAATGTCTGTCCTTATTGGTGTTGCAAGGTTACCTCACCCCCCCAGTAGGCTTATCATCTCATCATGGGATGAGATAATAAGAAAAAAATAAAAGTTTTCTTCCTTTTTAACAATCTGAAGTTTGGAAAGCAAGGATGGAAATGTTGCACAGACTTGGAATGGATACCTCTAAGGTATTATTGCTTTGCAGTCAGAATGTCCAGCATAATTTTTTTTTTTTTTATAAATAAATGTTTAATCATCTGTATGAGAATATTAGAGCTTTCAAGATAATTTTAAAAGACAGGCCTTTTCCTCCAGAGCTTCTGTCCTACAATATCCATTCCTACAATATCCATTCCATATCAAACTGCAAATATGGATATAGCCTTGCACACAGAAACTTGCATTCTGAATGCTCTCTATTGGGAAAGGTTGTAAGGCAATTTGGCATCAAAGGCTGGCAAGAAATAAATCCTTTCATGGCATTTGTAAGGTCTTGATTCTGCCCTGAGACTTCTTCCACAAAAAAATCAGGAGTAGTAAACAGTAAAGATAGAACATCACCTCCTCATTCCAAGAACACCTGACTTAACACTAAAGGCAACTGTGCTCCAAATTCTTTTGTTCATTTTGCTTATGAAATCCACAAGAGTCTGGTCATGTTGAGCAGATTTTATAGATGAAAATGCCATCACATACTTTATGCAGAATTTTTTCAAGGTTTTCTTTTGAAAATTCTGATGAACAAGTTTCTTCAAATGCATCCTGTCAGCTCTCACGGATTCTCCTGTTTGCCCCTTATGCACCCTATATTTTGCTTAAAAAAAACCAAATTCTGTTACCCAGGTACTTCTCAGATAGAAATAAACTTCAGCGGGTTATTTGCATGGGATAAAATTATCAAAAAATTGGAGAAATGCTTAAAAATGGCATTTATTCAGCACAGGCCACCAGGATGCTCTGAAAAACCTAAGTACTAAGGAGAAAGATTAGAAAATCAAGCTACACTGATATGCTTTCTGGTTCTTTCTTCCAGGAGTCCCATGCTTGATGTTACACTGCACTCTGTATTTGAGTTGGCTTGTTCCCTTCCTCTGTCCTCCTCATTCCACTGCTTGCACGTACACCTGGCAGCTTAATTCCTTCAAAGATGGAAAAGACCAACATTGTTCCTTCTCCCTGCCTTGTAATAATGAAAAATTGCATGGGAAGACAGAGCAATGCATAGAGGGAACTCTCTCACCCCCCTTTCCATATGGCTCCGGAGTGCGGAGCTGGGGGCTGCCACCCACTCACTTGATTAAAGTGCTTCCTGCTTTTGAGATTGCCTTTTTCTTTTTCCTTCTTTTTTTTTTTTTTTTTTAATTTTTTTTTTTTTTTATTTCCCACGAGGTTGGGTGGAGCTCTGCTTTATTTCTTCCCTTCTTTGGGACTTGATTGTTTATATTTTTCTGTTCTGAAAGCTGTGTGAGTCACACTTTGATTTACAGTCTGTCCCAGGAGAGCCAGGAGACCCTAATGAAAGAGCAGGCTGCAAGGGTAATTAATATCTACCAGACATTCAACTGCACCATTAGTGAGCAATATGTGCCTCTGTGTGTGTGTGAGCACTGGCAGCTGGAGATGCACATGCAGAGATGATGATATCCACTCATACAGCCCTGAGCACCCCGTTAACCACATCTACTGACACCCGAGGGAAAGAGACACACCCAAACGAAATTTCTGTCACAGAGAGCAAAGCTGGAAGAGGGCCGGGGTCATGGTGAGAGGAGGTAACTGCAGGAAGCCAGGGAATGGGCTGCCACTGAGAGATACAGGAGGGAGGCTGGTGCAGAGCATTGATTGGGGATGCTGCGATGGAGAGAAGTCGGGAGGGTGATGGATCACTCTTGCTTAAAACAAACAAAAACCAGGCAGCTTGCCAGGAACGGCTTAGGCCAGTTTCATTAAAACTCTTCATTCATCATGCTGAAACGAGGCGGTATTTGTTATTGCAGCCGTGGTGTGCTGGTGCAGGAGCTATTACGAGAGTGGGTGGCAAAACAAGGAGGGGGCAGTGGGAGGAGATGGGAGGGTAATGAAGGATAGAGGCGAATGGGAGGTGACAGGGCTCAAGTATCACTTACCATCCACTGAAGGGACAAAAATCACGCCCTATCTCCTGCATGGATCTGGGCTGATAAGCCTTCACATCCATCCAGACAAATTTCTAGGATGGGAGAGGATTCCCTGCTTCCAGGTGTATTTATTCCCATCATTAGACCAAATAACGGCACCAAAACATGCTGGGGCTCGCTGTGGTGCCAGGCTCAGCTGTGGTCATGAATCCACTTAATGTCACCTCAGGAAATCCTAACAGCATGATGCTCAAATTAAAGTACTACACCTGCCTGAAGAGGGACTGGATGGATCTCTTACACCTTCTCCATCTCTGCAATCTGAATTAGATTCTGCTCTCACTGCCCATGCATCCAGAGAAAGCAGAAACTGCCTCACTACATGGCTGAGACTCCCTCACCCTTGAGTTTACTCTCACTTTCCACTTCATTGCATCTCCCAGGCAGCTCTGAGGACACAGCACTGTCAACACAAAGCACACCACCATCCCTCAGCACTAGGGAGAGCATGGCGCTACCTGCAAGTGGCTTTGTGAGTGACCTTAACACCCAGCACCAAATCCTCTCCAAAGATGTAATCTTCCTGTCCACCTGCATCCTTCTCTGAACTTTTTCGTCAGGTTCCCAGGCAGTGACCCACACACCCTGCAGCTGCATGGTTGGCATTAAGGCCAGCCTTTGATTTTAAAGCTTGGTGACTGCAATTCCTCCAGAGAAATCAGTCTCCACATAAGTGTACCTATTAAGTGACATCCATTCTGGCTCATGCACAGGGACTGCAGCTGTGTAATGTCTATGTGCTGGTGTGTGTGGTGGGGGAAGAGAAGGTGAGAGCTCCATTTGTTGTGATGTGTTTTACTGAGCAGCAAGAATCCCTGATTGTACACTGATAACAGAAATCCAGGAATACAACCATTAAAGGATTGAGACAAAGGAAAAAAAGGAAAAAAAACATGTGTGTGACAGGGAACATTTACATTCATTTGCTTATTATTTACTTATTTTCACGCACACACAACAAAAGAGGTGTTGGGGTGTGCACATCTATGTGTCTAAAGCTGTGTCACCAGCCTGGCTTGAAATCACAGGCCTTGAATTCCCCAGTCTGAGCTCCTGCTTGGAGTAAGAGCTGGTATTTATTTCCACAGTACACTTCCCTTCCAAGAGAAATGTTTTGTATGTCTGAGTGACCTGACAACCAACCTCAAAAGTAAGAAAGCTGCCTCTGGAGAGACATTGGAAACACTGAAATAGGTGCCCACAGGGGCCTCAGAGGAAACCTCAGCATCCCTCTCTGCCATGGTGCTGAAGACAGGGTCATAATGGTGCCTGTGCATCATGGTGTTCACCCTCCTCACACTCCAGATATAGAAACAGGTGTGGTCTCATGGTGAGAGCAACAGACAAGTTACACCTGCAACATCCCCAGTCCATCCCAGTCTCAGCTAAGGGGTGGTTTTGCTATGTTCTTTGGTGCCACAAAGTACAGGCTACAAACCAACATGCTCACTGGCTGTGTTTGAAAGGATCTGCTGCAGGAACAGCAGCTGCATAATGGTAATCAGCACTGGCCCAAGATTTTTGAAAGAAACATTTTCTGGGAGAAAATTCAAGTTGAACCAAAACGGCATATTTTGCAGGGAAGTATCAGTTGCACTGAAAACTTCAAGGAGATATTTCATGACAGCATCTCATTTGGATAAGGCTGAAAAAAAGTTGATATTGCATTATGTGAATATAACACAAAGAGGAAGCTAAATGCCTTGGTAAGTTGGAAGTAAAACAGTTTTAGACTCTTTGTGGATGTTTCCAATATTATAACTTTCTCTTCCATTTTTCCTCAGGTCATGTGACAGAAACTTTGAAATCTTAGACTTTCCAAAGATTAAAAACTGGTTTTTTTGATCACTTAGAATTTCTCCAAGAATATATTTTTTTGGCATTTTTACCCACTTCTATCTAGGGAACAGAGAAATTAATGTTATCTCTCCCTAGAAACTGCACAAGTAATCTCTCAGTGGAGACAACCCCAAATCTGGGCACAGCTGTATCTGATCCAGGAGCTTTCCAAGCCAATGGCCGAGTGGCTCCCAACATTCATATTGCCCATGTCTTTCCACATACATGTCTGATCCTAGGTAACAGACCTATTTAGGCTGTGGACAGCTTAGACTTGCCTGCAGGGACTAAAAATAGTATCCCTCCACAGGACTGCTATGGCTCAGTGTCAGAAGCAGCGACAGGATTTAAGCCTTACACCCCAACATCCCATTTCCCTGTTCTTCCAGACATACAACACTCATTTGGTAACCAAAGTGCTGGGCTGGTTTTTCAAAGTATGCCTTGCCTTAGCTGATTAATAACTCACCTGCTAGAAACTTTCTCCTAATGCATGACCTAAATATTCTCTGCACTTCCCCTGTTGGCTAGCAAGAATAATTGGTCTGTTCGCAACATATTCCTTCATATATCAGCAGACAGACTTCACGTCTCCCTTCTGCCTTCCCTGCTCCAGACTTCTCGGCCTTACACCAGAGGTGAGGGTGTAATTTGGCCCATTCACACACAGCTCTTTCAGCCTTCCACTCAGAGGGCTTCCAGCATGAAGAATTAGTCTGGTTTTCTCCACTTTTATGGTACACAGGGGTGTTCTTCGTGTTTCTCCAATGTGTGCATGACACAGCTGTGCCTCAGGAAACTGGATTTAAAGAGAATCATATTTGCCCATTTACATCGATTGTGGGACTGAAAGGTTCTAACAAAGCCTATTCTAAAATCAATTTTTTCTGACTTAAAGTGGCCCTTCTGCATTCCAGTAATGAGAATAAAATACTGCATTTCACCAAAATCCTATTACACTGTCATGAATATCCCATCACACTGTCAAGAACCAGGTGATGGTGCTCTATGGTGTCTCCCTTATTGATGGGCAATCATCCTGCTTAAAGGTTCAGTTTGAACAAGGTCTCAGGAAGCCTGGATCTTTTCCTGTGGTGCCTCAAAGCCCTGTGGTTCCTCCTGAGCTACAGCCACCCTGGTGATCCCTGCCAGTGCAGATCCTCCTCCACACTGCACCAAGTGGGCAACTAAATATCCTCATTATTTTTCAAGAGGTGCCCATCAACCTACAGGATGAGGTTCAGAAGAGAGAAGTGACATAAGTGGCTGTTTTCCTGCAGATGCCACTGTTCATGTTCAGGAGTCAGGGCTGCAGCATTTCCTCTCAAGCACCAGATCTTTGGGTCATCTTGGTCCAATGTGCCATTTTGATCCATGCCCTCCATCTGGTATATTTTACCAGGAGCCCCAGGAAGCTGGGGAATTCTCATTTAATGGACACACAGGGATATGCCAGGCCTCCCAGGTATGCATATCTTCCCTGCTTTCCATATTTCTAAAAGATTCCTAATCAAGGCTCAGACATTTCAGCTTGGCCAAAGAGGGAAGGGAGAAAAGCAGAAATAAAATCTGAATCAAAACTTCTGAAAAGTTGAGGAGCATGAAAACTCTTGGGTCTAGATCCAGGAATAAATTTTACAGCTGGCACCTGTTTGCCTTCATTACAAATGAATCGCAAAGCTCTGATTACACCACAAGCTTCAAGGCACTTAAAAGCTAACTGCGGATCAAACTTTTTCCGATGAAGCCATGTTCCACCCAGTCAAATTAGTTCCTGCTTTCTCCAGATGGCATCTCCCTTCTTTATCGAATCTAAAATAAGTGTGTAAAGGAATCCTTCTGGGTTGTCTTCCCATTTTTCACTTCAAGGATATTGCTATTTCTTCCACTCCTCTCAGCAGAAATCAGGAAGGTAGGGCCCTGCAGCAGTACCTCTTTCACCAACAAAAGCCCCAGAAATTCCACCTAAATGCAGGAAAACACTTTTTAACTAGGAGAGTGATCAAACACTGGAACAGGTTGCGCAGACAGGTCGTGGAGTCTCCGTGGAAATGCTCAAAAGCCAACTGGACATGGTCCTGGGCAGCCAGGTCCAGCTGGCCCTGCTTGCACAATGGGGTCAAACTAAATGGTCTCAAGAGGTCCCTTCCAAACCCAACAGTTCTCATTCATTCATTCATTCATTCATTCATTCATTCATTCATTCATTCATTCAACATCTCAGGGCTCTGCTTTGCTGAAATCAAGGGGGTTACGCTGCAGTTTTCACAAAAAAAGTTATGGAATACAGAAAGTCTTTACTAAGACAGGACCTACCCTTCAAAATTCATTTTAAAAGAAAAAGTAGAAAAAAAATTCCCACCACTAAATGGATACACTGTAAGTGTGATAGCTGCACAAGTATGTTAATGCAAGGAAATGCTAGAACTACATGGCACATATTCCTTAAATAACAAGATATATTGTGTCACTCACTTCTCTTCATAACTTATGCAGCATACAGATGAGTGAGGCAAGATTTCTAAGCTCCACGACTTATCTGTGCCTTATCAAACCTTAATATTCTGCTAGTGTAGTTTGTTCTTTCTTTCCTTATTCCTTTTTTTTTTTCCTCTTTCTCACTTTCTCATTCCAATAATTTCTTTCCTTCTTTTCTTTCCCCTAATTTCTTCCTTTCTCTTAGTCACTTCCTTTCCTTTAAAAAACCCAATAAAAATCCAACTAAAATGCTGATAAAAAGAATAAATTGACATTTTTGGTGCCTAGAGTTGAGATTTACAAGGCTGTCTGAGGGGTTTACATGTACATCTCCCATTTATTTACTTGGTAATTCCTACAAAAAGCTCTCTATGTACAGAATTAGGAGGATTACCTTCTCCCCACCCCCATAAAAAACTTCTGGTCTTCTTTGGGAGAGTGATGCTCCAACCTGTCTATATTGCTATTTTCTTGTGCATTGCAAGTATGATCTTTTTCATGGTAAGAGATGACTGTGCTAAGACCACACCTAGTTTGCAAAATGGGGAGCTGGATGTTCTTCAGGGAGCCTTTTTGATAGCTAAATAATAATCAGCAATTATCCCAAAAGGTAGTGCCAACTGTCCCTACACCAGTAAATACCTCCCCTCCCTTGCTACTCAGAAGCATAGATTTCCAAGTTTCCCCTGACAAAAAGGCTTTGCTTTCTGCTGAGGTGTGCCACCCTGACACATCAAGCATCCTGGGCCACACTCACAGACCTCCTGCAGGGCTTCCACAAATCTTTCAGCAGTGCCCAGTAAAACAAGGGAAGAATAACCCACAGCTGCCATTTCTGACAGGCAACCAGAAACCTGAGAGCTGCTCCATAGAAAACTGGACTTTTTTGGGGACTGACAGTGACAGACACTGCCAGACCCCACTCTTATCTGGCAGGCATGGTTGATTTGTTCTGCCCACTGCCATCGCATGGGATTCCCCCTGCTCTGTGGTCACATCCTGCAGGCTCAGAGGGCTTGATGGACTAATTGCCAAGTTCATACGTAGAGGGTCTCATCTGGAATTGGCTGGAACCAGATGGGAAGAGACAAGAGACGCAGCAAGCGGCGTGCTGGTAACAGATAACCTGAGCCTGACAGCGGGGCTGGTATTGCCTGCCCTCAGAGAGGGGATGAGCACGTTATCTTCCAGCTGCACATGCCCAGCAGCCGCTCCCACTGTTCTGAGGGGAGATTTAGGCACCTGCATGCACACACACAGTAGTTCCCATCTTCTCAGTATTTTAAAACAAGTGAATATATTGGCTCCCAAGTAGAGGAATAAAATGGGAGTTCACTTCTTTGATTTCCTCAAAGAAGATGTCCCACCTGTGGTCAGGGTGTTCCACATGGCTGCTCTCACATGGCTGTTCTTCAGCTGGGAGGGCAAATGCATTTTTCCAGGGGTCTTTCCCAAAGATCCAATGGATGATAAGAGAGAGGGGATTCTTCTTGGATATAAGACCCCTTTGAATCTATCCTAGGTGCAAATATATGCTTGTATCTCTTGAAGTTTTTCATAATTTTCAAACACCTGATAAGACAATATTGGCTTCTTTGAGCATGAAGCATCACTACAAAATTCATAGACTCTTCTCTCACCTCCAAATATGCCACCCTCTAGAGCCCAGCACAGCTCACACCTTCACTGAACCATGCTGTGTAGATCCACCACAGAGCACTAAAAACCTTTATTTCTTCCCCTTCTTCCCTCATTTCTTCCCCTTCTTCCCTCCCTCCATTTCTCCCTTTGTCCCTCCCTTTCACATATCATCCTCAACTGGACAGACATTCAGCCTCAAAAGGCACAAAAGCACAGAACATTTTTCTCAAATGCAGAGCCTTCACTCTACACATTTCCCTTCCCCAAAACCTCACCTAAAATACAGCAGGGGATATCCTGGCTCCTCACTTCCCAATTCCTGCCCTCATTACTTCACAGCTTGCAAGCGTATGGTTCCTAATTGTGTACAACATCTGCTTTAAACTAAAAAAGCAGCAAGAAACATCATGCATTGCTGGCTTTTAGGCAGAACTTATCTGCAAACAAAACAGACAATGTGCCTATGTGCCCAATTGGGGTCTTTTGTTTCACTGCTGATTATTTAATTTCAAGTGCCCTGAGTGTCTCAGGCGTTTACCACAAATGAATGAAGATGCAGCTCCTGTGTGTCAGGAATATACAAGCTCAATTCAACAGAATGCAATGAGTGAAGGTCATGAACAAGCAGGGGGATAAGCAGAGGCACGAGTGGGTGGTTAAAGGCAGATCATTATTACTCAGCAAGGCCTGGACATAAAATAATGGCTTCTATTCAGTCTGCTTTGGAGGAGCTTTATTACCTCTTACTCTCCCCATAGGCAAAAGAGTGAGGATGGGTTCACCCGGCTGATCTGACAGAGATTTGGCAAGTGGTGTCCTGAACGAGCTTGGGGATGTTGCAGCAGGCAATGAAGAGGGGACCCATGGATGATGAAAAGGTTAAGGAGAACATCCATGCTGTCACACAGCTCCTTGAGGCATCCAAGGACCAAACTCAATTTCTCTTGACTCTGCATAGCATTCAGGGACAGAGACAGGAAAAGTCAAAGCACAGACAGTCCAAGCCCAGACCCCAGTGACTGCTGCACTCAGGGTGCTGCAGAGAGGAGCAGGGAGGGCAAAAGTTGTGGGATTTGCAAACTGAGGGTGAGAAGCTGTTGTTGAAGTTGCTGAATTTGATTTGGGCTGACTGTCAAAACCCATTCATGGCAATGGAAACACTTCCACCCTTTCTGTAGGTGCTGAGGGAGCCCTCCATCAGTCCTGAAGCTCAGGCTGAATTTCCTTTATGACCTGGTCTTGCATAAGGCTCCAGATGAGTCAGGTGTGCCCAGCTCATCTTTCGTAGAGTGGCACAGTCCATGCTTTCTGAATAACCTGTGGTCTGCAACCACAGACACTTGCTTAGCAAACAGGTTTCCTACTTAATGATATTTACTTCTTCTGAATCTCTGAGGTATTTTGCTATGAATGTTCCAGCTTCCAACAGTACATTTTGGTCCTTATCAGATAAAAAAAAAATAAAAGAGAAAAAATAAATAATTTTGAAACCATTTTTGTCTAAATTTGACTGCCAGTCACAATTCTCAACTCAAAAAGCTCCTTGGCACAGCACTAGAAAAGCTATAAGCTCCAGAGCTTCATTATTTAGTTTTCTCAATATCTAGATGTATTATTTAACTTCTTGGCAATAATGTCAGGGACATCATCCAATAGAAATGCAGATAAAAAAAAGAACCCAAAATTTCAGAACAGCTCAAAATGGTTTTCAGTGCTTTCTTTATAGAAAGTGGAGAGGAAAAAAAAAGAAAAAAAAAAAAAAGAAAGAAAGAAAGAAAAGAAGAAGAAAGGAAAGGAGGCATAATATTATCAGTGTAGAGATGACACAGCAGGCACACACTTTGGGAGGCAAATCTAGAACTCCCTTCTGGCAGGAAGTCTTTGTCTACTGGAACCAATAAACAACTCCCCCAACTGCTGCCTGTCCCCTCCGTGATTCAACAACACTCACCCATTCACCTCCTTGCCAGGTTAAAAGCTACATTTTTCAAAGAGAAATTTATAGAGTGACCAATCTCATTTACATGCCCCACTACTCAGCTTCCCCAGGGCAGGATAAATTTCTTTTCACAGGTGTCCATGAGGCTGACTTTCCCAGAATGCACATCCCCATGGGTGAGATATCCTGAACATAAACCACCCATTGCCAGCACACTCCCTGGTTGTGTTTGCCATCTGAATCCTGGTTGTATTTTGCCTCAGTTCTCTGTGGTATTCGTTTGTTCTTGCTGAAAGATCATCACGGTAGGAATGTTGCTCTGTTTTATAGAGGTAAAAATGCCCACAAGGAATAGCAAGAAGAAGGAGAATCAATGTTTATAGTTTACAGGGTGCCTTGAAATTCTGAGATTAAAGGTTCTTTTTGCTGTTCTTCTAAAGTATGCTCTTAAACAAATAACCTGCTGTTTTCAGCTACCAGGATGCATCCCTTTTCCTACATTATTATTATTACTCTAAAAATGTTAAATGGCCCTTCATTTTCTTCAAGGATCAAGAGTTTACAACAAATACCAATTTGTTCCTGACGCTGAGGAGCAAGCTGATGAAACCAAGTACACACAAGTCCATGGCTGAGACACAAAAATAGATGCCCCTGATCCCATCTGTCTGCACTGCCTTCCCTCTGAAATTCACTTTATCACTGCACTAACTGCACAAGGAGCATGCATTAAAGGTGGGGTGGCAAAGACTTTGAAAGTGCAAAGAACAAGACTGATTGGAAAAGGGGCGAGAGGATTTGCTGCAAGGGTGAAACATTACAGAGCAGATGATGCCAACAAGCAAAGATTTCTCTGACAGGCAGTGTGTCTCTATTTTCCTAGTCATGCTGAAGGGGAGGGGGAACATTTCCCTGGCTGATGCTCAGTAGCTCAGAGGTTATATATTTACAACATTTTTTATATTCTCAGACCTTTAAGTTCATAAAATATGCTCTGTATGGTACAGCATTACAGTTAGATGTCTTGGGTTTTAGAGGGAGGTGTTTAGGAATAAAAACCCCTCCCCACACACTGAGCAAGTCCAAAGCAACCTGTCTATTCAACAAGAAAAGCTCTGCAAAATACAGCACAGTCATTTGGTATCAGAAGGGTCAAAGAGGTGCCAGAAGACCACATATAACTTTAATACAACAATATTAACAGTCACCAGCTTTTTGTGAAGGTTTTAACAACTATGGGGCTACAGGGCCGTGCCTGTCCCAACCCAACCAGTCAGTCTCAAGTAGATTTTTTGCCAGTTCAGGACTCCTCACATATTTGGTCCCAATACTACACATTAGTGTGGTATAGAAACCACTGCAAAGATGAAATTGTATTATAAAACTCAAACTGTCTAAAGCCTTCTTGGGATTACTTCTGGATACTAAATGGAGTCTGGATTCATGGGGTTGTCATTTGAATGCAAAAGCAGAGAGCTTCAAATGACATCTTTCTCACTGGTGCTGGTAGGATGGCAGAAGAAGATTTATTTGAACTAGGCAAAAATTCTTAGCAAAATCTTATAGAGTTGAGAAACATGTTCTTTAGGATCCAAAAGTTTTAGCAGTCTGGTCTACTAGATTGCTCTCCAGACATCAGACCAGGCCAGATCAAGTCTTGTGAACAAAAAGTAAAAACAAATCCCAAGCCCTAAAAAGCAGATACCAATGTACAGAGCTTTCCAGAGCATCCATGGAGGTCAAGACCAGCACTCCAAGTCAAACCTTCTGCCTACAAGATGCCATAAAAGCAGGAGAGGAAAAGGGAAGTGATGGGGATGCAGGCACAGAACGTACCTGGGGAGCTGCTGCCCACCAGGTACTGCAGGATGGCCCAGACACCCATGCAGTGTGCTGTTCCCCGACATAGGGGACCAGCCATAGGGGAGAAAGACCAGGAGGTCAGGGAACTGCAGGAAACTGTGGGAAATGGCACATGACCACAGCAGTCCTTTCTCCCTGGCAGCACAACAATCACCCACACTTATTAACTAACTTGTGGCTATTTATTTTTAAACTCATGGGAAGGGCAGCAGCTGAAGCAAGATTGTCACCTGATGGTGCCCAGAAGGGTTTGGCTTCAGGCCTCAGACCTGCTAGGGGTGCATGTTGTGCCAGGTTTCTGGCACACCAGCCCCCAAACTCAGGGAGCACTGCAGCAGAGAGCAGGAGCCTTAAATGGGGAACTGCCTTGGCCCCAAGCCTATGAGCAAACTCCCTGAAGTGTAGGGTGGCAGAGAAAGCTGCAGGTGGAGAGAGTGCTTAAAAACCTCCACCATACCTGCCTTGCCCTCCAGGGACTCGCACAAGCCTGCATGAGGACGGGGGCACTGTGGCAGTGCCAGGTTCCGGGACACAACTCCCAGGGCCGGTGCAGGTCAGCCGGGCACGCAGCAGCAGGTTCCCTCTGCCTGGCCCCGGGGAGGCGACAGGGCGCTGCTCCTGACCATCTCTCCGGCGACGCAAATGCCACGGGAAGCGATGCCGCGCGTCCCCATTTGTCACCGGGGCCGGCATTAACAGAATGTTTAAAAGTCATGATGTCATCGCTATTAATCAGGGCCCCGCTGGGCCACGCTCCAGTGCTGCATATTAATCACCAGCGGCCCCAGGACTTGCTTATCTGGAGAGGCTAAGTTTAGATCCATAAAACATGATTTATTTTTAAAAGTAGCATTATTAAAGATGAGCTACAGCCTTGTTCACACTCCCGCTGGAGTCTCCCTTAGGAAAAGGTTGGTATTTTGGAGTTGGTACAGACACAGTCCTTATTATTTTGAGCTTGAGAAAACTGTCAGGTGTAATACTGACTTCTGAATGTCTTGGACTTCTCCCCTACCAGGAGGAACCACCCAGTGTCCCCAGCAGAGTCACTCACAGGGAGTCAACTTGCAGGAAAAAATCCTATTGGAGTCACTTTGAACTATATATGGGACAGGGCTATTGCCTCAGCAAAGAGACCTGAGTATCCCCACAGTGGTAACAAACGGCACTGTCCCACACCACATGCTTGGTTATGGCCTTTACCAGTGGGTGAGCCCTGTGAATACTTGCCCATAACCATCATCTAGCATATTAAATTATTTTTTGTGTTCTTCAAAGTGCTCCTGTTGGAGCACTGTGATTGATCCACACAAATGAGTTCATAAAAGCCTGCCTGCACTCAAATTTATATGAGTTTAACTCTAGTGACTTTAACAATCACTTCATCTCTGGTTCAATGAACACACAGGAGCTGTATGGGTTGAATAAAATCATTTTCTAAAATGGCCTGCTAAATTTGATTTGACTCCTTGCTCAACTGCTCGTGATTTGGATTAAAGAGGTTCTGGTGCCAGTTTGGTGCACACAGGTGACATCAACGCTAAGCTCCCCAACCCAAATCAAGAGACTCCACCAACCTGTTCCAGCAGTTAACTAATTGTACCTAAGCCAACCCAGTTAAAACCAGGGCAAATCCTAAACCAAGAGATCTGGCAGACAGAGCAGGAGAGTGGAAAGTGTCGCTGGGACAAAGGAAAGGACATTCATTCCATCAGCAAGGGAAGATTTCCTGCTTTATTGCCCACAAGAACTGCCACCACTGATCACAGGACTGTCTTGCAGGAACCACAGGGTGATACCACATGGCTGCAGGAGCTGACTTGCAGCTGTATCATCACCTCACCACCTGGTCCCAGTGGGCTTGCTGTCATCGAGGGAGAAGGTCCAAGACCAGCCCTACTCTTTTTGGTGACAACTGCCTGAACCCTGATGTCTCACAGGCACTGTTCTGCTGCTCTCACCACCATGGCAGGTGAGTGCTGAGTCATTTGACAGCTTCACTGCTCCCAAGCAAGCAACAGCTTCTCGACCTGCCTCCTCAGCTGCACAATCACCCTGGGCAGGGCTGTGCAGTGAAGCTCATCCAAATGATCACAGGGCCTCTTACTCATATGCAGAGAGAGAGATGTAACACAGCAATCAGTCATGTTGACAAGCCTTGGGATCCCATCTGACAGCAGCAGGGGATGCAGCAGACCACAATGGTCTGCTTAAAGTGCTTAAATATGAAACTGCTTGCCTATTCAGTGTCATCTCAAAGGAGCCAAGGTTTGGCCTGCCAGTCTATAGTCAGTAGAAAAAAGAACCTCTCATGGTTAAGCTGCTCTTTCAACCTCTACCTCTCCCTTTGGGTCAGTCTTTTGATGAATGTGGACTCACACACAGCTCTTTCCCATTGGCTGCCTCTGAATTCCCCAAGTCTGGAGACTTTGACTCCTTACATTGCATTTCAGAACAGGCCCTGAGAAACCCAAGAGGCAGAGGCTCACATGACGCTAGTGCAGAGAGCTCCTGTCACCATATGTGCTGATAGCAGGGCCAGGGAAAGGGACGAAGACTCATGGAGCATCCTAAATGAGAAAGTTAAGTTGCAGTCACCTGTTACCTCTATCTCATGTAATGACTCTAGATGCTGCAGATAACAAACACAATTACCATAGCATTTACCAGCACATCCCTCTGTGAGGCAGGACCATAAGACCTCAGAATTTTTCGAGCTGAGCTCACCTTGGAGGGCTTGCTTTGACTGATACAGTTAGGATTTTATGCAGTCTTTACAAAGTTCAAACTAGGAAAGTGGGGATGTTAAATTTAAATAGGTGTGCTGAGCTTTTTGGGTTTTGCCTTTCTCCTTTTGGGTTCATTATATTTTGTGATACAAAACAAAGGATGGAGAATACAGGGGGGAAATCTGCAAGGAAACGAAGTCCAAACCTTCAAAACTTTGATTTACCTTCAAGTGGAAGTGGGATTGAATATCTACCCGAGACAGGCTGGCTCTGGCAGAGTGAAACAAACAGAAGCAATGACCGCTCCAGAGATATTTCTCAGGCAAAAGTAACAGGACCAGCACTCTCCTCACCAGGTTTGATTAGAGACCTCTCAAATGGGGCAGACACAGGGCTTTGATTCAGCTTTCCCACCAGAAACCACCAAATCAACATCAATGCTTACATCCCTTTCCGCATGTTGGCACTGATGCTTTCTCTGGGGAGAGCTGTATGAGGGAGTTATCCCAAAAGAAGGCACTCTTTCCACCATCC
Source organism: Vidua macroura (assembly GCF_024509145.1). Taxonomy (NCBI): domain Eukaryota; kingdom Metazoa; phylum Chordata; class Aves; order Passeriformes; family Viduidae; genus Vidua; species Vidua macroura. Next base: position 69,797,145 of record NC_071572.1, read on the forward strand.
ACTCCTGTACAGCTCCTCTTTCCCATGCAAATTCCCTGGGAACCATGCTATTTAAATCCCTGTTTTACTGTAGTTGGCTCGTCATGTTCATCTGCTCATTAGGCTGGCAGCGCAAGCTCAGCAGCATTTGCACTTCAGCAAGAGAATTTCTGCTGTGAGGTATGACTGTCATCCACTTGCCTGGACATGTTCTTCCTAAAAATAGTCTTATCCTTGTTTTTTCTCTCTCTAAAATATTAGGCAGTCTCTCTACTTTCTGAACCTTGATCACCAAATTCCCTTCTCATATCCTCACAACTACTCCCTCAGTCTCCTCTTTACAGAAATTATTACTCCTAAAACTCTTCCTTGCCAAGCCAACAGCCCGCCTCAAACTTTCCAAGGAGTTGCTTCCTCCTCAGGTCCCTGAAGGTAAGAGGGTGAGCATCATTTACCCCACACCCATGTTGGGTTTGCTATGATGAACAGCTTAACCGCAGACTGTCACTGACATTGAATGGTCACAGCTGGCTGCAGAAGCAAATGAGGACATGTAATTTGGGTGCCATGATGCCCTAGCAGTATTCCCTACTCATGAATGGAATGGGCCTGCTAGGGAAAATCCCACCTCTGACAGAGCCAAATTACTTATTTTGTCTGGAGCAGACTCATCTTGCAACTCAGAGGGAGAGGAAACAATTATAACAGCTGTATCCCTCCTCATATTCAGGGATCTCAGTGTAAGACATAGGCAACCTGGGGCTGTTTGTGTGCCTGCACCAACAGAGAAGCCATGATAAACAACACAGAACTGCAACAGCATGGATGCCACCTTCCTGCCCTCCTCATCTCATCCTTGTAGGCTCCACTATGTCCCACACCCACAGTGCCTCAGACACACCTTCCACACAGAAAAAGGTAGAAGCAGATGAGAGGCTCAGCATGGGAGAGAACCCTTCTGAGTTCAAGATGCCACCTGCAGCTGTGCCCTACTGTCAGTTCCCTCCACGTCTTGGACAATCCTAGCAAAACAGAAAGATTGCATGAACTCATGCTGCCATAAGGGGGAATTGGGACTTCATTATCTTGTGGAATTGACGATGAAACGCAGTATCTCTGCACATCCCAAGGCTCCTGAGCAGAGTACAAACCAAAGCCTTACTAACTGTTTATTATTAAGATCTAAAAATCTGTCATGTGCCTTTTTAACTCCTTTTGTTAATTGATGAGAGGAAGACCCTGAGGGAAGAGAAAACATTTTCCAGGGAAGAAGCTTTTAACATCAGAAGACAGGAAACCAAAGAGTGCTCCTTGTGCCTCTGCCTTGAATGCTGGGTGCCACATTTTCCTGTGGAAGTCTGGTGGAAGGAGCACAGTGCTCAGCTTGCCCCAGGTGGGAAGGGAGAAAACAAGCTCTTTACTGAATGTTGGGCACTGTTTCTTATCACCTGGCATCCAGAACTGTAATTTCTAAATCTGGGCAAAGCAACTACTAAACAATCTCTTTCTGATTTGGTAATGATTTAAATACTTAATGCAAGCACAAATTGGCTACAGCTAGTGTAAGTGAACTGAAAATCTTGCTTATGAAAATTCTTCAAAAAGAACAACTTCTAGTGGTCCCAAAGCAGCTTCAGTTTACACATGCCCTTCTTTCTTTCCTTTCTCTAATAACATTTAACTTTTCTCAAAATCAAAAACATCAGGCTAAGCTTGTCTCTGCTGTACCAGAAAGTTTGACTATGTGACCATGTCACCATGTTTAGTCAGTCTCCTGCTGGCATCCACCATGGATCCAATGCTTCCATAGCTCCAGCACAGCACATCTGCACATTTTGCAGAATGGGTACAGAGCAATGCAGAAGTGCCAGCGAAGTGCTGCAATGTGTGAAGGGATCTGAATGTATAATGTGTTGCACTGTGTTTTGATGCATTCTCCTGCTCAAATGGATGTAATTGTTTCTCTAGCTCAACTTCAGGATGTGGATTCACAGACAAGCACTGTCTGTGCTCTCCAATGCCACCACACAGGGTGCCCTCAAGTTGTAATTAGGATTAAACCACAAAGAAATGCACTGCTATGCTGCAACGCCTTCCAGGTGAAAATACTCTTCAGTTCTATGACTATCAAATCAGGGTTGTTGTGAAATGTGAGACTGAATGATGGCAAAAGTGTGTACCTGCAATTCCTTCCTTGCTGAGAGACAAATCAGGAGAACATGGCTGTGACAGATCCAGCAGAAGGACCAGGTCAGAAGGGAGCAAAAGAGCTAGAAGGATTCTTTCCGTATTGTCACCTCACTCCACAAGTGAAAGAAGTCAAATCTTTACTTTGAATATTTTCCTTTGGTTTCTGGTTACATTTCTTTAGAAAGCAGATCTAATGAAAGCACAGGAGAGACTGTTCTCTATGGCTACGAGGTTAATAAGAGTGGAACATAGGAGCAGCAGGAGCTGCAGGAAGAATAATTCCTTTTAAAGCTGGAGATCGGAAGCCCATAGGTGGTAAGTGTGACATTTCCGCACGGAGGAGTCCAGCTTAATTACCTACAATTCAAAGGTAGAAAGTTATACTTTAAGGCAGCAAAAAGAAAGTAGTAGGAGAGGACAGACTTTGGCCACTCACGAAGATTTAACATCATTAACTCTCCGGCTTCCAAGAATGTTCCCGTATTTTCACTGGCCAAATACCAATACAGCTAATTGCATTTGTGTTACCTGCAGTTCAGTGGGAAATTGCCTCTTTCTTATTGCCTGCACTGTTGTATAGTACAGAAACACACAGCAATACCAAGCAGAGTGGCTCTAGCTCATTTGGAGGTAGAACAATTCCTGTGTGCATGAAGCTTGGCTCAGCAAGACAGGCAGACAACACCAAGGGGCCAGAGCTGCTGTTATTCAGATGGCAGCCAGTTCTGGCATGGTGACAGGGACAGCATCCACAGGTGCTAAATGCCTGAAAGTTATTTGGCAGAGCCTGCATGGCTGGGCAGTGCTGGTAATCGTAATATCTGGCCAATTAAATATGAGTCACCTATTCACCTACTCAGTATTTATATATGCTACCGACAGACATATGGTTTACAGCAAACTAGGGAACAGACACTGCTGCACACTCATTTCTTCATTTTTCCCAGCATTTGCTGATGCATTCTCAGTTGAGATTAACACAGGCCAAACTTCCTTTCCAATATACCACAAAAAAGGCTATATTCTGACAGCTGTTGTTATTGCCTTAATCTCTTCTGTGTTGCTCATTCCTAAAATGAGGAACTGGTGGCCAACTCTGAATTACCAAGCTACCAAAGTCAGACATGCTGAGAGAACCAAGACTAGTTTGCCGGATACAATTTCTTGTGCTACGAAGTCAACGTAAGAGCTTCCTACCCCCCCACCCTCTTGTCTGAGTGCTATTTGCACCTGTTCAGTTGCACCAATACAGGTGACTGTGAGGACACACAAAATAAAATAGGTACAAACAGTTTAAAAAACCTGTAAAAAAATAGCATCACTTCCCCAAACAGACTGATGGAAGCCCCTTTCTCAAGCACTGCTGCTCACACAGCAAAAAGGAGAGCATCATTACAAAAGCCCTTTCCCTTGGGTTTGCTCCCAACCAGACGAGCATGGGGAACCATTGCCCAGCCTGGGCTTAGTCCATAAACTATTTTTTTCTATTATAGGCAGAAAGAGAGAAAGCAAAGGGAGAGAATTAACATTCACATGTGGATGCCAGAGAAAGCAAAACATTACATGGAATCACTTAATGCTTTCTTTGCAGGGCACTTGGCTGCTCTGAGATGAGCAGATGAAGGCAAATAGGCCCAACCCTCCTGTTCTTCCTGTACTTCTGCTGCTGGACACGAGAAACCTGCAGGAAGAAACACTGCATACCCAGGATGTACACTACATACAGCTCCTCAGCTGCCACAGGACAAGCAGCCACCACCTGCAAGCTGCCAAGAGCCAGATCTGATCAAACCCATTTCCTTAGCCGTGCATTGTTACAGTAAAGGCTGTTTCTGCCTGTGTCTGCTCTGAGTGCCTCCCTCCATCACCAATTCCAAGCTGTTGTGAGAAACGGGCCAGGGGATCCCCTTGACCCTTCTATGTCACTGTATTTGCTGGCTGGTAAAACCACCTGTACCCAATGTGACCAGAAGATTTCATGGACAAAGAAGCTGACATCTCTGAGGCAACTGAGAATGGACACCTCTGATTTCTGAACACCCTTCCCCACCTCAGCCTTCATGCATTGATTTAAGATGATTGAAGTGGCAGATCCTAGAAGGGCAGAAAACTTCAAGACTTGCCATTGTATTATGGAAGGGCTGGAGTCTCTTCAGAGCTGAGGTTGTAATCACTTTCCACTCTCAGCTCTGACTTAAATAACTCTTCATATGCTTTCCTCTAACTTCATTTCCTAATTGCAGGGTTTTTACTGAAGGTAAAAAGATTGTTTTCTTTACTTCCCTCCTCCTCACTGCAATTTGAAGAATTTGGACCTGTAATTCAAAGAGGAAGGCAATGCCAGACTGAACCTTTGCGAGACTAAATGTTTCCTTAGCTTCTTTCACTTAAGAAAACAAAGCAAAACACTCCCCCTCAAAAAAAAACAAAAAAAACATCAAAACAGGTTTTTTTTTCATCTCTGTAAGTTACTCAAAATTCAAATCTCTTTGAAAACGTGCACATAGGCAGCAGTTGAAGAAAACAAGGTGCAAGTCACAAATACAGTTAGGTGTAACAAACTAAGCATGTATGTAGTTGGCATTCTCCTAGCCAGTGCTAGCTGAAAAACCTTCCAAAAGCTGAAATCACTTGATCAAGGAGCTTTTCTAGTTTTAGACAAAATGAAAATCTCTAAAACACAGAAGACCCTTTTCCACTGAAGACATGGAATTCATCAAAACACTCTCCACTTGCTCTGGAAATAGCAAATTGCTGCATACAGAAAACACAAAATTCATCCTGTGCTGCACTAAAGCAGATTAGACTTTCCATTACTTTTGCTCTGGTTTTTTATTTCTAGAGGTTAAAATTTTGGCCCCACTTATATGTGGCACTTAGTATTTTTGCTATTTGGATAAACCTTGTGTTTGCACTGGATTCAATATAAAATACAATGCAGGCAAGTCAGTTTGCTCCTACAGAAGTGCCTCCACAAAAGTAAAAAATATCCATCTCTCCAAACTTTTTTTTTTTAATACTGATTGCTGTTTTCAAATTTCTGCAGGTGGCTAATTAATAAATTGTTCTTAAAAAATCATTTAAAAGACAGAAATTTTGCACTTTCTGTAGTAAAGAGCATCATGAGTCAAAGAGCTACTTATCTCCATCTGTCCCTAACAGGGGGACAAACAGGAACCTCAAGCTCATCACAAATTAGCCTGTACAGAGTACCAGCAGAAATATGGACCCCACATAAAGAAATTAAACCTTGCGCAGGATTCATTAATTTTAATTTAATGATTACCATGACTTGCATCTGTAAACAGTTATGCACATGTGTAGCTTGAGTCACACTTAGATCTTCTGATGCCAGTAAGGATTCAAACTTCATACAATTCACATAGGCATATGGACACAGAAACCTCTGGATGCTGCACTTAAACTTCCCTTCTAGACATCTAACACCTAATAAATATGTAAGGGAAAAGGGAAGCCGCTGTATCTTGCTGTTGTTGTCTGGCAAAATAAAAATTGAGTCATTAAACACATGGGTGTATCTTCCAAATTTTACCCTAGTTCTGCCCACCTGATGGGCAACAACTGCCCATTTCTGCAAGAAGCACTTCTAATAACCACAGCCAGGCACTCAAAAAAATCACTGTCTGCAGGAAAACAAATTCATTGAAGGCATGACGTTTTGACATCCTTCCCACCTCCGGACAATTTAATCTGGCAGTAAGTAATGTACTGGTCTGGTTTGATGAAATGGACACCCTGAACCTTTCTTACACTTGCAGATTGATTGATTGTTTGTACCTGAACAATTACGCCTTAGCAAACAGGCAAAAACCAAAACAAACCTTTTGGCCACAACATTTAATTTCTGCTAGCAAGAACTTCACAGCTGTTACTTCCCTGTTTACTCAAAGAAACTTATATTTTGCTTTGTAAAATGCCTTACGCTTCCCTCCTCATTTCCATACTCTGCTGTAGGTAAAAACTTACTTCCTTTGAGTTCCTTAATTGAAATACATCTAATTCCACTGGTGTTTTCCAAGATTTGTTTACAGCAGAACTAGCCACTTAAAAAGCAACAATGTTTTTTAAAGGAACATATCCCCTAATTCATGTTGCAAACAACAATTTAGATTATTGTCAGGAGGAGTATTTTTATTCTGTCTTTTTCCCTCCCCAGATAGCTTTTTGTCTCCTCTCAGCCTGGACAATGAAAATCAATGTGGCAGCTTTCCTTTTTCTCTCCAGTGAATTTAAGTATCAGGTGACAAAGAAGCAGTTTTTAAGACAACCCTTTGCACTGGAACTTTTACAAAAAATGAACTTTTTAATGGAAATTACTTACTCTTGGCTACTGTGGGGGAGAAAAACCAACAACCACCACCTTTTCTCTCTTTTATTTTTTCCCCTTTTTAAACAAAGCAAAAATTCATCAGCCAAATAGGAATTGACATCATTCCTTTAAAAAGCAAAATAAAGCTCGCCCCAGCTGGGCACTCACCAGGCTGCTATATTTATTTGTGTCTCACGTGCTGGGCCCATGTGCAATTCAGCTTCCCTTGATGTGAGCAGGCTTGCTGTGCTCTGCCTTCCCAAGTCCCCCCGGCACACTTAAGCTTTTTCTCTGGCTCCTGCTCTATGTTACCTCTGTGCCCCAGTGGAATACAGCTGATCCAAGCCCCCAGGAGCATTCCAGACTCCAGCACTAGCTCCAGCCCCAAACTCAGGCAAAGCTTAAGCCTATCCTTGTCCCAAACCTCCAGAGCTGCAAGCAGAGGCTGGAAATTGATACTCACCCCTCTAGCAATGCATCCTAGAGAAAACTCACAGGCTCTACTGAATGTTCCCCAATCAATTGTTCTTTGGCTGGCATAAGAAGCTGAAAAATCTATAAGAATACTAAAAAGCACTTTTAGTTGTATTCAGACTCTTTTTCCTCAGCACTTGGTGATATTTTTTGGGATGAGCCTGCTATGTTGCTAAGCATCCTAACTCATAAAGAAGAAACACAACTGTTTTTTTGTTTTGAGCAGTTAAAATTCCTCCCACTACCTGGTTTCACAATTGAAACTGACCACTCCACTGTTAAAACATGCATTCTTGCTCCTCCCTGTGACCAGGCTTCTTCTGTTTTTTCCTGCTCTGTAAAGGCTCTGGCTCAGAAGTAAGGATGACAGCCATCACATTGACCTAAAATGCCCTGCCTCTGTCCTAATGCAGAGAGACTTGAGATGCTCATAGGTAGCTCCTACAGCTCTGCACTTCGCAGCTTGGAATTTTAAGATGAATAGTCACGAATTTCTACGTGACTTAAACCATCAGAAGACAACTTTTAATCATTGAGGATCTGCCTTGAGAAGCTCAAGTATCTAGGGATGGGACAGACATGAGGTTTTAGGATATGCAACATCACTTGGTATTAATACCTGACATGTTTGTTTTACTGGTCGAAGTTTTTTCTCTTTCCCTCTTCCTTCTCTGCAGAAAATATTCCTCAGCCATGTGTGTGGCTGTCCATCTGCCCTCCTCTTCCCCTCAATCTCAGGTTATTCCCATTTGAAGTCAACAGCCTAAAACTTAACGAGCTTCCCTTATTACACCAATCATTTGTAACAGCTTCTGAACACCAGCCACAGTTTATGACTGCATTTTTAAATCAGCACAGGGCATTTCCATTTGCCTTCTTTCTACAGAAAACTTGTTTTAACAAAATCCAAAATGAACAATCACCTACAAGCTAAGGACATGTTTCTGAAACAGAAAATGAAGCAATGGGTCTCCTTGGTTTGTCTATATTAACACAGAGCTTTTCAGTCAGACTTAATTCTAATAATCATCAGAAACAAAAGTCATCACCAGCAAATTGTTCCTACTGAAAGCACTGTCCTGAACAAAGGATGATACAATTTAAAGGGAAGAGAGAAAACTGGTGGTAGAACTTTTTTTTTTTCAGGAGGAGCTCAGTTCAGCTCCTCCTGAGGAGGGTTTTTGTTTTCTTGTTGCATTATTATATGTATGCAGGTCATCTGACTGTTGCCAGGGGTTGGGAATTTCTGCTAAAAATCCTTTTTGAGAATTGCTTTGTAGTTTCAATATTTGCAAACTGCTAAACAAATTAAGAATAGAAACAGAAAAAAGACTTAGGTCTTCAGCAGTCATCTGACATCCTATTTTAAGCCTGTTTCTGATGGCATGTCCTCTGACATTGTTTTATAATGTCAGTGACTTTTAAAATTAGAGTTCAATCAACTAATTTTCAGTGCTCTTGTGCATTAGATTCAACAATATGAGTCTACTAGAGTAGTTTTGATATCTGATTTGGTTTTGCATTGTTTGGGTTTTTTTTGTTCTTGTCCCATTAAGTAGCAAAGTGAATTAAAGGACATTTTTCCATATAAAAAATTCTACCTTCAGGTAGCTATAGGCAGCAATCCAGGGAATCCTGTTTATTTCTTAGTAGGTAAAAATCTCTTACTCAAGCCTTCACATGGTCTGTCTTTTGGGGATGGTTTTATTCCTTTGTTTATCTATCTCATAAGGCAAACATCTGTTCAAAATCAGGTAAACTCCAGTTGAAACTTTAACTACAGAAAAGCTACATTCATTTCAGAATAACTTCACTTAGTAGAATTCATTCACCAGAGTCCTTGCAAAAATTATTCACTATAGGCAGAATACTACAAGCAGAAAACTACAAACCACAATTTATTTTACAGAAGTAAACATTAGTTAAAATTTGTAACACAGCATTAAGATTGTAATGTAAAAAGTGTTACCATATAAAACAACATGGAAGCAAAGGAACCAGAGATTCAAAAAAAAAAATGTGAAAGGGAAGACACTTGAGAAGCCACTTCTGTTAGAGAGGAAATCTTAACGTGGACTTGTATCAGCTGTAGGAGTGACCAGATTTGACACAGTAACACAATCAGATTCTTCCTGGTACTGATAGGTAAATCAAAGCAGAGCTGCAAGAAGTGGCTGTTCGACTTCAACGAGCATTAAATGAGAAAAAAACAAATGCAAAGCATCCATGAAGTTCATGCAATGTGAGGCAAGCCCAAAGGAATACAAAAGCCCAAGTAAACAAAACTGCTAACCAGTGACCCAGTGGGAGAAGGGCAGTTCTGCAGCAGCTCTAATCCTGTGCCTCTGCAGCTCAGCCACTGCTTACAAGCTTTGCTGTTTGACCTACATCAACTCTGGGACAGACAAGGAGAAGGAACAAGTGAGAGGGAAACACCATCATCACAGCAAAAAGCTCTGGAGCAGAAAGAGCTGCAGTACCAAAGACAGAATCTCTTTGGTGATACAAGTTTGCTTAATACCTGGAACCAAGGTGAACTGGGACTGTGAAAGCAGAAGGCAACTTTGGTGAGAGTGAACGAGCAATGATAGAGTTCAGACCCCATACAAAGAGTAAGAAGTAAAACAAGAACACAAAAGCAGGAACTTTAATGAAGCAGAGAATACACACTGAAAACAGGCTCCAATGAAAGTGATTGTAAAGGAAAAAAAGGAAAGCTGACAATTTCTCAAAGAAACAGCACTGAGACATCCAGTGTCCTATTGCAGCACATAGGAAGGCAGCAGGACATGACTAAATCATGAGCACTTCCTTTGATCTTGTATGAAGGGAGCACAGACCCAAGGTCCAGCTACTGGATGGGGGGAGGATATAAATGATGCACAGATTCAATCAAAAAGCAACAAGCATCCCCTTTATTCACTAGCAGAGAGGAGAACAAAAAGAAAGTGTTAATGAAAAGGGACAGATGACAGTCTAAAGGCTGAATAATTTCTGGAGGACAGTTCATTAGGTAGGTCAAGTGCAAGAATCTAACACTATGGTATTAATGCTAATGGCATGAAAGCCAAGAAAAAAACCCAGAGGAATGTGCATTCAAGCTGGCTGGTCCTGACAAACTTCTTCCTTTGAATACTTAAGAGAAGAGGCTGAAGCAATTCCAGTTTATAGAGAACATCAATCATAGAGAACAGAAAAGACTTAAGAAGTCTGGAAGGTAGAAGCATGGTGCCTAGCTTTAAAAAATTATGCTAGAGAATTACAGACCACTCAGATGAACTTCCATCCCAAGAAAAAATATTGAAACAAATAATCGAACTGTATGTAGAAAGCTAAAAGGATAAGTACAAAGAGATGAGTAACAGACCCTGTTGAGTTGTCAGAAAGAAATTGTGTCAAGCCAATTTAATTTCTTTGTGTGACAGGTAATGGGCCTTGGGCAAAGGTGACAAGCAGTAGATGCCATATATCTTGACTTTTAGTAGGATTAGTGACTGGTGCTTGTGATATTCTCTTCAGCAATCTCAGAAAACACGGACTAGTAACTACTCAAGGGTAGGAATAAAACCAGTGTCACAGGCTGACTCAGAGGGCCGCTCTCAGTGGTTTCTGTCAACGAGGGAAACTGCGCCCAGTGAGATGCTCAGGGCTCTCTCCCAGGACAAATATGCTGAATGTATTATTCTCTAACCAAACAATGGCATGGAGTAGAGATCTGGTTCATAAATTATGTAGATGATACCTGACTGCTGAAAGCTGAAGTAAGAATTGAAATGGATCTGTACAATGTGGAGAAGAACTCTTAAACACTGAATGAGTACAAGAAAGATCTATTAAAGCCTTTAACAGGGAGATACAACCACACAGACAAGATAAGGGAACAATTAAATAGTCAAAAGTTCTTCAAAAAGAAAATAATCTGAGGTGGGCAGAATGTAGTGATTTGCCAACTGGACTTAACTGAGCAGTATTATAACACTGAGAAAAAGACAAATACCATGTAGACATAGGGATCTGGACACATTATATGATCTTTCCACTCTACCAAGCACTGAGTGGCTTCTGCTGGAATACTGTGTCCTGTTTCAGGCATGACACTTTAAGAAAGATGTGAGCCCAAGGAAAGAGCCTAGAGGAAAGCAAATAAGAATAACTATGCTTCTAGAAAACATCTCTTTCAGGGCAAATTGAAAGTAAGCAGAAGAGAAGACTGGGGGAGATATGACAAGAATCTTCATGTATATAAAAGATTGCTTAGAAAAGGGAAAAAATCATTTGTTCTCCATGTCCACTGCAGACAGGGCAAGGAGTAACTGACTTCAATTTCAGAAAGAAGGATGCATGCTAACTAGCAAGCAGAATGAAAGCTCTATTAGTAAGCTTGGGAAAGTACTAGAATGCCTGCTTGGGAAGGGCATAGTCTTTCTGGTACTGGACAGCTTTCAAATAAATCACATGTCAGGAATAACAGATGTGCAGGTGACTGCATCAAGATAGACAGATTAGCTTGTGATGTTTTTAAGGACCCTTTGAGTTCCTATTTTAAGACTCTTTGGAATTGTTCACTTTGAATGCTGGCATCAACCTTGCTTTCCCCTAAAAATGATGTTTGAGAGATGCAATCAGAAAAAGAAATGTTTCAGATATATTTTCTAAAAGGTGTTTTCTCTGTCACTGCTCTGCAGGATGAAATCACCAGCCCTCTGCCTTCTGAGCTTCAGTGAGTAATTGTGTCATAGCATTGGCATCAAGTCAAAGATGGCATTTATTACAGAAAACTAAAACCTTTATTGTGACTCAAAGCCTCAAAGTTAGCATGTGCTCTTATAAAGTCCCAAGCATCTGAGCAACATTTTCCTAGATAGAAGGCATAAACTGGGTTAGGTAAACCAAGAGACACTGTGTGGGACTTAGATTGAATGTGATATCTCAGATTTCCATTGTGCAGACTGTCTTCTAATGTGTTGGTGGGTAAAGAGACATGCTGAGATCTTATGGGAATACTTTTAAGCACAATCTTGAAGTAATTGAATTAAATCACTCCCCCACACACCAAGTTTTTACAGAGACAGCTAACAATAAATACACAAATATCTATATAAGGGCTTCATTAAGATCACTTACATTTGGAGTTATATTTTTTTTCACTCATTTCCAAATGCCACTGATTTTGTACAGCAAGTCTTTCCAACTTCTTGACAACCAGGACAACAGATTCTGCTAAGGCAGTTTATTTGGGAGGATGAATGGTAAAAATACCTTACAGAACTATATACTGGCAGAAAAATTACCTTGGTGGTAGCAGGAACTGTCCCAGTGACCACAGCGCAACCTGGAAGCTACCAAGAGAACAGCCCTGAGTTCCAAGACAGAGACATGGACAGAGACATCCCCATCTTTAGGGATGGGGAGCAGAAACAAAGGCCCAGATTCCAAAAGCCTTCCTGGGCTCTTCAGGACATCCCTGCCTTTGTGGATCTGGCTTAACATGACTTCAGTGCAGTTACATGAGAAGGCAGAGCACAGCTGGAGCGCTGTCACCCAAGATATCAAAGGAGAGACTGTTTCAATTAGCCCTGACACAGAAACAGTGATTTCCCAGCTACTTCATCCATACAAATTTCAGAAATGTAGCAAAAAGGACAGAGGTCCAGTGCTAGCCTCCCTTCCAAAAAAAAGAAAGACTGTGAGTTATCAAACATCAGGGAAGCCCCAAGGGTTGGTGTCATTACAACTGTCCTATCCAAATGGGACAGTAGACCACACAACAAATGAGAGTGCATCTCATTCACTGCTCTAGGAATTATGTGTGATTTTAGCATGGTTAAAAGCAATTTTAGGCAATTATCACTGCCATATTTGAAAAGATTCTAGTTTCCAAAGGAAACTAAACCACTGCCAAGTGGTCTGAAAGCATGACAAGAGCCATGGGTGAGATTCATCCTGGAAACAAGACTATGCCGTCTTCCTCCCCGCCCTCTCTAAGGGGCAAGGAATGCAAATGTCTTGGGTTTGTGTGGCCAGGTTTTGGTAGCGGGGCGGGGGCTACAGGGGTGGCTTCTGTGAAAAACTCCCAGAAGCTTCCCCTATGTCCAGCAGAGCCACTGCCAGCTGGCTCCAAGGTGGACCTGCCACTGGCCAAGCCTAAGCCAATCAGAGATGTTGGTAATGCCACTGTGATAACATTTTAAGAAGGGGAAAAGTGTTATTGTGCAGCTGTAACTGCAGCCAGAGAAGAGAGGAGTGACTCTTCTTCCTAAGCAGCAGCAGGAACAACATGAGATGAACTGACCACAACCCCATTTCCTGTCTCCCTGTACCACTGGAGGGGACAAAGTAGAGCTTGGGAATGAGGGAGGGTTGGGGAAAAGGTGTTTTTAAGACTTATTTTACTTTTCATTATCCTGCTCCCATTTTGACTGGCAACAAATTCAATTAATATCCCCAATCTGAGTCTGTTTTGCCCATGACGATATTTGATGAGTGGTCTCTCTTGGTCCATATCTCAAGCCATGAACCCCTTGTTGGATTTTGTCTTCCCTGTCTACTTGTGCAGGGAAGGGATAGAGTGTCCTTGGTGGGCATCCAGCCAGGGTTAGACCTCTACAGCAAGGCAGGGAGAGGTATCCCCCCACCCTCCCCACAGCCCCCACACCATTAACTACCAGGGCTAGGGCTGAGGCTGCTGCCTTGTGGGCATGGCTGGCAGCTGAGGTGATGATTCAGTGGGACGTGTTCTAAGCCTGTAGGGAGCAAAACCCTGACCTGCCCTGTCTTGTGCAACCCTCCTGCATTTCCTGAGAGCCCCTATAGAAGGGGGAACACCAGAGATGTTATGCCAAACTCTTTCCTATGACCACGAGGATCTCTTAGGGTTGCTCACACCTACTTGCAAATCTTTCAGAGTACCCAAAGGGGCCACTGTTCCCTACCACTTCTCTCTGGAACTCCAGAATGTTCCCATGATGTCTCTATACCACTGTGTTAGGAGCATTTGATCAGGATGGACACGGAGGGCTTCAAGGTTTCACCAAGAACAGGTCACAGTGATCTTCAGTACCTACGGCCTGGCTGCTGGCAAAGAGCTACAGCACATGGTGCATGCAACAATCACACTGCAGCACTGGAGACCAGGCCACAGAACAAACAGGGAGTCAGAGGCTTGCAGAACCCTGCAGGTAAAAAGGGGTTACTTAAAGTTTCTATCAAGGCATGGCCAGATAAGACCAGTATTGACCCAGACTTGCCTCAGAAAGTTAAGGTGGTTTATTTGGCTTTAATCCTCTCCATCAGTGCATCTCTTCTGTGCTCAAAGTGCTTGTTTTTCTGCTTGCTTGCAATGTGAGTGCTATTCTACCTGGACTGCTAGCTGCCTTGCATCAGCACTGTAAGAGCAGAGGTTGCCTGAAATGCCGTAGAGGGAAGAAGGTCCCATCACATTCCTGGGATCCCTGGAGCAGTTTCATTTCCTTGCTCTGTCAGAGATTTCCTGCAGTCACAAACTCCTCCCACGGATACCCACCATACAGAGCAGTATTCATCTAGTCTAACATCCTACCTTCAAGATGGACTTCTATCATAAGCTCCCTTTACAAGCTACAGAGAAAGATCACAGGTCCAGACAACACTGCATCCCACCTTAAAAAGGTATTTCATTTGGGTGATTTGACTCATCTTCAGTCTCCCACTTTCTGAGCCTCTCACAAGAAAGGAAAAGGTAATTCCGATAATTCCTACTGTATTAAATACAGTATTTTCAGGCCTGCAAATACTAACCATAACCAAGAACATGGAAGAACCAGACACAAAAACTTCTATGAGAATCTTTGCTCTTTCTTATTCATCCTGATCACCAGAGCTGGACAAATTATTTGCAGCCAAAATTTGGCAATGTTTCTTCATGAAATTTTGGCACATAGACATTTTTGATTAATTTGTTCCTTATGCAAATGTACTCAAAACAAAATTGATGAGAACATATTTCAGCCCATGGAATAAACATAAAAATTTCTCCATGGCTAGAGCAAATTAAAAATTTCAGATGTGAAATGAAAATGTGTTTATTTTTGGCAAGGAAAGGGACAAAACAACAGCATCCTCACACATTTCTATTTGAATAAGTTGAAACACAATGTCCTATCATAACTCTTCCAAGAATTCATATGCTCTTCAAAAGCTGGCTAGTAAATCATTTGGTACGACAAAGGGAAGTAAAATAATACTGATAATTCTCCATGGTTGGATGAGTTCAGCTTGACAGGACTTTTATAAGCACATACATTTTTTCATTGCTTATTTCTGTGATTCCATAATTGTAAACAAAATTCATCCAAGAAACACTTCTGAAAGAAAAATAAGCACAGTACTGAAAATTAGACTTGCCAATATGCAGGGGAGAGAGCCATGAAACACCACACTAGAGTGAGAAGACCCCTAAAATGCTGAAAGGCCAGGGTGCTTGGGTGTGTTAGGAGAGCCAGGGATAACCCAAGCCAGCAATGGTGGCCTGTCAGGTTTAAGAATGAGATTATAGGCAGCATCATAAAGCCTGTACAAACACCTCCCTGCCTGCTGTGGAAAGAGTTACTCAGGTTTACTACTCAGGTTTAATCTCAGGGCCCTGTAGAAGGTGCAGAAGTAAACCAACTCTGAGCACCATCCTCCTAGGAGAGGTTGGTGCAAGGTCTGCAACCACACTATTGCATGGCTGTTCCTGGGGAAACAAACATAGCAAATACTTTTTTCATGGAATTCATTTACCATAGCACATCCTGAAGACAGGCTGCTGGGGAGCAGAGTTATGACATCCAGAAACTGACAACAAGAGCAATAAAACCTGACATATATCATGAAAGCCAAGCTATGGTACTATGTGTAATTAACAGAGAGTGTAATTATTCACCTTGAGAAAGACTTTGATGGATGCCTCATAGTTAATTCTTTTTTCCTGTGTTTCATCTTCTCTTGTTCATGGCAGCTAGGAAGGCTAGTTTGCAACTTTCAGCTTTTTGCCCTGTTTCTTATCCAATGTTGCATCTTTATGGCTCACAGTCAGCCTTGGTTCAATCCTGGGCTGGATGCTTTGTCCAGCCCTGGAGGTGTTTAGTTTCAGACCTAGCTTTTGGAGCTAACAAGGCATTACATTTACACAGGATGGACTGTGATAACAGCATGTGTATTAAAATTCCAAGCATGTCCAGTATTACTCAGATGTCTCCAGGATCCAAGTATACCCTTATGCAAAAGAGCATAATCTTCCTTTTCATGACAATGGTGTCACTCTCCCTTGGTGCCCACTGAACCCTGACACAAGTTAGAGATGGGAGTGTTTATTTCCCCCAAATTCTCTGAATTGTCAAGAAATTTGAACAGAAAAGAGAGCATCAGGAAGAGTTTGAACAGTTGCCCAGTCCCAATAAGCTGCAGAGGAGGCTCTTATAAAGCTGCAGTACCATACACACGGTGGACTCAGTGGTGTTTGTTGGCGTGCACTGCTTTTGCATGGGAGGAGAAGCAACTGGGGAGGATTTGGCTCAAGCGCTGAAAATCAGAGAGAGAAGCTGCTACTATACAAAATGTGATCATTTAAAAACATTGCAACCATGGGTAATTGATCTAGCTGATGCACTGGGGACTGGATAGACATTTAAGCTCAGTCACATGAATTTGAAGAGCTCCACAAGCCTTAAATGAAAGAGAAATTTGTAGCCTTGGGACAAAATGACTGAAGCCTTATTTAAAACCTATTGAAGGCAACTAGGATGATTCCACAGGCTTTTGGGGGCATTGGATCAGACCCCAGATGGATGCAAACCTGTGAAGAAGAGGGTATATAATCTTCACTCAGGAACAGAGACACTTGAAAAGGCAGTGGAATGCACAGTTGGGCTCTGTGTGAAGCGACGTCGCATTGTTTCTCCTGGCTCCGGGCAGCTCCGGCGCCTTTCGGCCCTGCCTCCCTCCAGAACTCAGGCTCGCCGCTTCTCTCCCGTGTGCTGCTGCTGCTGCACGCTGGTCAGGGTTTGCCAGGTTCTGTCACCCGTGTGAGGGTCTGAGGCAAAGAGGGAAGGAATTTGTCCAAATCACCCACGAAGGAAAGTGGGAAGGCTTTATTGTCGTGGAGAGCCGCAGTGGGGGGTTGCAACCCGCGCTTCCCACGCCCACGTGGGGAAATGGCGCCGGCACCAGGGGGGGAGCGGGATGATATAAGGGTGTGACAGGGAGGGCAGGCGCCCCCTGGCCAATGAATACAGACACCATGGTGATGGCATGTACTACAGCGACCAATAGGAACACAGCAGAGGTGGACACGGGCCCCCGGGGCGAGTGGGACCGCGGGATCGGGGTGACAGACACAGAACTCCTCAGGACTGGGCAGGGGAGTGGTCACAGGAGTGACAGGGGAACACTCCAATGGCAGGCAGCCTGGGGTTAACAACCGTGGGAGGGGAGAACACAAGGGTACACAAGACTCGGCTAGCTAACACAGATAAGAACCCCTAATCTAAACCCAAACCCAGGATGCAACAGTGTGACTCACTGATGAACGAGTGTCTGTATTGCATCATTTCAGAAAGCTGGAGATTATGGGAATCCAAAAAGAATCCAGAAGGGAAATAAAAGTTACTCTGATAATCACAATAGCCTAGCCACAAACATATAAATATATAAATGCAAAGACAAAAAAAAACTTCAGTGTTGAAGCAGATACATTAAAACCAGGAGAGTCTGCACATTTAGAGAACAGAGAGACAATGGCATATATATTTCTGTAGGCACAGAGTGCAAAATAAATGGCTCAGACAGGCATGCATAGCTAAACATTAATGGCATGGTTGTATTTTTTTTTAATTGGGTGACTGCAATGTGTTCCAGGGAAAATACTAGGACTTGAAATGACACAGTCCAAGTTGGTAAAAAGGGATGTGTGTTATGAGCACTACAGAATCCTAAACAGACTACGCAATCCTCACATCTCCAAACACCACTTTAATAAATTAATCGCTCCCATGTGATACCCATCAAGAAAAAGGCACTCTTTGCCCTAATGAGCAGGAAACCTGAATTTAATCATAGGAAAAAAAGTAAGCATTTATTGGTACAGAAGAACAATTTATAGTTTGAAAGAATTACGTGGTTGTAACTGAGAAGTCAAATATGCTATGGATGTGTATCGATTCACATAACTGAAATGAAGCCATAAAGTCTGTACAGCATCTGATCAAAATCACTAAAGAAAGGACAACTAAGATCTTAGTAGAAAAATAAAAAATATTCTAAAGAATTAATGTAACACAGTCATTTTTTGAAGAAAAAAATGTTAGCTTGGGCTCTAAGCTAGTGATTTTTAATACACCATTTGGATACCATATAGTGAATTTAAGCAAAGACCATTTGGTAAAAGTTCTGATCCCAAGATATTACAAAGAGTAATTGCACAGATCTTTGAGAGATTATGAGATGTCAGACTTTTAATAGATGATGTTTTAATTTGGGTACAGGGAAGATAATGCAAAGGAAGACTTTGGCAAGTATTGCAGGAAACTAGAAAGAGATGCTGATCCACTAAGTGAAATATCTGGGGTCTAACACATTGTGGCTAGAATTTAGGCAAAGATGACTTAACTGGGGCTCCAGGTAAAACAAATGCAACAGCAGGATAACCACCTTACAATGTAAATTAGATCTACAGAAATTAATGAATATGATAAACTGTATTCCATTATTAATTACAATTCTAACTATTGTCAATATGTCCTTAAGGAATTATTGGAAAATTAAGCTACCTGGTATTGGGGAGATTAATGCGATTAATACGAACATGGAAATAAAGAGTTAAAGATGGTGACACTAATCCACCAGCTTAAAAATATCATAATGATATTTTCTGAAAAGCTGCAATACATGCTCATCTTACCTGTTTACACTGAGATTTCTAAGCAGAACAGACAGAAACTATTGCCAGGTTGACAAAGAAGTGCTAGTAATTTTATTTGCTCCTCTAAACTTGCTTCAATCTAGATAAATGTGAAAGATCTGGAGAAAAGGGGCTACAAAGCACTTCAAAGTGGTTGTAAAAAATCTTTTGCCTAATTTTCACAGATACTAAGCATTAGCTTGAGTTGGAAATGCAGACAGTAAGCACCTTGCGAAATCAGTCCATTTGTCTTTGGCATCATCTACAACTTCATAGATAAAGCTGATGATCTTTTACCAGGGAAAAAGAATTCAAAGGCACAAATTGCTGTTTGATGCTCAGTGTCTAATGCACAATGTTCCTAGCTTCAACTGCAAGCTGAAGATTTAAAATTTTATTTTATTTTCATTTGGATTGTAATTGGATTAAAAAGTGCACAGCAAACATTGCTATCATGGCAGTGAAAAGTGGATAGCATTAACACACCAAACTGTGTTTTCTGATACATTCTAAACACATACAGTAAAGATTGTATCAGCAAAAACTGAAATGTGGCTGTGGTATGGAATGAAGCAACTGCTTCGCAGTGCTGAAGCAGTCTGGAAAAGAAAAGAAGAAGAGACAGAAATTTTAATTGCAAAGAGAAGAAATGCAGAAAGTAGCATGTAATGGCTTATATTGGAATTCAGTGAAATCGATGTTAACATCCCTGCTTTTATAGGAAATATCACATGATCTCTAATGGCAAAAAATTATCCACACTCTATTTTTATACCCATCCAAAGGATTACTCCTCCATCAGCACTGGGATGCACAAGCTGCAGCAGGGCACCTGATCAGTCTTGGCTCACAGAATTTGCTTTGATGGAGTTCCCACCTGGAGGTTCTCAAGCTTCTCAGTTTTGGGCAGCTGAACCCCACTCTACACTCTCTATCACCATCCCCCTACTAGGGGTTATGGCTTTGTGTCATATCATATTGTGCCTTTAGAGGTGGGTGAAGGGAAGCAGTAACCAAGGTTCCAAATTGGCAGTGTTCGCAAGAAAATATGAATTTAGCAGCTTTCAACAAATGTCCATATCACAAAAGACAGAAAGCGTGATATCTGCTTGTCAGACTCACAGGACTGTGATAACAAGTCAAGATCCAGTGTATAAAGTATTCTCCGTGTGAAGCCCAGTGCTAGTATGCCAGAGGATCTAACAGAATGGGATAAAATTAGCAGGCCTGTAGGAAATGTAGAAGGACATAAAGGGTGCCAGTCATTAGATCTGAAATACACTGGGAAAGCTGGTAAAGGGAGCCATAGGCTGGGAAAGCTGGGGATGAAGGGTGCTGGGCAGAAGGAGACCCTGGCAGAGTTCTTCAGTATGTTCTTGTTTCTAATCAGCTCTGTTCGTCCTCCAGTTTCATAGGCTGTGCAGTCTGGAGGCATCTAGAAGAGCAGACAGCCCCAGCTACTCTGCTTTGATATCTCTGGGGCCTTTATGGACATCCCTTTAAGAAGTAATCTATAAGATTAATACAAGAAGCCTGCTGAGCTACTTGATGTGGCTGAGTGGCACTGAGCAGCAGCAAGCCCTGTGCCAGGGACAGAGGTGTGCAGATCTTGTGGCAAAAGCCTATCGTCCCCCACTTCCTGCTGTGACACTGCCTTTTTGGTATTTTGCTTCTCTCACCCACTCATTCCCAGTCACAGGTTCCTGAGGCTTTTCCTGATCCTCATGGAAAAGGTACTGCAAGAGTGTGCAGGTTCAAACCCTCTGCTTTGTGGCCTTCCCTCAGTTTTGTTTCCTTTTCTGCACCCACCTCTCCATCCTTTTTCTTTCCTTCCCTTTGCCAATTATTGTGGTAAGAGAAGGAAAGGAAACACTTCAGAAATGAAAGATTAGTTTTCTGTATCATAAAGATGAGCTTTGTAATCACTTTCCTTTAAGCAAAGAATTAAAAGATAATAAAAGCCCTAATTAAGGACCTCGTTAGCTTAACTAGATTTTCATATGCAAAGTGATGTTCACCACGTGCTGCTGCCATCTGAAAATGCTGCCTGGCACTACATGGGAAGCACCTGTGCCAACTCCCCAACTGTATTTCCCTTTTCATTTCAGTTACCTTTCCATCACTCCTTTCCCCTTTGTGCCAGGGCACACGCAGGCTCGGGCTGATGCAGGGCTGCCTTGTGCTGGGCACGTGCAAGACAGACTTGGCACTACCTTGTGAACCACGTGACAGAATGAGGGAGAGATGAGACCAAAGGGCAGAGAAAGATGGGGGAGAGCAGATAGGACTGATGAGGGCTGATCACACACAGACCCAAGAGGAAGGCAGAGGGAGCACCTAGGAAGCCCTCAGGACAGACTGGTTTGATGACAGGTGGAGATTATCCAGGTGGAGGATCCATCTGAGTCAAGCTGAGAACAAGAATCCTTTGGGTTAGTCTGGATGCCACAGGGCAGAGCTAGAGGGAGATTCTGGATGGGGCTGGCTCCCAACTTGGCCCCTGTACAGAACCTAGCTATGATTTAGGCAAAGACTTGCATTAAGATGACTTAAGACATGCATTAAGATGAAGACTTTGGCTTCATCCTTGACTGGAAACAAAAATTGAATCCTTAGAGATACAGTCCAAGGGGCCTTCCAGGGCTCTGTTTTCAATCCCACAAGGCCCCCAGTACAGTCTGGCAGGTGGACAGGTAGCTGTTTAGGGATGTGTTTAATAGAAGCAATTAGGAAATCATTATACCACAGTAATGTGAGCAGATGAGTGAGCAAAAGGACTGCTCGCTGCCGTGTGAGAAATCAGCCTGGCCTGGCTGAGCAGAGAGCACTCTGCAGCACAGCCAGCAGGCACTGCCCAGCAGAGGCCACAGCAGAGCCAGGAGCCGGAGTCCACCCGGCTGGAACAATCTGATAAATTCCTACAGCTGGGAACACAGCACGAGATGGGAATCAGGATTTTCATCCTCGTTAAAACTGTAATTGGAGTCTCATTCTACTTCGTTTAGAGCCTGCTGTGAGCGTGAGCAGAAGCTGCAGGGTGCTAAGCAGGGAGGTCACCCCAGGGCGGTGGCGAGCAGCCGGCCAGGAGCAGTGGGAGGCTGGAGGGAGCACACGGAGGCAGAGGCCAGGCTGACTTGTGTGCATCTCCTGTAGGTATGGAAAGGCCCCTGTTGTGAGATCCCCAGCTTTCAACTGTTTTTTTTCTTTTCGTTTGTTTGTTTTTTTTAATTTAGAGAATAAGAAAGCAAACATGGTATTTATGACTAGAGATGGCTTTGAAATGGAACCTCATGGCTCAGCCTTCAGCTGGGCACTTTGAGCTGAAACCTAATGGATCTCAGATCCCCATCTGAACCACCAGTGACACAATCTAATAGCCCCTACCTCAGCTCTCAGACCAGGGCAAGACTTAAAACCTGATACAACATTATTAGACTGGAGACTGTGTTGATCCATTTATTAGCAGAGAATTTTCTTTGTTTAAAAGAAATAACAGAATTGATTCTTGCCTTTTCTCTACACAACATGGGAATGGCTCGATACAGGGTATTCATTTAGTTTGCAAATGAATGAAGAGAATGAAGAGATGAAGAGCTCTAAACCAAATCCAGATGTTGCACCCAGCACTCACACCAACTCCTGCCTGGGCCCATCTCCAATCATCACATGTATTTGTGCAGTAGAGGAAATGCCTGACGTATCTTAAATATAGTTTAAAAATAATCAGCAATAGTCAAATTACTTCTGCTATGTTACCAGTTGTGAGTAGGGCAATTCATTAGTGAGAGTCAGACAAACTACCTTAATTTGGCCTTCTACCACTTTCCACGTCGTGGACCAACAAGTGTATCGTAACTATTAGAACAACTTCAGTGAATGTTGCAATTACTCATGTCAAATGAAAATGTAATGCAGTTAACGTGCATGCTGGCTCCCCGCTGCTACTGCTGATGATTATTGCTATTAGAGCATGACCAAACAGTCATTCAAATATAAACAGCAGATTTGTTTTGATTGTGTTCGTGGCCCGTTTTACTCGCTTTCTGTGAACATTAACACAAATGGCTTTGGTTTGCAAGACTGTCCCTGGGGAGAGAAACAAAGTCAGGAGCACCATGGTGCTGACTTCATGTATCAGCTAAACTATCTGCACTGGAAGATTTTGCATGGTTCTCTGGAAAAATTGACAGCCACCTCATCAGAGAGAAGAAGCAGAGCTAAGTAAGTCTGAGTGCTGGTTGTATAAGATGAGCACAGAACTTGAACAAAAAATCATGGCTGCCCACTGGACAGGCAGCTCTCACATTTCTGCCAGTCATTCAGTAAATGCTCAGGAATGGCAGTTACATAAAAATGGGGTACCCAACTCTTTGGCCAGAGTTTCTGATCCAAAGCCTGCTAAAGGAAACGGTGCCATTGACTTAAATGGTTTGTGTGTCATACAGTAACACATCAAACTAAATTCAGTAAAAGCTGTGCTTGCTGTGACAACATTCCCTGATTAAGAGGATTAATTATTATTATTGCTCACACTTTTGTGTCAACCTTTAGTGGAATTCCTTATCTCTAAATCAGTTTCCAAGATGGGAGCTCTTGCTCTCTCCATCTTGTCTGAGCTGCTTACTTTCCTTGTAAAGCCAAGAGCTAATCCTGATGGCCACTGATGTGATTATGTTGTGCAGCTGACTGCAGAACTTCTCCTTTGCAAAAGGATAGATACAGAAGGTGGCAGTCCCAGGATGCCAGGGATCCAACTAATTACCTAACTGCATCAAGGCCATGACTCTCGCCAGATGCTTTGATTACAGCTCCTGTTTATCTCTTCTCCAGAAGCACATGCTCGGGAATATGCACACTGAGGAATGACTAAGAGTCTTGCACAGCACAGGACTAACCTTGAGGCCAGGCCAGAGACTCCTAGCTTGCATTAATTTTGACAGGTTTGTGAGGTGTCAGCCTCCTCTGAGGAGCACAGTGGTCTGTGAGGGGAGTTGCTGCTTGGTGCAGAGAGGACAGAAAATGGCCAGAATGAGGAAAAATTAGTAAGAATGCAGGAAATGCAGTCAACACATGTTCTTCAAAAGCCATTTTAATGGCAATATGCGATAGCAAAATCTCTGTATACAAAAGACAGACCACAGACAACTTCTGCTTTGGATGTGAATGTGGACTTTTGAGGAGTTACTCACAGGTTGATTTCTAGCACCAGTTTGAAGGAAAAGTTACTGTCTGAAACATACTAAGAGCTAAGGATGTTTGGAGTGCCTCCTCCTGCTTATTCTTGTTTGTGTATTTCTTCACAGAGAAAAAGATAGGTTTCTTCAGGCTAGAGCTTGGATGATGGAGAAGAAATGTGACATAGAAACACAAAATCATGAGCATCATGCATCAAGTGAATAAGATCTTTCTTTATGTCTTCCAGTGGGAGCAATGGAAACTCAATGAAGCAGACAGGTGATGATCAAATGCAGAAGAGACCAGGTAGAGCAGAGTTCAGCTGTGGAACTCATTGCCACAGGACACTGCATAACCTCAAAAAGCTGTGAGGCAAATCCACAAGGAACTACTCAGCACAAAGTGAACACTACTGGCTCAGGAGGTCCCTGGCCTGCAAATCACTGGAGGCTCAGTAAGTGTAACAGAGCGGCATCATTAGTTACATCATATACTTACAGCACTCGTAAATTTTCCTCTTGGCATCTACTATAGGCCACTGCTGGAGACATATGGGGGAAAGGCAGCTAGACAGATTCTTGGTTCTGCCTGGTATGGCAGTTCTTATGTTACTGACTAATTGGGTGAGCTGTATGGCTCAGATCCTTAAGCAGGAAGTTAGGCATGTCTGGGCTTATAGAGCTATGAAATTATGTGTTTCTTTCTCTCTCTTTCTCTCTCTTTTTTTTTTTTTTTTCCCATTGCATTTCCTATTCCATGAGCCCAAAGACCATCCCAAAGAATGAGCAGGAGCTCCTGGCAAAGTCTGAGAAAAAGCAGTTACACATCTACACGTGATCAGGATGAGGTGTGATAAGGGGACACCATCATCACCCACATCTATGCCCACTCATTGATTACCAGCAGGAGAGGGTGTGTGAGCAGCAATCCTGTTCTACATAAATTCAGGAGGTGAAAATGCCAGCACAGCACGGCAAGGTAAGCTGAGGATGATCTTCCTATATGTCAATGTGAGTGTAAGATAGTACAGGCATGCACTGCAAGTGTGAGATAAAAATATGGAGGTGCACAGGTATCTACAAAAGGAAAAGAGGAGAGAGAGGAGCATCTTTGCAAACATTTTTTTACACTGCACATATTTTAGTGTTTATCAGAATCCACCCATCCATGCACTCTACAGGAAAGTGCAGCCTGCAAGGCAGCAGTTTGTCTGAAATCAGGTGTGTGTGAGAGTATCTTCCAGGACTGTGCAAAGGTATATGCATACCAAAATACCAAACAAGCAAGCAGCAGAGAGCAGCAGAAGGGTAAATTTCATAGGGGTGGGGAGCAAAGTCACTCCCTGGGTGGAGCAGAGTATCTAGGAAGCAATCCTCAAGGAGACTTTTCCTATACAGGCAGAATGAAATTAATTGCAGTCATAGTGTTTCTGCGAGCAAAGTGAGGTATTCCAGGCACACAGAAGAGGAAGGCATCTGTCCCACTCAGAGAGCAAAGAGCTGAGCAGCTGAAAATACTTGTGTCAAATCCCCACTTAGGCATCTCTTCCCGCTCCAGCCCTTGTCCTCCCTCTCCTCCCCTTTCCCATTCATTCCTCATTCTGCAGCTCTTCAGCACTAGGCCCTTCTCCTGATTAACATTTCAAACCTATTGATAGTTTGTGCTGGCTTAGACAAACTAATCATCATTAGCACTCCAAAAACCTGTCCAGCTTTCCCTCCCAGAGTCACAGGTGCCACCCTCAGCTGCTTGGAGAAAAAGGAAAAAATACACCAGCCACAACATGTTCTTGGCAAGCCCATCAGGAGGTACCAGCTTACAGCTCTGGCAGGCAAGCAGATCACAGTTCCCAGGCTCTCCTCTCCCATGGATCGAGGCTGCACATAAAGCAATGGGCCACCTAGGAGGCAGGAAGTGGGCTGCATCTTCTCCTCTCTAGGTGTTATAGCAATGTGCTCTTGCACAATGGAACTTGTGCTGGAAGCACTTCTCACTTCCCAGGGAAGAGCAGAGCCTGTGTGCTATATACAGGTGTTTTCTTCCAGCCTGGCCAAGCTAGAGAGATGTTCATAGCTGGAGTTTGAGTGGGATTTGCTGGGCCTGCTGTGGATAAAATCTGCATACAAAAGTCTAGGTGCTTTTCCCAGTGACCCATTGACTTGTATCTCTTCTGTTTATAGAGCACAAAAAGGCAGAAAGTAAATACATAACCCAGGGGGACCAGGAGTGATGCAAGAACAGGTGTCTGGTGAGCTGCCCATGTCTGGTTTGAGCTGAAGCCAAGAGATACAAAGGCCACAGATAAATGTGGACTAACAAGAGGAAAAGGGCGATGGGCTGGAAGATGCTCTCTGTGACACTTGTATACAAATCTACTACTGAACTGCCAGGAAGGCTTGGATGTGCTTCTTTACCTTTTTTTCTGGAGGCACCTAAATCCTCCCTCTCAGGCAGGGTCATTCCACACAACACCCGTTTTCAAAGAATGACATTGTACCCTCTGCAGTGGGGACCAGGTGGCACTAACACCGCCCTGGGGATGAAGGCTGTAACAGTGCCCATAAGATTTCTATCTCACCTCAGCTAATGCCATCTGGGCCCTGGACAGAGCTCAGGACTGCTCCAGAGACAAAACTCTCCTGACAGCAGCTGAAAAGAAGCAGGTTTGCCCAGCAGACCTGTTTTTCAGCTGTGATGGAAGCACAGGGGTCAACATAACTCTGAAGCACACATCCTCTTAGGTCTGCCTTGGATTCAAAATTTCATTTCAGTCAGACTGACATTAAAATAATGACTGGGCAACCACTGGGAAATTCCACATCACTGGAATCATTGTACCTTGGGCAGCTGTGTGGGCCCTCATATGAAATGTTTGTTGAGTACACATCCATGAGGAGGCTCTGAAATGCCACTAAGCCTGTGTGCATTGGAGTCATGGAAAAGCCATCACCTCTCGTGTAGCTGCTTAGCAGCACACACAGAGCCCGCACAGAGGTCATATTGGAGAGAAAGGGATTATTTATAAGGTGACTATAACCTTCCTACTAAAGCCCAGAACTAATGCTGAACAGCCAAATAATGGAAGAAAAAGCTGTTCCATGCTTCTGGAACCGAAGCCTGAGGAATGCAATTCCTCAAGCAAAAACCATCCAGGCAGACTGGCTGGGAGAAAACACACACCCACAAAACCACACAACTCCCCATTCTCTGCAGCACAGGACATAGTGAGCATCCCTAAGGCACATCTCCTTCTCCCCCACCTGCTCTCCTGACATCCTCTCCACCTAACACTCACTCAGCAAATGCTAGGATGAGGTTTGTCTCATAATTTTGCACGGCCATTATCTGACAGCAACGGCAAATTTTGCTGGCATGTGAGGTACAAGGGGCTAGGGTAGGGCGGGAGGTCTGTGCAATAACAGCTATTACTTTAGAGGCTCCACACTCTTCTGCTATCCACCAGGAGACTGGGCCTGCAGGTGCATCCTGCATTCATGTTTGTTCCTGTGAGGCAAATACTCAGGCACTGATAACATTTAAGACAGCAGCAGATTTTCACATGTGAATCTGTAGGCAAAACTATGTTGTCATCTTCCAAGGCCTGTTCAGACACTGACAGTCACCCCTTGGCTATGTGACTCCCTTGTTTCTGCACTCCTCCCGCAACCCCACCAACTTCCCTGCCCCAGACCACTATCTTCTGACCTGAAAATAAAACACCCCTGTCTGTGGCACAGTCGTGTGCCTTTAAAGCTGAGCCTAGAGGCTTCTGTCATAATTCCTAGCCTCCCTGCCTGTAAGCAGCAAGAGGCTGGGGAGAGGCTGCCAGTGGCTGTGACAGCATCTGTAGAGCCACACGCACCCGGTTCGGCAGTGCAGCGCCGGCCGGAGGCAGCAGCTCCGGTCTGTTGCAGGATGCTGTCAGAAGGGGGCAAAATCCATCTGCAGTCAGCGGTTGTTCCCTGCTTTTGCTGCGCTTGCTTTCTCTGTCACCCTGGCATCCCTTCAGCCCTGAGCACTGTGGCACACTGCGGGCTGCCCCTACCGAGGGGACACTGTCACGGCCCTCGGCAGGGGTGGCTGCCAGGACAGCCTACAGCCTGGCCTGGGGTGCTCCCCGAGCCCCAGACAGCCCACAACAGCTCGCCCCATCCCACCTGCCTCCACGGGGCTTTCAGAATGGTCCCAGGTCAAGAGGGCTGCCGGATGAGGGCTAGAATTGTGTGGTGTGGGCAAGGCCAGACTGAGCCTGATCACTGAGTCTCTGTGTACTTTCTGCTGAGACGGCTGCTGGTGCTGAGAGCAGCAGAAAAGCTGATGGGAGATCCAAGGAGGTTCCCCAGGAATGGGTGAGAAAAAGGGGGCAACAGGGATGACAAAATCCCTTTTGTGGAATGGGGTCAGATTCTCCTTCACCTTGTACATTCTGTAGTTCAAGAGATTGCAGGTAGAAAACATGTCAGAGGTGGGATGGCACAGTCCCACTGACCCCGGTTCCAGGCAGTGGGCACACAGCACCCACCCACCCACAAGATTTGGGACAGGAAACCACAAAAGGGGTTTGCAACTCAGGGAGCACAGAAGGCTTCCAAACAACAGCTTTAAATCCTTCTCCACACTCTTTCTGCAGTCAGTTTTCACTTTTAGGAAAGCCCCAGTGCCAGGGACACCATCACATCTCAGGGCACTGTAATTTTCATGTGCCTGTGAGCTAGTCATCTCGGGATGCTTGTGGGGTGACTTCCACCAATTTAAAAAGTCTGGAAAAACAGGAACATGGAAGGAATAGGAACGCAGACAATTCCTCTCAAATGCTAAAAAACACACCACCACCGCCCCCTTCTTTTTCTCCTGTGAGTAAGCAACATTCTTTTCTCTCCTCAACTCCTCAGCTGTCCTGGTGAATTCTATTTCTGTATACATCAGTGAGTCCCTTCTCCTTACATCATCTGACATGCCTACAGCCAACTCCTGTGAATTTCCTGCAAGTCTTACTATAACTGGCAGCTGCCCTTGGAACCCCTCAAATAGCGGACTTGCAAAGTTCACTGAGAAAGAGCTTTCACTTCCCTCCTCCCTGTCTTCTAAGCTTTGCATTTGAGGAGGGCAGGGGAGGAAAGGAACAGAAACAGGGACATCCCTAAGCCCCAGGCTGGCTTAACTATTTCTACACCTGTGGCACAGCACAGAATGAGAGATATTATCGTCAGCTCCAATTTCTGAGTTACAGCATGGTCCCAGAGTGACACAGGATGTTTTGGGCCTGCTACCCATGCTGGCAGTGGGATTGCTCTCCTTTACCTGCCAGAAAGGTGCAGTGACGTCTGGGCAGCCCTGGCAGCAGCCACACTGATACCTAGGAGAGAAAGTGAAGAATTGCTTGGTATCTAACAGAGATGGCAAAGGTGGCCAGGATAAACTGATAGCCGCCATACACCAGGACCATCACATGTAGTGTAGTAGATTTGCCAGGGGATCTCAAGAGGGCATGGTCTCAGTTTCAAGATTTTCAGCTTGCAGCACACCTGACTTGAGCCCCAGTCAGACACAAATCCATAAGGAAACCCAGCTGGGATCTCTCCTCCTGTCTCAAGCAGCTCGAAGGCTCTGATCAGGATGACAGAAGGCTTATTTTTGCCTGTCCCTTGGGAAAACCCCCTGCTGAAGCTCTCAGGCTGGGCAGGAGAGAGGTTAGCAGTAATACCGCTAGATCAAAACACCAAGATAAAGTTGGGAAGGCCTAGACATCCCCAGCCAGGAAGCCACCTGCTTCACAAACCTAGGCATTTGGGAGTCTCTGCATTAAGTCCCTGCAATAGCAAGCCTGTACAGCAGAGCTGGAGAGAGAAAGGGAGGGAGGAGAGGAGGCATAGAGCTGGGAATTAAGGACTTTCACACCCAGACTCTGAGGGCACCCTCCTGACATAAAATATGCAGATGTGTACAGAAGAGAAGTGTGAGCAAGCTTAACAGATAGACAAACTGAGGTCTTTTTTGTTTCTTGTGCATGGGATGTGCTGGAGCAAGAAGATTTTGCACACTTTGTTGACGTAGTCTGTAGCCTATTTCTGATGATCTGAAGTTTTCCTCTCGTTAAAACATTCCTCGAGCAGACAGCAGCCCCCATTTAAAACAACCGTTCACAGCAAGTACAGCAGTCAGAGAAGGAAAAACATTTCATACCTTCAAAATGAAAAACGCATTAGGGAAAGCTGTGTTTTTCCCTGAGCACACCAAAAGAGGGAAAAAGAGGTGCTGTCCTGTAGCAAGCAGAAGATGGAAAAGCTTGGCAATATTTTCTTAGCCGCACAAACCACCCTGCAGACTGACAATATGGGGGCAGGCAGAATGTGACAAAATATCCCTGTCTGTCTGACTCTGTCCTTAAAACATAAGAATGCTTACATTGTAAAAACTTGGCAAGCATCTTGTTGGCCAAAATATTTAAGAACAATTTCCTGAAGAAATTCCTTGCAAATATTTATATACAACTGTGTTATCACACAATATCTGATTCCTGATGTGTCATACTAAGTTGCTGGTCACTCTTTAGTCTTATTGTCAACTATGCCGATCTAAGAAAAGATATATGGATCAAACTGTTGCTTTGGGGATTTCCCGCCCTCGTTTCCAGGAACAGCCCCAGTTTTTCATTTAGACTTTAGCTAGCTATCCTGCTGAGAAACTGCAGGTCTCACTCTTGGACCTCTGTGCGAAACAGGAAAAAAATGGCAAAAAACTTTTTTTCCATCTGTAAGCGAGCAAAACTGACCTGGAGTCAGAGAAATCAGAGCAACAGAGGAGGAAGAGGCTATTTTTGTCAAGTCAGTTTTTCTTTCTTTCTTTCTTTTAGGCAAGAATCACATTTTAAGCTGCTAGTCCCTATTTTTTTTTTAATTCTCTGAGGAGCTGGCAATGGATGGCAGGGCCTGACCTCCAAAAAGAAGTAAAAGCAATTAAGAGGATAACAAATCCAGGGTCATCCAGGAATTTTGCAGCTGTCACTGTTTTGCAGCACATCAAGGCCTCCCCAGACCTCACAGTGGGGGTGAGGACAGGATTCTTGTTGCTCTGTTTGCAGCTCCCGTGCTGCCTGAATGGAAGGAAGTGCTCCACCAGCCACCAGCTGTAAAGGAGCTGTAAAAGAGGCTTGGCATTCCAGGGCAGAGGGAGGGAAAGATGAAGGATGTTAGGTGATGAAAGACTGGTTAAGTTAGGATGACTGTCTAAAACATTTCAAAGAAATTAGAGAAAGGAGAAATTAAAAAAGATGTTGAACCATAAGCCTAATTAGCGTAGCAGTGTAGTTATAGTCATGATAGCCTAAGGATACAATTAGACATGTCTAGAGAGGGAGGCTGATCTTGTTGGTAAAACATAAAGGTAGGGGACAGGATAATATCAGTTGCACTCTGGTGCTGGCTCCTGGATGATTCTGATGTGTTGCAGGGATGCCTCATGGCTCCAGCAGGAAACTTCCAGTCTCCTAATACCTTCGTTTCAGTGTTTCCAAGTGTTTCTAAATTAACACAAGGAATTCTCAAGACCAAGTTGAGGCATTTTTATGGTGTTCAACCATCAGAGTCCCTTTTAGAACACCTTGGACTTGCAATTGGAGATCTTAGGGCAAAAGCTGCTAAGAGAAAGCAAAGCTGGTTGCCAAAAAGAGCCAGGAGCAATAAAACGCCAAAAGAAGATGCCCTAAATTAGCATAACACATCTAAACCAGCTGTTTTCTAGTCTCAGGTAATGACATCTCAGTTTTGTGGAAGAGATACTTAAGGAGACACAGCCTTTCACTTTGATGTTACAGAATGACATTCCTAAGCAACCTGACTTTGGTGATGCTCAGTCTGGGCCTTGGTAAAACAAGCAAAGGTGTCACGGTGTGCAGGCATCATTCACATCTTGGCTCTGAGGCCCCAGCTGTTTGTCAGTCCCTCTCTACTCTCTGCCGCCCTCTTCACTCTGCATTCGCGGGAAGGAGTTGTGACAGGGCGAACAGGAGGAGATAAATTGGAGATTGAGGCTGACACAAACTATGCCTCTACAAACCTCAGCAGCCAGGTGCCAGGACCTCAGCCCACCCTGCGTGCAGGGCCAGCCCCAGGCCAGCAGCAGCCTCAGCCAGCAAGCCTCAGCAGCACAGCACTGCCTCAGCCCACACTTGGACAGCTCTAGCAGCGTCCTCCATGCCTCCACCTGCAACTGCCATGGGAGACCATGCTTTTTCCTCCCTAAAACACAGTGGTGAAACTTTTCTAGCATATGGAAGTGAGAACTTGTGGGATGCAAGGGGAGATGCTGGCAGAGCCCTGCTGCAGAGAGCCAGGAAGATGTCTGGCTCAGTGACACCTGACAGAAATGAAGTCCTGTGGCTTACGTGGACATGAACCCAAGGCTTCTCAGGGATATACTCAGGTGCATCACAGACATCCTGACAGAGGATTTGCCTTGAAATCAGATACCACCCAGAAACCCAGGCAGGTAAAAGGATGAGGGTTGGCGCCATCCCTAGATACATGGGCATGGGCAGAAATCCTGCAGAGGCCCTGGACTTTGATCCAGCCCTGAGGGGTCTCAGCAGGAGGCAATGTTTACCACACCACTTCAGTGCCAGTTCTGCATTGTCCATGGCATGAAATGACTGACATGCTGGCGCACAAAGGTAAAAAAGGACAGATTGATTTATTGATCAGGGAAAGACACAGTCTCCTTGACAGAGATGCACTGTCAAAGGATGGCAGGACGTGCTGCTAAAAGCCCTCCAGATTGATTACTTTACCTGCCACCTGATCCTTCATTGCCCTGGGTGTTGGCAGGTGAAGAGCAAGGAAAAATTTACACGTGGCTGGGAGTCAGAACAGGAAAACACACAGGAATGAAAGCTCCAGGGGTCTGGCCAGGACACACTGGCCCTGCTCTCCTCCACCTGCCACAGGGCTGGAAGGTCCCTCAGCCCATGGGCCAGCCAAGGTGGCAGAAAAACCAGCAAAACCTCATTGTGCAGCCAACCGAAAGTGGCACCGTGGCAGGTAACACCTGCACATCCTGAAATGCTGCCATTTCCCTTCCCCATCTGTTCCCTTCTCTAGGATTAAACCACTCCTGTCTCTATGATTATACAGCCTGTGCCTGCCCTGGGGATTGTGGAGAGTGCAGCCAGGCACTTGGCCTGGTACTGCTGTCAAACCCTGCAACACAGGCACTCAGCCCACTGCAGGAGGTAATGCCACAGCCCACATCCCAGCACAGGACATCACGCTGGGGCACCCATGGAAAATGGCCACTTCATCAGCTGCAGCTGGTTGGTGCCAATCCATGAGGGAGCTCTGTTCTGGGGCTGCTCTCCTTTGTCGCTCCCTGTGCACCCTGGACATACAGAGTGGCTCTCTCTTAGTGGGGGCTAATGACAATAAATGTAACCTAAGGAGAGAAGAACATTGGGAAAAAAAACATTTCCTTGAACTTCTAGGGCCCAATTGACTATTTCTGCACTGGTTCCCTCCCAAGATACACTCTTGCTTAAACAGGATCCTCCCCTACTTGACAAGAAGTGCAACTGAGCATTTCTGTCAGCTTGCTCAGGAGACAGCTTGAGCCACGTTAGGGAAGAGGCAGGGCCTTATCACAGCAGCAATTCAAGGCAGCCTTCTTGTGACATGACATGGATGCACTACTCAGCACCAAAGTTACTCAGGTAGCCAGGTTCCAACTTCACTGCACAAACATGTTGAACCAAGCACATCACAAATTTGTAATGAGCTTGTTTAGAGTGATGTAGCATGAGGTAGGCAGTAGAGGAAAGACATAACAAAGAGTGTCCCTTAAATGATTCAGTGCTGGCCAATTTACCAGGCACAGCATGTTGGGAAAATGCCACTCCAGAGCTGCTCTCATACCTGTTAAAGGGCTTGATATTCCCAATACATGGCAGCTCTATCTTAATTCTGTGGACAATCTGACCATCTTTGGCTGCGCACCAAATCCAGATGGCTCGCCACCTCTTTTGTGGAAAGTGTAAATAATACAGCAGACCAACCACAGGAAAAACAGTGATCCCAAAAAGGCAGAGATGTGAGAAGCTAATTTGACTTTTGAACAAGCATCTAAATTAACATCCTCCCAACAGCCTATTTTGGACAGCAGCAAATACCATGAATGATTGAAGAATGCTCAACCCAGACACACTGGGAAAGGCAGGAGTACAACAGGAGGTGGCATGAGGAGCAGCTGTGCACTAGACAAGGCAGGATAACATTTTGATGGACACAACTGATCCCATCTATCTTTACTTCTGTAATGCCTTTGACATGGTTCAGGCCAACATCCCTATTGATAAATTGGAACAATATGGGTTTGATGGATGGAGTAGTAGATGCAAAAGAAATAAGGATGGATGGAATAAGTTGCACTCAATGGCTTAGTGGTCCAAATGGAGATGAGTAACAAGTGATGTTCCTCAAGGGGCCATATCAGGCCTGGTACTGTTTGACACCTTTATTAATGACATAGTAAGGTCGAGTACACCTGAGAGAGTTTGTACATGACAGGAAGCTGAGGGATGCTATTCACAAGAACCTTGACAGGTTTGTGAAGTGGGTCCATGAGAGTCTTATGAAGTTCAACCACACCAAGTGTAAGGTCCTGCACCTGCATCAGGGCAATCCCTAGTATGAATACAGATTGGAGAATGAATTGATTGAGAGCAGCCCTGTGGAAAAGAATGTGGGATACTGGTGAATAAAACGAGATGTTCTTTCCCAGCTCAGAAACCCAGTTTTCTTCTGAGCTGCATCAAAAAAATGCATCACCAGCAGGGCAGGGGAGGTGATTTTCCCCGTCAACTCTGTTCTCACGAGACTCCAACTGGAGTACTGCAGCCACTTCAGGGGTCCTTAGCACAGAAAGACATGAGCCTGTATGACTGAGTCCAGAGGATGGCCACAAGAAGGGCCATCCAACCCAACCCAACCCAACCCAAACCATTCTGTGACTGTGGAGTTCTCTAATCCCTTATGCTAGAGTTCAGTTTGGCCCTGAGATGTGAGACCATCTCCCAGCTCTGGGATTGAGCAAAGCAGCAAAAAGGAATAGTATCAATAAGAAGAATCATAATTCTATTTCTTCTTTCACTGGCAACTTCTATTCACAGAACTTGAAATATTTTTAAAGTAGTGTGAGATTAATCTCATTCATCACCTCATCTCATTCCCTCCACATGTCACAACCCAATTTCACCCTGAGCTCATACATATGTACAGTTAAGCAGCAACCAAGTTTATGGAAAGAAGATGGTTTTGGAGGGTACCTGGATATCTGGAGCAGCTGCTGCATACCAAAGCTAGGACCCTATGTTTTGCAATACAGCATCTCAGCATTTCATGACAGAAGGAGGTTATGATTTCCTGCCTTGGCCAAGGAAATTGGACCCACAGCTTCTTTCTCAAAAAGTTTTGTACTCAAATTTATTTTGGATTCTGCATCCCTTTGACTATAGAGCTGGAGTAAGAGGCAACAAAAGGAAGTCAACTAGAAATCTGCCTACATTCACGAGAGCAATAGACGAGGAAAAAAATATGGTGAAATTTCCCTGCAACAAAGTAATGTTCTGCCTGTGAAGGGATTTCCATTGATAATCTTGGAGATGGGAGAACAGGAACACAGGGAGACATCTGTCATCATATTTAATGGTGCTTCTTGTTGTACAGTTTAAATAATTAAAGAAGATTCATCCAAGTAGAAAGAAAGATAGGATTAAGAAAAAAAAAAAAGAAAACTGAAAAAAATATCCTAGGCAGTTGTGTAACTATTTTCCCTCTGGGCCTGGGAAATGTTTCCACTAAGCAATCCAAGACACTGCTTAAGATTCAAACTATTGCTTGCTAGGGAAAGGGAGGGAGGGCAGAGGGAGAATACTGCAAAAACATTTGACTACATCTGCTACCCACTCATTATTGTAATAGAGAGAGGTAGGGATAAATCTGACTGCATGTGTGAGGGCAGCAATTGGTTGTTAGGTTTCAAAGATGCTATTACACCCTGGAGGATCAGGGACATACACAGGTGACATTCACCAATTTCAATGGGGCGGAGGGAAATCACACACTGGAATGAAGTTAATAAGCAATGCAGAGGGCAGGGTCCATGATTGCCAACCTGATTTCTATAATTGGTGTGATTACTACTATTGTAACTTAAACACAACAGCAAATCACTTGCTTAATTGAATTTTCTTTCTATGTGTGGCTGGGAAGGGGGAGGACACAGAGGAGGATGCAAATTTCTCCTACAGCTGTGTGTGTCTTCTCAGCCATGAAACAAGCAGAGGGGTCATGGGGTTGGGGGGGCAGCCCCAAGGACAGAAGGGGAGATTAGAGCGGCCTAAGGCAAAGCAGGGCAGCTTTACATGCATGATTTTCATGAAGAATGCCCTGAGTTTCTAAGCAGTGCCAACACCTTCACCGCACTGAAAGTGATGATTTTGCACAAGACTTAGTAAATGCTTCACAGCACACCACAAGATGATAAAGCTTCTCACTGGGTCAGGCAAATGACCATTCTGCATCCAGCACTCCCACTCTCAAATACATCCTTTTCCACCATCAGCAAAAGCCAGAAAGGAATATCTTTTAGATCAGCCTGTGGGATCTGTTTATTCTCTGCAGCATTTTTTTTTCCCTAAAAGACATTTGCAACAGCCAGGAGACTTTCCAGAAAAAAAAACAAAACAAAAAAAAAAAAAAAAAAACAAACAAACAAACAAAAGACAAAAAAAACAAAAACAAACAAAACCAACCAACCAAACAAACAAAAAACCAAAAAAAAAACCCAAAAAAAAACCAAAACAAAACAAAAACCAAAACCAAAAAAAAACCACCCAAAGGAAAAAAAACAAAAAACCACAACACATTGGCCTCTGAAATGCCAGAAAAAAAAACATGGCATAAACATATGTGCTTTCTCTGTGTTGGGGCATTCAATCTCTGCTGTATCTTACTTGGAGATTCACACAGGGATGACAGAAAAGCAGAGCTGCTCATTCCCCCTATACCTGATCTGGAGGGGACACCTACTTGCCTCATTGACCGTTTTCAGATGATAACTCATCTGTTTTCAAATGCTATTTTGAACTTGTCATTACAGACTCATCAGCACCTTCATACTTTGACAAGTTGAAAAGCAGTGCGTTTTTAACAGGACCAAGCAGTACCTTGTATTTGCAGATTTTGTGCAGGGTGTCCTGTTGAGGGACAGTGTAGATTTAAAGTGTGTATTAAAAACTTTTAGGTCACCCTGTCTCCTCTGTGAGACTGCACAAAAATATCTGCTGAATTGATTAAGTCCAGTGCACTTGAAGTATTCCTAATTCCCTGGATAAGAAACCCTCAGGTCTGCTCCAGAAAAAAAAAAAATAATAGAAACAAACACAACACAAATGAGCAGCAAATTTTGCTATGCCCAAGAGGCAATACCACAATACATTCCTAAGAGTTTTTCGTGCATGTATTTTACAGCATGCTACACAAATTGAGAAGCATTGCTTTTTGACAGGGAACCTGAGACGTGCACAGGTGCAGAACCCAAAATTGCAGGCAGGGCTTTGAGCAACACAACATTCTTCTGACCATACCCAGACCTTGGGCATCTATATAACTTATTAAGAGCCAAACTTGATGTACCTGTCTTATGGGAGCCTTATTCATGAGTATATTGAATACGGTAAGCCAAGAAGGACTTGAGGCATAAATGAAACCTTGCAGAGGGCCTTTCTATGAGTGTTCGGGTTGAATTTTTGGAACTTACACAACTCCAGCCCTACAAGTCATTGTTTATTTTTCCCTCTAAACTTGCCTTAATCTAGCACAGAAAACCAGAGACGGAGGATGGACTTTGGAAAAACATGATCCCTGATCCCTTCAATAATACATCTCCCCTACAGCTGCACAAAAATAAAATATTAATTTATCTGATTTGAAACAGAAAGAAGGATGGAGGGGGAAAAATTGACTGGGGCTATGCAATGTTTTCCATCATATATTTATGCTTATATTCATACATAATGCTTCCATGTATCATCTGTTACCTTCCACTCCTATATCTGCTTGTCACTTCACGTTTCCTTCCTTGAGAAAGGAAACAACAAAAACTGGGCTGTGGCCAGGGCACTAGTGGTAAAAATTATTTTTCCCTGAGAGCCTTAGGTTGTATTTTCATGGACTTCATCAGAGTTCTTACCTGTTTGATTGTCACATCAAGCCTTCTTCATGCCCTGAGCTTCAAAGAGGACTGCAGGTGTGGATATATGTGACTTCTTTGTTACCTAGAGAAGGCATGATGAGTCTTGGAAAATAAGCCACTTTTGCACCATCCCAGCTCAAGGAAAAATGTTAATATGTCTTGATGGGATACTAAAGTCTTTATGATGGTATAAAAGCACTAGGAAAAGACATAAGTATGAAGCATGTCTTTCAGATCAGATTTGGGAAATGGGCCTCCAGTAATGTTAGCATTTCAGTTGGGAAATGTGCAAATATAGGCCATTTATCATCTTCAGGTTTTTCACTCTGTCCAAATAGATATCTGTCTAAAATAACATGTTCTAAACCCCAGCACTCTCCACTCCACAGGAGAAAATCTCTGTCATTCTACAGAGTCAGCCCAGTTTATCCCCAAGGTTATGGGGAAAATTACCTATTTTTCTTTATTTATCACAATTTTGAAATAGGAAAAAAGCCCCAAGGAAGTCCCACTATTAACAAATAGGGCAACAAAAAGGTAACAAAACTAATGCAAAAACGTTTTTCTTCCTCCAGAGACTCAGCTCTCCTGTATAAAAATTATCAGCCTGCCCATCTATTCCCATCAGAGAGAATCCCACTCCAGCTGCACTAGCACTCAACAAATGGCCTGTCAAACAGATGGGCTTTGCAACAAGCTCGTTAGGACTTTCTTTTTAAAGACAGCACTACTACATGGCTAAATTTGGCTTCTGTTTCACCTAGTTTTCAGAAGGGCACATGCATGCAAATATATCTACAGTACAAAAAAAACCTCGGCATTGTTAAAACATTAAGACTGAGAAATCAAGCTTAGAAGTCAAGCCATTCCATATGTTAAAGTTGCTCCTGCACCATTGATTCTAGGCCATTGTACATCCTATTTATCACACATTATATATGAAATTGTACATTTCACAGGTAAAATAAGAACAGAGAACCTATATATATTCTAGTGTGCAATGCAATCAAGTTAATGTTGCAGAAAAAAACCAAGCTCTTGGAATATTCTCAATTCTATCTTAGATTTATATTCTTAATATTACATTACATTGTTACCTTATGCTTCCACCTATATCTTTGTTGTATCTATTTCTTATCCTTTCCCCATTTTATGCACAGTGTCTGCAAAGTCTTACACAGACACTGAATTTCTGTGCACTGTAAGAAATCCAACAGAGGGTCAATGCTCAACATTTTGACTGTAAACTTGCTGGTTCTGGAATTCTCCTTATTGTGTATTATTAGAGGGCTCTGTAACCTGGGTTTCTGACTGATATTTGGGAACTGTATTTTCCACAACAGCAATTTTAATCACTGATAATTGAAATACACTGCTAAGAAGATTCTCAATGCTTTGTAGGATCTGGACTTTAGATCACAAGCTTTCTGGGGACAGGAACTGTTCTTTAATATATCTTTGTACACTGCTAATAATGACACCAAGGCTTCTAAGTACAATTACAAGACACAGTAAGTTAATGCTTCAGCTAGGGACAGGTGACAGACTGCATTTAGATTCTACTTTTTTTTAATGACAAGAAGAAAACAAGAGTCAAAACAATTTTACTGTTTCCATAACCTGAGGCCTTCAGCAGCAGAAAAGCTTTAAAACTGTACAGTGTTTACCAC
Source organism: Vidua macroura (assembly GCF_024509145.1). Lineage (NCBI taxonomy): Eukaryota > Metazoa > Chordata > Aves > Passeriformes > Viduidae > Vidua > Vidua macroura. The sequence continues at coordinate 69,837,121 of NC_071572.1, forward strand.
ATTTTTCTATCCCAGTTACTCCAGCCTCTTGATTATCTACATGCCAAGGGTGATGCTCAAGTTAAGAGTGAAGGTCAGACCCCGTAGAGTGTCCAAGATCTCCAAGAGTGGAGCAGCTGAGCACTTTGGCCTTGAGAATTTGTGACTCTCATCATGCACAGCTAATTGCCCTGAGCTTCCAGGGTACATCAGCTGCATACAGAGCAATTTAGTCTCTGTAGGTAACCAGTCCTGGTAGATTCAGCAATATAATTCTCCACCTGACTGCATGGTTAAAATAGCCTGGCAGTAGAAGGCCAAGATGTTCACCTGTACATTGTTTGGTGTCCAAGTCAGCCACTTTTCCACATACTGGGATGACTCTTTTAATATTTCTGAATAATGAAAACGCCAACATCTTTCTTAATCACAAGTAAGATGTTTGAATTGGGAAGCTGTGCAAGTCAGGATTCTGACACGCTGCTGGTACTGTGTGTAATTGCAGAAGTGAGCTGTCCTGTGCCATCAGGAAACAGTGACACACTGCAAGTCACGTCTGGATCTTCCAGCAGCAAGGCTAAATGTCTCAACCAGCCTCACTTTTATTTTACATTCAAGAACACCGCACAGAGAAAGAAGAAAAGAAAAACAATCTCCATGAAAGAGAGCCAGTGAATCTCTACCTGAACCGAGACACAAGAGAGCAAATGCCCACAACAGAGAGGGAATTTTCTGTCAGAAAAGATGCAGAATGCAGAAAGCAGGTGGCAAGGAAGACAGATGCTGAAAGCCAGCATTAACGGTTGCCTTAAGAAACGCAATACTGATGGATGGGTAGACAGATGCTAAATATGTAATCTCCTTGCAGATGGACAGTAGCATGCAACAGAAATGCTATCAAGAAGGAAATGCTGCACATTTGAGCAGATATCTGTAAGCACAGGGAATCAATGAATGGCTGTATCTTTGAATTTTTCCATTTGTATCATGTTTAGCCTGAAACAGAGACCTGAGTTGAGTTACCCAGTTCATGTTCTCTTTCAGTCATTCCTTTACCACAGACCTCCTGCTCATGTCTGATAGTAAGTGCCAAAGAGCATGGATCTGCAGACATTTCCAGATTACCAGGGTGATTCAGGTGAAAAAAAGAACCAACCATCTTTGAACCTTCTTGGTCCAAACAAGAGGCAAACCCAAACCTGATTACTTCTACCTTTCATGACTTCTATCCACTCATTCTCAGACACTTCTGCAGTTTTAAGCCACATAGAGAAGTTGCTTTCTGACTAATACTAATGGAAATCTCCCAGGAAAGTGTGTTCTTTGCTGATTTCCAGATCCAAGAGATGTCTTGATAAATGCTGATATTTGGCAGTGTTTCAACCAACCTCTGAACTTTGAGGGCAGATGGCAATTGCTGTGATACTCCTTCCACCACAAAGAGCCCAGACAAACATGTGCAAACCATCAAGACTCTCTAACACATCTTTTGAAAAGATGGCAGATGCTACCAATCCAGTATGCAGCACTTCCTCAGAGCTTTTCCTCTGACACATACAGAAACTAGATGCATGGCAGAGGAAAAGCATGTGCAGCAGCCAGCCTAACAGAAAGATAAACCAAACAGCAGCTGCAGGACCATTTGTACTTCTGGGAGTTAAAATGTGTGGCTCATTGCTATCCACAAGCAAAACTCATCAATGTCATTAGCAAGCATAACTCTGCTCAGATTGTGCTAATTTCAGTGGATTTTTCAGTCACTTTTCTTGTACACAATTATGTGGCCAGCAGACCCTAAACTTCCCAGTGTATGTGGCTTTGTCTTGCCATGAAACTTTGTCTGTACATTCTGTGGCCATGGGAGCTCAGGACAAGGGCAGCTGTGGTCTGTTCCTATCTTGAAGTTAATGACAGATATCAGCCACTGCCTGTACCAGCTGGTGAATGCCCATGTGTCAGCAGAGCTGAGTGTTCTGGAGCTGCAATGATTTTTAAGAAGAGATGGTTTCTAGACAGAGCCCCTGCAGTGGTGGCGCCAGTGTCCTGCAGGACAAGCTACCACTGCCCAGTATGGACCAAGCCATCAAGTGTCACAGGCCTGGAAAAAAGCATTTCAAAACAGCTATGGAGCTACTGATTTGCCCATGTAACCCCTCTTTCTGTAATGCATAGTCTTCTCCAAATGACCCCCTGAGAGCAGGCAGTTTCACCATTCAGCTGATGGAGGCAGAGACTGCTATCAGTTTGCCCAGCAACATGATCCCAAAATGTAAGGGAAAAAGATGCAGAAGGATCTGGAAGTTTAGTTCTGATCTTTCTTTGCCTTTCTTCTCCTGGGACATCCCCTGTCATGGCCTAAGAAAGAGAAGGTGGGTGTGCATGGTCTACTGTGGCTGTCCATCTGTCTTAGAAATGGAAGAAACCTCTTGTAGCCCTTCCCAACTAAGGACTCAGGCAGAAAGAGATTGGAAAAAAATAAAAAAAAACTCCTGAAGACATAAGACAATGACTGAGGAAAATATTAGTTATAGGAAAAAAAATATAGTGGAGAAATGCAGGAGAAAACTAAGGACCAGAAAATGCAGAACTAGCTGTGTGACAAGAATATTAGCAGACACAACAGTAAAGACAACACTTGTTTTTTTCAGATATTTTAAAGACTGCAAACTCTAGTGTGTGGGCTTAATAAGTCTTTCAAACAATCTTAAACCATTTATTTTCCTTATTTTCCTGCTTTTTTTCTCTATCCCTTTCCTTCTTCTGTAGGTTTTGGAGCCTTTCTAAATTTTATTTTTGTTTCTGGGTTTTTTAATGAATCTTTTCCTTCCTCCTTCTCCCTTATACAACACTTTTCCCCCTTTTTTTCAAGCACATGCTGCCCATTGTCTCACCCTCCCTGCCCATCAGAGGCATACTTGTAGGAAGGCAGGGGAACACATCTGATCTGAACTTGTCAGAGGAAATTTGATAAATGTCATGTGAATGAAAGACGATAGAAATTTAAGAGGTTTCTCTTTCCCTCTTTTCAGTAACTGTGCCTGAGGAGCCATAGCCCCCCCACAGCAGAGCTGACAAGCTAAACAGAGATGAGAAACGAACTGTCACTGTTTGGATGGGAGAAACTGCAAATAACAGTGTTAGTGACTCAGAAACTCAGCAGTGCTGACACAGAATTCTAAGAGGGACGTGCTGGGTGCAGCTTTGAAGGGTTCCCTCCATGAGCTACCAACCCTTACGCTATGTTTTAAATAAGTGACAGGCAATTGATAACGCTCATTTCACTGAGTGGGTCTTTGGGTTTGCCTGCATGGGAAAGTTTTACCACTCACATTTAAGGTGAGATTTTGAGAAGATATCCCTGCAGCCATTAACCCCACTGTGTAACTCATCCTCCCTCCTGAGTGGCCTCGTTCACCTGAGCTCTTCCTGAGCAGCTTTCCTAACAGGTTGGGTAATCCCAACCCATCACTGCAATGACAGCCACTAAAATCCACATCTCTCATAACAGCTGCACGACCTGCCCATATGGACTAACCCTTGGGCTCTAAGGTCACTCCCAACACCAACCCAAGAAAAGAAATTTGCCAGTGTAATGTGATGTAATGGATGTGATGTAATCCCTCTGCTGTATGTTGTACTTGTACACAACCTACCCAGCCACTCCTGGTGGGGGCAGAGGCAGCTGTATGTTGGTTTAGCTGATGTGGTGGGAGGAAATTCTCACTCTGTTAAACACCTGTTATATTCTGTGGGAGAGGAGGCTGCACTTCGGTACCGGTACAAATGTCACACACGTCTGCTGTGAGGAACTTTGGGATCAATGAAATGAAATGAGCTACTGAAATATATGCTAATATTCCAACTAGATACATAAACCAGAAGACTGGGTGGTTTGAAATGTGGTTTATGAATATGCAACACTCAATTTAAAATAATTGTGCAGTTCAACAAATACAAAAAGGGAAAATTTGGGGACAGACTCTGTTTGGTAGTCTTGTTTAATTGGCTATAATTTCTACTTCACAGCAGTATGGATTTTAAAATGTGTCATAACCAGAGTTGGGAAAGTTACAGAATCTGTATTACAGGAGAATTTTCCCAGCTAAAACATGGTTGCTCTCACTATCAAAACCCCCTCTCTTTTGCATTTGCTTTCTGCACTCACGTTCAGCAGTTGGGAGCTGTTCCCATTAAACACTGGCACAAAGCCATTTCCAGCTTGCCAACCCACACAACGGTAAAGGGCAGAGAACAAAGAAGAAGCTCAAACATATGCACACATTCGCATCGCAAGTTGTACTTTATATTGCACCGGACACCGCAGGTCACAGCAAAAACAAAGAGCTCCCAAAATCTCCTGCTGCAGCTCTGGTTCCAAAGCAATCAAAGAAGTCAGTTGCGTACACCTAACTGTGGAAAACGTTTGTGTGCACAGATGTAACTGGGCATGCACAAGCTACCTCTAAACTCCCACATAGCCAAAGAGATGCAGAGATGCTCAGATTTCCTAGGAGGGATACTTGGGCACAAGCCTGGGGAGAGGAAAAACCTTTAAGCAAGATCCAAATAGTCTTACGTTTTTCTGTTTTCTATTTTCATAAATTGATTCCTCTTCCAAAGAGAGTGAAAACCACTGGTTTCTTCATAGCAACCTCTGGCTACAGGAAATATCCTCAGCAAATCATGAAAACAAGGGAAGAGAGTGTGATCTACCACAGCAAAGGTAGATTCAATAGCAAACCTCAGATACTTTCTGCTCAACTGACTTAAAAAAATTAAATAAAAAGGATGGAAAAAAACAGGAAGAAAGAAAGAAGTGGGGGAAAAGGAAAGCAAAAATACAGAAAGAGCCATACAAGTAAGCAAACAATCATTCCTTGAGTAAAGTCAAGGCAACTGTCCTCAGCTCACAGACATTTGTAATAGATGATGCAAAACTGCAGAGCCAGTGAATCTCTGTGAATTATCCTTCCAGGTCTAACCACCAACTTGATGCTTTTCAAGGAAACAGAGACTACCTTGTTTACAAGAAAATAGTATGAGGCAAGCCGGGGACAGAAGGTAGCAGGCAAAGGGAGGAGAGGAGGTGATGATAGGCAGATTACTTTCAAAGCCTAAGAATTAAGGTTTAATTTGTGCTGCCTCAGAGGACGTGGATAGGTGGATCCATTGCTCTGTTGGTGATGAAGAAGCAGCCCCTGCAACATCTGGGGTGTTTTTACAGCATGTTGGTTTGATAGGCTGCCTTCTGTCTCATTCTTCCATTTGTTTAGCTCCCTCTTTCCTTGATGCCACAGGTGTGCTAATGTCATCGGGGTTCTCCAGAGTTGGCACAAAAACTAGGCAGGGAGCAAGGAGAAGAACTGGAGCCCCTGATGCACCTCAGAGTCACCACAGCCCTTCCATAAGTCTTTGTCACCTATCTGTGCCCATAATTGTCTGGCTACAGCAGAGACTCAAGGTCAGACTCCAAGGAGGGAGGCAGGTCAGGAAGTAATACTAACTGTCCTGGCTGCTGCAGGAGAAAGGGAAAATATGAGAATAATTAAATAAATATATATCTGCTTTAGTTTAGCACCCTCTGACTTCACATTTCACAGTGATTCCATCATGTTCTTCCACAGGATTGCTCTTCAATCTGCCATTCCTTGGCCCATATACACATACTTTATTATCCATGACAAAGTGCAGCTCTTTGCACATACTCTCCCTGAATTTCAGACACAACTTTTTCAGGCAATTTAAGCATTTTGTTCTAGCCCATTCCACAAGCATGCCTGCAGTTCCATAAACATTAAAAATAAGAGCTTCTTTGCTATCCCTATCATCAAACTCAGGAAAGAAAATGCTGAGCAGTGACTGCTGTAGGACTGAGTCCTGCCACTCCACACGCTTTCCAGTTTGACAGAGAACTGCTGGTAGCTCCTGTCTGAGCACAAGAGATGTTGCAACTGCCCTTTGTCATTTCAACTGACCTTCTCTGATTTGCTTATTGGGATGCCACAACAGTGTCAAAAGCCTTATTAAAGTGAAAGCCAGTTATCAGATACCTGTCTGGTTAGAATGGCATCAATTTACCTGGCTCTGCCTTGGGACACAAGGATGCACTCCTCTTGATGCACTTCTTGATGTCACCTTAACCCTAACCCTCTGAGCTGACCCTGCAGCACAAAGATCTCAGGGTAGCAGTGCCTCAATGCAGCATTATACCAGATAACATGGACAGGTTTCCCTGGGGCATGGCAGCTTGGTGAGGAAGGGGTGCCTTTGACATGCAGGGAGAGCCAAAAGACCCGTGAGGCAGATGTGAAACAGAGTCAAGTGCAATGCATTTGAGATTTCCAGAAAGATTCAAAGTGCTAAAAGTGCAAGTTCTCACTGTACACATTATTTGCTGAGGGAAAATTCTGCATTGCTATTAACACCAAAGAGATGTTCCCAGTCCTCTACCACCACATATCAGCAACTAGAGAGGAATTTGCTGAAGACCTCTCTCTCCCTGCCTATCTACCTATCCTTCCCTTTGGAGGATGCTGCCTTTGTCTGGCTTGCTTACCAAAGTTTGTTTATTGAGGGGAATAAGGTTGGAGAGGAGATTCCTATCTATTAGTGAGCTGTTAAGAGCATGAATGAATATGTGCTATTAGTCTATTTTAACCTAATTTGTTGTTGAACATACGATAACTATCAGGATAAATCATTTGTAAAGGCCAACAAAACTCCCCTGTATCTTAAAGGGCCATGTTGCTGAAAAACACTGGCAGCCTTGCATATTGGTGGCATTAATTTTAAGCCTCCCTTCCTAAAAATCCCAAAGAAAAAGGGATTCACCCTTGCAAATGCATCTTCTTCTGAAGATGATTTTGGCTGTCAAAATCATCTGTACCTCCTAGTTTACACAGCTTGTTTCTGATCTGCCAGTTATGAAGTGCAGAAGGATTTTCAAGGGTTTCAGCTGCTTCGCCTCCTCACTTTCTGCTCAACCAATCTTCTTTACACCAGCATCTCCAGCTCCTGCAACAATCCCTAATATCAAATAGCCCCTTGATCTGGACTATACTCCAGGCAACATCTCACAGGGGAGGCATCAGTCCCTGTAAAGTACAGATGAGCATTGTTCCTGTTTCCAACACACCGAGCTGCCACCAGAGCAGTGCCCGTTCCCTGGGGCTCGCCCTCTGATTCTCCCATCATCCTGCCAACACTTGGGCAGTTCCACAGCCTTGCCCAGGAAAACCAGTGGCAGGGCACTGGGCACAGGAACACAAGGGCAGCAACAGAGAACAAGGAAACAACTGCCAGAGTGGAGGAGGAAGCCAAGCAAATCAGATGATGAAAGAGAAAAATTTTTTCTAAGGAGGGGGAAAATCTCCCTTATCTTTCATTTGCTGGGCTTTTTGGTTTGTGTTATTTTATTTTTTTCTCTTGTTTTTAATCTTGTGTGTTTTCAATTTCAATCTCTCTTTCGCTCCTTCTCTCCTTTTTCTGAATATATATATTTGTATCAGTGCCACAAGAAGCAGTAGAGATCTCTAGCAGAGTAAACTGTTCAGCACAGCAACCTGATAGCTGAGGACACCAGCAGATGGGAAATGCCACTGCTTTGAATATTCTAACCTTAGTTCCCAAAATCTGCCTTTTAAAAAGGCAGCATACATTCAAAACCAGAATATTGCTTTATTAGTAAGCATTGTTACCTCTTACCCTGGTGCAATTTGAGACAGCAGCATTTTTGACCACAACTTAATGGTGGGACATTTTGTGCTCATTATTTAATTGCAGGCACAAAATTGATGACCAGGCAGGCACTGATCCGGGGTATAAAAATTGTAAAAAGCACATATGAAAGCAAGGTGGGACCAGGTTTGGGTTTTTTGGAGGTTTTTTGGGGGGGTTTTGTTTATTTGTTTTTGTTGGTGGTTTTTGTTGTTGTTGTTGTTGTTTTAATATGGAAGAACTAGGAACAATAAATTAAAGAGTAAAGCATGAGCCCAAATGAGATTTCCTGCCTCCCCTACTTCTAGAAATATATCAGTGAATAACATAATTTCATTACTGGGTAAAGGCAACAGGTCCCTCTGGTACAATGCTCCCAGAGAGCTAAAACTGAACATCTCATATGATGCAAAATAACAAATCCTGCACTAGGATGCCAAGACCAGCACCTGCAAAGGGATGTTTGCACACCATAGTGCTACTGTTGGTCTCCAAAGGCAGCAGTAGCTGAAGGAGCCAGGCTGTGTGCATGGAAGTGTGCAAACATATGGAAAAATGCTCTGGTTGCCCCAAATACTTCTAAGGCCAGGAACCTAGCACCTTGCATTGGAGGAGACTGCAATTGATATAAAGTGTGACTCGCAGAGCACTTTTATTTCCTTCCATTTCCTAACCACTTATCTGACTGCCCTTTGGCCAAAATTCAATTAGGACTTAATTGGCTGTTAGTGGTAACTAAGTTGGGACACAGACACAAAAAAATAATAGCTCCTTTACTGCTGTGCTTTTCAATAGAGTAGCAGGATGAGGGCCAAGGATGGCCAGCTCTCACCTCGTCCCTACTGCTGATTCCTCACATAGAATCACGCCACCCAGAATTGTCCAGCTCTCCCAGTTCCCCAAATGGCCTTGCTCTGCAGAAGCTTACAAACCAGAGAGAAGATTATAAATCACCATTGCCTTGGACTGGTCAGATCCCCACTGCAGTCCTACGGCACAAGTGGAGCCACAAAAAGAGACCAAACCAGACAGGAACTTGAGCCCAAGCACATGGCAGCTTCCCATCAGATGAGGATGCTCCTAATCCTCCTATTCCCTTATCATCTGCTCAGACTCTTTCTTCTCCCATCCTCTACTCCCTAGTTTGACCTGCAAGTAAACCCTGACCTGCAACCACACCAGTTTATTAAGCTCCTTTCCAGTAAAAATCAATTCATCTGTTTTCTTCAGCTGTGGCACAAACTCTGTCTGTGTCAGGTGGTGCCCTAATACAGATGTAACAGATACAGTGTTTCTTTCTACATTTTTTTCACATTTGGACTTCTAAAATAGCTTAGCCGCCTGCAACACCTACCATTTTATCAGACACAGTTAAAAGATGTGTTACAGACACATGCTATTTTCTCTTCTGAGAACTTTGCTTTTGTTCTTTCTTGTTCTGTTGTTTTTCTTTGATTAAATAAAGGCATCCAGAACAGAAGTGCAGGTCTGCTCTTTGTGCTTGAACACAGACAAACAGCAATGTTGCCATGGATTTTTTTAAACTCCAAATGAAAATAAACAAACATATCTTGGCAGTGTTTGGAATAGAAGCTAGTGAATAATTCACAATGAATAATTGATTTGTTGAATTTAGCTTGGTGGGTTGGTTTTTTGTTTGGTTTTTCGCTTTTTTTTTTTTTTTTTTTTTTTTTATTCTGCTGGTGGAATGTGCACTACCAGATGGTGAGTTCAATAAATGTATTTGTTTTTCCAATTTATTTGATGGATTCCCCCACACCCAGTCTCCCTCCCCCTCTCAGGTGAAGTCTGAAATTCCAGATGGTTTAACTAGTGGCCAGATAAGTCACAATGTATTGTTTCAGCCTCCTCTTTAGAAAGGTGGCAAGAATGATAACAGGAGTGGGAAAATGCATACAGGAAACAGGAATAAAAGGAGGGGGGGATGTTTGTGTCAAAGAGAAGACAAATAAGAGGAGGTGTGATAAAGTCTATGAAATAGTGAATATTACGGAGAATGGAGGTGAAAAACTAGTTTCCTTTCTTTATAATGCAATAAAAAATGAGCAGTTAATGAAGCTGAAAGGCGGTGATTACAAATTTACTAGTGTTTTTTTAGTTTTAGTTTTTAGTTTTTTTAGTTTTAGTTGTTTTAACAGAACACTGAACTTTGGCAAGAGTTCTGGCAAATTACATTAAAGCCAAGAGTTAAGCAAAGTGGAGTAAAGAATTGCATATTTACCTGGAGAACCAGAACATCAAAACATAAACTACTAGTGCTGATGACATGGACTATATGACCTTATGCTTTAGGAAATAAACTAATCATTATTACTCCTAAATATGTGGTATTATCCACTACCTACAGTGGTTCCCTTACTTTTCAGTTGAAAATCTGATGCTGCTTATTCTGATAAGTCAAATCAGGGCTCAGGGGACTTCAAGACTGATTCTCTTTGACAATTGCTAAGGTTGGCCAAATGAACAATTCCTTCTATGTTGAATATTCTCTGTGGAATTTAAATGATTCCATTTCAAGGAATATTTCCACTATGATGAACATTTTTTTTTTTTTGGCCATACAATTAAATTGGCTGAATATGTGCAGAGGGAGGATGTTAAGGTGGAACTAAGTCCAGCCAAAGCATAGACACTGACAAATTTGATCTGATGTTCATAAAAGTACGGTTTGCCTTATTTACCAGCAAGTGCTACATGCTGGGAGAAAGCAGTTAGCATTGTGCACAGGGTGAAATCTCACTAATTACATTGATATTCATAGTAGAAAGGTGTTCTCTGACTTCAGAAAGCACTCCTTCGGGGAAATAAAACTTAATTTCGCATTTGTTTATACAGGAGAGTCTGTGGTGTACAGTTCAAACCTGCAGTAAGACATAAGCACCTGATGATCTGAAAGTGAGAGCTGTTTAGGAACAGTAAGCAAAGGCAAATCAAAGAATTTATGCTAACTGCAAAAACACAAAATCAGAACAAAGCAGCAGTAGCAGAGAAAAGTATATAATAGTTTAAAGATGTGTTTGTTCACTTATGGGCCTGCATCTGATCCATCTGAAGCTCATGGAAACTTCCCTTCTACTATGAATGAACACAGCATCATGTCTAAATTATTCCCAAAAGAAAATCCTATCCCATCATGTACAAAAAATATCTCAAGTATCATGCTGGAATTTGGCTCAAGTCTGCAAAGAAGCAACTGAAGTGAACCATATTATTCATCTCCACAAGTTCACAAATCACTGTTTTCAACGAGCCAGTATCAAGGCCTCCATAAACCTCTGCTGTCCTTCTGTTCTGCTTCTGCTGACTAAAGCTTCTCTACCTGTTCTCCTATGGGAGCTCCATTCACTCACATTTTTTATATTTCATTCATATTAGAAAACAGAAATACAGGCTTATAATATATATATATTTCTTTTATTTTTATATCTCAGCAGTTTCTGTGTAAACTCAGAGTGATCTAATGGGCACGAAGTGTACAAACAATGGAGGAGGGAGATGAGGATATTGTTATATAGGCTCTATCAACCCCACCAAACACTATTTGCTCCAAACCCAACTCATCAATTGCCTGTAAACAAGCTTGCTGTCTTGTCCCCTGAGGTCCTGCAGCATTCCACCACTGCTGTCTTGCTCTCATTCTCATTTCCTACTCCAGCTTGTGAAAACTAACACTGCAGACTTTGCTGTGTGTGAGGGCACCAAAGATGGGACTGATTTAGTGGAGATTTATTCCCTGCTGTTTTATGTGTCTTCAGCTCACACTTTAAGTGCCTCTCACAATGAGATCCTCACAATCCCAAATCTGGGCTGTTCCAGGGCTCTGGTTAGCCCTAGTCTAGGGGCAATGCATCCAGGAATCTCCATACTAGAATTCAGGGGCTGCTTCCCATTGTACTGAGCCACCCTATGGCCCTTCCCTTCCACAACTTGGAGACCTCTGGAAATGGAAAAAATTGGAGACCTCTGGAAATGCACTACACATCCCTGACTGTCAGAATTCTTCCCAAAGAAAGGGGTTAGAGCAAAGAAAGACCCCTCCTGGAAAGCTCACTGAGGACCCAGCCTGGGGCACACAGCAGAAACCAGCCCTCCTAAGCACACAACTTGCTTTTGAGCAGATGAGCCATAAACAATCTCTGTTAAACTTTCTCCCTGGGGACATCTGAGCTCCAGTAAATGCCTGGCTCACAGATGACATGAGTTTTCTTGGCTCAGTCATCTGGAAGAGTGCTGCTACAGGGCAGAATTAGGAAGCACAGCCAGAGCCACATGTCTTGAGTTTGGAAATAAGAGACTGCTCCTTCTAGCTCTAGACAGGTCAACAAGGTCCAGGCATCAAGGCCCTTGTTCTCCCAGCTCCTTCAAGCTGAAACCACTCTCATGAGCTGGCAGACTACGTTGCTCAGTTCCCACAGCAGTTTTACATGTCAGCTCCTAAGAAAAAGCTGCTTGTGTGCTCCACTGTCATCCCCCAGGTCCCCAAAGCACTTTGGCTGCCTTGGACAAAAATTAAATAAATAAGAGATGGATAGAAGAGAAGCCCTTCAAAGACAGGCACGCGAGCAGCCAAGTTGTCAGGGGACTCCCTGTGCTGCCACCCTCCCTCACCTCCCCCTCCACCTTCTTTTATTTCCCTCAGCCAGCAAGGATGGCGTGGCGGGACTGGAAGAAACCTGGCAAGGTCATGCTGTTTGATTTTGGTGCCAGTTCCAATTACACCCTGGCTTTTATAACCAAATCAAAAATACAAAAAGGGTAAGAAAAAAAAAAAATAAAGGGTGGGAGAGAGACAAGCAAGGCAGCAGCATCCAGCTGCAGGCTGGGAAATGACATTTCAATTTGTCCATTGATCCTTACCCACGTGCCCCTTTTTTTTTTTCCTTTTCTCATTTTCCTCTGTAAATTAATTAGCCTGTTTATCATGTGGAAAGACTGCAAACAGAATAGCCCAGATATGGGCTGAGCTGGAAAAAACTCTGATTTCTGCTTGGATATGGGCACCAAAGATGTGGCCACAAAGCACTGACAGCCAGGTGGAAGAAACATCTTCGTGTGCTGAGTTCTTAGGTTTCAGGTTGTCCTGGAGAGATCACACATGCATTTTCCAGAGCACCTATGCACATGAAAAGTAAGTAGCTACCTTTCTTTGCCAGCTTAGACTTTTGTCTGAGCGTAGGAAATAAGGACTATAAAGGCATTCAGCTAAATGAAAAGCTGAATTCAAAGGTGCTGGAATACCTTTTTACTGTATTTTTCCCCCTCTCCACATGTTACATTATTAGACTTCGGGACTGGAAGCTAAAGGAAATAATTGAAAGGAAGACTCACAGTATTCCAGAAGGGGCAGAAATGAGACACATCACAATATCCAGAATTGTGGCAATAACTGACAGCATATTTTTGAAGATACATTAAAGCTCCAGAAAGTAAATTAGCTCCTCACTCTCATTGCTAGGGATGAGACTTACCATGGGATCAGATTACCCAAATGCGCCACCTTCCTCCTTTTCCCTGATGTATCTCCTCCCAGCCATCATGACAGCTGGGTTTCTGAATCAAGTAAGTATCAGATCCAACCCAAAACTCCATGTCAGACCTTCCAGCCTAAGAACTACCAGTTGCAACATGGAAGATGTGAAATCCCTTGAAATCTTCTCAAGATCTTTTCAGCTTCTGGCAAAGTCTGCCATTATAGTCCTAGGTATGATTCAAAAATGCAGGTACTGCTGTGAAGAGGAAGCTGCATAGTCCAGCTTGAAGTTTTGATTCTGGCCTGTGGCTCAGCTCCTCCAGAGCTGAGGATGACTGCAAAATTGAGAACTCTGAGGATTTCCTACCATTTGTCTGCAGTCCAGGAAATTTCATGATGACAGGCTTCTTCTCAGGCTTCCTGAAATTTTAATTATCATAAGCAATGGGTGTTTTTCAAAGTCTCTAGGAGAGCACTGCCCTACCATCATCCTGCTAAGCACCACAGGATCTCTGCAGAAGTGACATACCTCTAGCACACTGAACACTAATTCTCTCCTCTCACACCCTAATGAGAAAGAACATCCTCAAATGAGACACCTGGGTAGTTAGACAAAATAAGTAATGTGATTTAACAGCAAAACAAGGGACTGAGAACAGAGTGGATGCAACTGAATACAACTCTGCTGAAGTCTAGACAGTTTTCTCAGTCATACATTCAGCTCCATACATTTTCAGGTATTCAGTATTCAAGCATTCTTCTCCCAATCTTCTCTTCTTTTTATCCATCCATATCTATGCAAATCTCATTTCTTCAATCCAGCTCACCACAATAAGTATCTCTCTCGCACACATAAAGCCTAAATTTTATCAAGCATTTTATTTACTTCTGTCCCAGTGGAGAGAAGAAAAAATGGAGAGATATAGAAAAAGAAAATGGAGATTATGACTGCCTCTTTTTTTTTTCGTAATTGGCAGGTACTAAGACATTTCCATTATTGGCACAAACAAACAAACAAACAAACAAACAAACAAAAAATCCACAGCAGATCAACTCAGCAGCGGCAGCTCCAGGTGTGGACCCCAGATGACAACACTAGCTATGGGAAGCGGTGCCTCTGTATGCAGCTGACAAAATGCAGCCTGCAGACTCAGCAAAAATGGAGGCAGAAACTATCCTTATCCACTCAGATCCTAACAAGGGGCCCAGCAGCCCTCACTGTGCTGTGCTGGATATGCACATTGAGTAAAGAGAGACCCCAAAGAACTCATCCACAGCATGCAAGGATGGACAAAATGGGCAGGGAGAGGAGGAGGGAAGGAGGAAAGGCAGAGTGCCTGCCAGATGTCTCACTGTGCTTCAGTGTTTGCTCTGCTGGGAAGCAGGAGAGGGGCAGGTTGGTATGAAGGCCTGTGAAGGAGATGTATTGTGGCCTAAGGAAGAAGTACAGACAGCAAAAAAAAACCTCAATTGCATTTCAAATAGTCTCCACACACTTTTTAATTCTGTATTCATAGTGTGGCTGGATACTGCAAGTCTCCTGCTGGTCAGAGCCAGGCAGTGGGAAGCTGTGAACCCTCTCTCCTTCCTCACACGGCCTTTGCACGGCAGTGATGGATTGGATGTTGTTATTATCTCTCCTGCACCCCACACAGTCAAAAGCTGAGCATTGGGACTGCTAGCTTACTGGGACCAGTAGTGTGGTGCCCATCCTTGCAGCTACTCAGCTCTCCTATAGGTACATTTTTTTCCCCCCAAGAAAAGCACAATACATTTCATTCTTCATTAAACACTGCCTGGTGTTGCCCAAGACAAGCAGTGTTTAAAACCTCTCCAGTGGAATTGATGCCACCAGCAAGCTCAAGTTACAAATCCCCATTGGGAAGCTCAGCAACTTGTGCATGGCCAGCACACCAGGGCTCATTCCCAAAACTGCAGTTATCCTCACCTACTGCAGAAGAGGTACTTTGTGCTCCCAACCCTAGCAGAAGTGCCACTACTGCACTGCGCTGCACAGCCAGGTTTGTTACCCAGATACTCGTCCCACAGCACTCTGCTGAGATGAGCTCAGGAAGGGTTATTGCCAGCATGCTGTAGCCATAGGAAAGTAAAGTGGGAGCCATTCCTTTCTCACACTGCAGCCCAGTTACTCCCTCCAGACCTTGCCACCCCACGCAGTCATTCTATGACTCATTTTCCCAGGAGTGCAATGCAGATGATGGTGTTTGAAGTCTCAGCTTGGGCAACAAGCCTCTTTGATCTGCTGTTCATAAGACTGATATACAAGGCAGTCTGTCTCCTCTTTCTTGCACCTGAAGTTTTGTATCCAACCCTGGAGTTATCCAGTGCTTTGAGAAAATACAATGTGCTCCAAAGCTATCCCAAAGCAAGATGTCAATAGTAAGCAATTCTCAATAAAACTGAAAGTTAACACTTCTTTATCTTTGACTTGATAAAAAAAAAATACATACTTAAATATTTTTCCCCTAAAACCTCTCATCAGGTATGTGAAATCCTTCTGAAAGATATTTTCAGACAAAAAGAGGTTGTTTAGAATGAAAAGATGTCTCTCTCCACCACTGCACACAGACGCCATTTTACTCCAAACCTTTGTGTTTAATGCTAAAGGTCTAACCTCCAACCCAAAACAAGGCGGTGAAAATTTCGACATACATTTGCTCAGAATGTACCTCTCATTGTGTGGACATGATTCTACACCTCAGTCCTGCTACATCTTTCAAAGACAAGGACAGAAAACTCATTAGAGAAACATTTTTCCTCTTCTTGCACCACAACATTAATGAATTAAAGGATGTTCCTAGCCCAAGACATCTAATCTCACTGAAGCACTTTCAATGTTCCTTTTTGTCTCAGAGCACTCCCTAGCAGGACTGTTGAGCATTCAGAAGAGATCAGCAGGAGGTATCAGGTCTGAGGATCCACTGGACTTTGATCTTCTCTGTCTTTCAATCCTCCAGTTTTTCAGCTCCTTCCTTCTCCTCACCTTCCTGAGGAGAGTTAAGAAAACTAGAGGAACTATACTTCCCTCTAGAGCTGAATTCTGACACTTTTTCCCCAAAAGATTTTCCCCTACTTTGGATGGGGAAGATAGGAGATTATCACAGAATATGCTGAGTCGGAAGGGACCAACAAGGATCCTAAAACTCCAACTCTGCCCTGCACAGGACCACTCCCAAGAATCACACCATGTGCCTGAGAGCATTATCCAAACACTTCTTGAACTCTGTCAGTCTTGGGGCTGTGAACACTTCCCTGGGAATCTCGTTCAAGTCCATTTTCTCATGTCCTGTCACTGGTCACCTCAGAGGAGAGATCAGTGTCTGCCCCTCCTTTTCCCCTCACGAGGATGTTGTAGACTGCAATGAGGTCTTCTCATCTCCTCTTCTCTTCCAGGTGCTTTTCAGTACCTCCCAAAGTAATCTTCTCCATAACTTTATCAGACACTGAAGTGAGACTAACAGGTCTGCAGTTACCATGATCCTCCTTTTTTACCCTTCTTGAAAATTGGGACAATGTTGGCCACCTTCCAGCCAGCCAGGACCTCTCTGGATTCGCAATACTGCTCAAAAAATCATTGAGAGAGGCTTTGTGATGACATCAGGAGCTCTTTGAGGATTCTTGGATGAATTCCATCAAGCCCCATAGATTTGCAGAGATTCAGCTAGAGCAGCAGATCCTGCATGACTCCCTCACACTTACTTGGATCCTTGTTGATCCATTTGGTGTCACTCAATCTGCAGACATGGAGTTCTAAGAGGATATACACTATCCAACATAATGATGAAGCCATCTCCAAACTTTATACTCATTTCTTCACATGTGAGTGAAGAACTTACAAATGCAGATGCAAATAGAGGATGAAGGGACAAGAGTTGTACAAGTGTCTCAGATACAACTCTGAATATGACAGAAGCAGCACAGACCAGACTATAGAATTACTGTATAGTTCACAGAATTGTTAAAAACCTTCTGGTGTTTATATGAACTTAAAAATCTTTTAAGATTTCTCTCAGACGAGCAATAACAGACCTACCTAACTACACTGACAAACATCAACAAGACTCCTCAGCCCTTCCATTTTTGCAATAAAAGAGAGTTCTTCTCTTTTTGCTTCTTAATTAAATTTTTTGTCTTTTCTTATTATCCTGGGCTGCTGCTTTGTGTCTAAAGCAGTTCTGTTCTGGACCATGGAAACAATAAAAGAATATGTACTCCATGCCCATGCAAGGCCTCTGAACTGTCAGAGCACTGCTAATAAAAGGTAAGACCAAAAAATGTACCAAGATCAGCCTGCTTCTACTTCAGACTTCAAGAAAGTCTAGATCATTATAAATAGGGTAGAGAAGGAAAAACAGCTCAGAGCATAGCAGTAGCTTACCTGTCTGCTGGAGACCTCAAAGCACTTTCTAATATTAATGAATGAGTCTTTCCAGCTCCTTCTGAGATGAATCAGCACTGTTATTGCTTAAGAAGGGATGAGGAAACTGAGGCATTTGACAGGGATGCAATCTGTGCACAGCCTGATCATGGTAGAGTGCAGAGCCTGAGCCAATGGCCTGTCCTGAGCCACAGGCCATCCCTCTCCCCTAAAACGGACTTTTTGAAACTAGAAAAAATGTACTCCCAACTAAAGCAAGCCAACACCACACACACACTGTGAAGAAATCTACTGAGCCAATTAACCTCCGTGCATAATCAGAGCCTCCAGGAAATGGGTACATGCAGTAGAGCATTGAAGGGAGGAAAAACAAAATCCTGCACAAAAGTCTTGAGTGGGCCAGCTTGTCTGCACATGCATGGCTAAATTTTCTCTCAGTCCCCTGCTCATTGAATGAAAACCACATATAACTTACTACTTCACTTCTGGAATTATGAAAGTATTCTTTTCTTCAGCCTGTTTCTTCAGGGATAATAAGAATTATTAGGACCAAGGGAATGTGAGGGATCTTTTGAGGACAAATGTTAATGAAAGGGTGACAAAGTTTGTTTTACAGCTCTTGGAGTACACTCTGAGCTAAGAATAAAAAATTACCCTTCCAAATGGTTGACTTGACCCTTTTCAGAGGCATGATTCTAAGGGAAAAAAAAAAAAAAAAGACTAAAAAAAGGCCACAAAATATATGCATCAAATGGTCTACAGCAGTAATCCTGGCTCCAGCACATAAAACATTTGTTCTGCCACTGGACAAAGCGTAAATCCCATTCTTCTTTCAAAAAAAAAAAAAAAAAAAAAAAAAGGGAAGATGAAAATCTCCTAAATGATTCAATATTTTATACCCACTCTGTGTACTGCAGCCTTGAAAAAGATGCCGCAGCATGACGGGCTTTGGATACTTTATCTTGCTGCAGCAACTGAAGAAGAGCAGTTTTAACACTGACATAATAGTCAGGCATGTGTTTGTTTGGTGGTTATCCACAGCCAGCATTAGGGTGCTGGGGAATGTGTTCTTGGCAGTTTTGCATATGCGCAGGTTTCATTCCTAATGGGCTCTACTCCATGAGCGCATATGTTCCAGGCTATGCCTGGGTGTATTCCGCTCACGCTGGCCCAACAGGGGGGCCAGAGCCATGTGCATGCTTGTGGCATGTGGCCGTGAGCATGCACGTATGCATGTGTGTGCATGTGTGTGCATGTGTGTGCACATGGCCTGGGCTCTGAGGTTCTGGTTCTGGCTGTGTACAGAGGCGCACTGTGAGCGCCTTGATTCTGCAGCGTTTGCTAATGCATGCTGTCATTCTTTTCCCAGCAGACCCCAGTGACAACCACCAAGACACATCTTCTGCTCCTGCCCCACACTAAAGGATTCACCCTTTCTTCTGCCAGAGAGCTTCTATTTTATGCAACAGTGTCTCCTGTACCAGACAAAGATTGCCCCTATGCTGCACACACAAGTCCAACTGCCCCTCAAACAACACCCACCCAGACTGAACCTCAGTTTAGTCTCTCCTCAGGACCAGTTCCAGAAAAATACACTTTCCTGGGCATGTCCATGGACAGCAGCCCCTGCTCTTCATAACCTCAGGCACTTGGGTACAGCCTGGGGGAGACAGCACTGACCAAGGGACCACAAGGTAAATAATCAACCAAAGAGCCTGCCCTGGGTCATGCTGAACAAAAATGCTGCTAGCAAGAAACTGACATAAGCTGTTGCTGGATGGTTCTGCTTCATGGAAGAACTTGACGTCTTCCATATTCCCACATGGACCATCTCCTTACCATGCCTTAAGGACAACCACAGACTCCCTTTGTCTTGACTAGAAAGATGAAGCTCCTGCCAAGGGAAGCAGCCAGGAAACCTTGCTCAGATTATCAGCTCTGGCAGAACAGTGGTACAAGCAACCCAAGTTTTGATATGGTGGTATGAAATACAGTCTTGAGGCAGGCAAAATATTCAAACTACAACATAAAACACAAAAAAAGTAGTTTCTGATGTGCAACTCTTGCCTTTTTTTTTTCTTTTGCACCCTCTCTACAGGTTATGACTGTAAATCAGGTTATGATTCTTACGTTTCATGGTAGTTGTTAAACTGAACCGCGATCAGAGGAAATACCTCCCACTCCTGGTCCTCCGGTAAATCCTACCAAATCCATCTTCTGTATCACAGCACAGAGCAAAGGTCAGCATTCAGTACAGGAAAAAAAGGTGTGCTCTTCTATGCAGAAAAACAGTCTTTTGTAACATACTCTGTTTAGTTTATATGGCAAAGCTGAGAGGGAAGGGAGGCTGCAGAAATGGCTTCTGTGAGAAGACCGGCTCCCATCTTGGACTGAGCCTGGTTTAGCTGGCTCCAAAATGCCATTCCAAACCTGTCAACAGTCCAAAGCTGAGTCAACCACTGATGTAGGTAGTGCCTCTGTGATAACATAATTAAGAAAGAGTGAGAAATAACTGCTCAGCATCTGCAAGGGAGGAGATAATGTAAGAAAAAAAGCCCTGAACACACCAAGGTCAGTGAAGAGGGAGGGGAGAAGGTGTTCCAAATGCAGGAGCGGATTCCTCTGCAGCCTTGGGAGGACCCACAATACAGGAGGTAGATGGACCTTGGAGGAAGCTGCAGCCTTTGAAAAGCCCCTGCTGGAGCAGGCTACTAGCAGGAGCTTTGGTCATGGAGTTGAGCCTACACAGGGGCAAGCTTTCCATCAGAAGCTACAACCCATGGGGCAATCAGTTCCTAAAAATTGTGCCCCATGTGAAGAACTCACATTGACAGTTCCTAAAGAACTGTCTCCTGTGGGAGGGACTGCACGCTGCAGCAAGGGAAAAGCACAGGGAGGAACGAGCACCAAAGTGTTATGGACAGACTGCAACACATATTCCCTGTTCCCTTGTGTAGCACGTGGGGGAGAAAGAAGAGTTGGCAGTGAAGCTGAGCCTGGGAAGAAGGGAGGGGTGGGGAAGATGTTTTTAGTTTTGTTCTAATTTATCACTATCCTACTCTGTTATTAATTGGCAACAAATTAAATTAATTTTCTCAAGTTTAGTCTGTTGTGCCAGTGACAGTAGTTGTCAAGTTATCTTCCCTTGTCCTGCTGAGGAGGAATGATACAGCACCTTGGTGGGCGTGCAGCAGCCAGCCAAGGTCAGCCTATCCCCACCCCAAAATAAATAATGCCAAGGGAAAAAACAAGAGAGAAGCATCTTTAAGCAATTGGTAGTACTGCTTGCAGGTGAGGCACACAGAAGCATTCCAGCTGTGTGTAGCTGCTCTGGCTGGTCCTGAAGGCATGGCTATAGAAAGGACAAAGAACCTGTTTTCAGGAAGATGAACATAATTGTTCCTAGGGACTTCAGACAGAGGAGGAGGTAGACTGCACTTCTGAAAAATCAAACCCTCACTCCTCTGACTAAATGAATAAATAATAGATCATGTTGTAATCAACAATAGTTCACTTAATAATGTGTGCTTCAACCCAAAGCTGGGTTTCAAGAAGACACCTTCTTTTGCCGAGGACGCAGACTGAAGCTGTGGCTGGGAGTCATTTTCAGGGGCATTCCCAGGCCTAAAGTGTCACCAGCAAAATGAGTGATCTGATTTCTTGGCAGAACAAACTGCCACAGGCTCATGAGCCACTTCCTCCCCTAGGATGTGATGCCATGGACAGCTCTGCTCATGCTGCCTGCCACTGTCTGCTGTCATCCCCACTCCTCCATAAGGTCCCCTCCTCCCTCTGCTACTCATTCCTTTGCTCAACGAGGCTGGCATTTAAGAAACACTTATTCCAATCCATTTCTACCCTTGTACAGCAATTGGGTGTCATTTAGTTTGATTTAGCCAATTTAGTCCTATGAATTAATTGGTTAATAAGCCATCTGTATGCATCAGGTGACAGAGTCGCACTCTCGCACACAGACACAGACAAGCTACTCACTTGTCCTTGTTTAATAATAGGCTGTGGGGAGTAGGAGTGGGAGAGGCATGAGGGGTAATGTCATTCCCACCGGCAAGTGCCAGCAGAGGGATATGGCCATCACTGCACCGACCTTGACCTCTGAGCAGGGGAACTGCCTGTTTAGGGTGATTCAGAAATAACCTACACCGCAGCTGGAGAGGAGTGTCAGCTACAGAACAGCGCGGGAACCATGAGTATGCTTCACATTGTAGGCTGGGGATTTTTTAAAAGAGCAAGGAAAAGAGGTTGAGTTGGTTCTTACCAGAGAGTAGGAAATTTTCAGCTGCATTCCCAAACAGCTGAACTTTGTATGTGTGTAGGAGGGGGAGAAGGAGAATAGGAGGGGAGTGAGGTCTAAAGCATTTGATTTAGGTACAATCTCTAATTACAAGAAAAATGTCTCATCTATTTTGATTTCTTTTTAAATGCCAGGAAAAAAGCACCCCTTGCAGGCCCCAACCATTTCAATGTTATATACAACCCTCCAAGCTATTCAACAAACAACAATACAACAAACCAAAATCAAATCCAGCAACATATCCCAACCCACACAACAGAAAAACATCAACTGCTCAGACAGAAAAACAACACTCCCTCCCCTGGCTGCCCATCCATCTCAGGCAGCCCTGAGTGCCCCAGAAAGCAGACACATTTCTCTGTAAACCCTGAAGATTGACAGAGGATTTTCAGACTGAGGGGGAACTGAATTACAGGACTATGGGACCCTTGGGGGAAAACCCTGCCAGTAGCTCCCTCTCTTTTATGCCCTGAGAAGTAGCCTCCATCTCAGCCACTGCAACTGCAATAACATCATATGGGGAAGGGGTCCCTTGCTGGTGTGGGAAGCTCCTGAATGATCTGGTACAGTAAATGCCAGCACTTGAGCCAGAACCTACAAACCCCAAGCCAAATCACAGCACTTTGGTACGACATGCTGGGCAACACGCTCACATTAAAGAATTGTATCACAAGCTTGTGTACTGAGTAATTTCCAGTTGAAGGTGCAGACTGCAGTAGGATGCATGGTCCAGCTGTCCTAGAACAAACGGGCAGCAGAAAGAGGCCGTGGCCAGGGTCACTGCAGGGAGAGAAAATGGGGCTTAGACTGTGTTGTGGTGCAGAGCAGTAATGCATACACAAGGGCTCCTCCAGGGCTCACCTGGCTCCTGGCATTTTTCATTATCTGGGAGAGAAATGAGCATGCTGCAGACTTTGAGAGAGAGACACAGAGTGAGCAGTGGGGATGTAGATCTGAGGAGAAAGTGCTTTCCCCCCTCTCCCTAAGGAAAATGAAATTACAGTGGAGTTGGCTTCAAACATATCCCATTAACACAACAGTCTCCACAGGAAGAGTAACATCCTGTGTGTGCTTAAGTGAGGTGCTGGCAGGAGAAGCAAAGCAGGATGGAACAGCCCCTTCCAGAGAGGAAAGGTGAGAGCGTGCCCTACCAGCCCACACACAGCAGGCAGGGCAGAGCTTTTTCACTGCCTTTGTGGGTAGCCTTGGAGTGCCTCACTGGGGCTTAATCCCTGAAAAAAAACCATTCATTTGCTCTCACTAGCATGTGAGTGTGTGTTTCCAGACACTATAAAACTATCAAAACCTGGAGGGAATCTGCCCTGCTCGAACAACTGGATGCTTCTGGCTAAGGCACCTCTGTTCCATCTGCAGCAGGAATGCCTGCAGAATCAGTGAGTGAACATACCAATCCATCCATAACAAACAATTTCACTTGACCAGTGACCACAAAAACCAAAATGTCCCAGCTTGAACCGAGGAAGTGGTGATGCAGCTTTACAGCTTGTTTACGTGGAGCATACAAATCCAACTGCTACACTTTCTTGGTTAGGCAGCTCATATACAAAAGGCAGTTACATCACACTTCACAAGAAGTCTGATTTTTGACAATTGCTAAGGACTCCAAGCCCAAAATGTGTAAAACAACTTAGGAGATTCAAGGGTCAGAAAGATTTCAATTTTTTTTTTTTCCTTTCCTAGAAATGTCTCACCAAACTGAATTCCTTAACATTCACTCATTTCAAAAAGAGAGACACCTACGCTGCTTGGGAGTACTTGGAAATCTCACCAGCTGCCTCATGGCAGCACCCAGCACTGAAACACCTTTGAATTTGTGTGGCATGCTGTTACCCAAATAACATTAGTCACACAGCCAGCACTTCTCTCCCTGCAAGCTTCACACAACCAGATGGAGCTGTGCAAACGCTGGTACCAGCAGAGCAAAGGGCAATGGGGCAGCAAGAGGTACCATCACTGCTGGAGATGTGGGTGGCACAGGACAGGGTGTTAATCTCTAGGATACTACCTAGGGAGAAAAAGCATTTGGGGATTAGATAGGACTTACAAGGTTATTTTGGGGAAAGATCAAAGGAACAAAAAGAAAGGACCAGGATGGTTTGTGCAGGAAAAAGCATGGTAAAATAGAGGGATCAAGGGCAGTGTGTCAACAGGTTGCCGGTCAGTGCACTCATCTGGCCATACCCTGTGCCCAATGGGTGCAGTCTGCCCTGCCCTCTCACTGAAATCCACTTCTATTTCCAGGGTGAGAGGACTGCTGTGTGTGCAAGCACAACAAAGCTGGAATACTAATGACTGAGGAGCCTAGAGAGTGTGTCTCTCTTTAGGAAATAGAAAACTGGAGCAGCTGTCTGCTGGAAGAACCAGAGAGGCCAGCTGTCCATCAGGACAACTGCTGGAAACACCAGCCAAACTAAGCTCTCTTGGTCCTGCCTCTTGTTGTCTCCATCCTCCACATCCTTTCCAGCCTGGGAACCATCTCTCCTAGTTTCCTCCTCTCTTGCCCTCTTTTTTTAATCCTCCTGACAAAACCTTAAACAGTTTAAAAGCATCCCCAATGAGGACAAGTGAACACAAATGTCTTAGCAAATGTGTATTTGAGCTCCACATGCTCCCAGGGATGGCGTAGTAATAAAAACCAATTAGATAACGCTCAGCAGTTACAGTGAGAGGGAGTGGTACAATCTTACCACGACTAATAGGGTTTTTAATAATAGATAGGTCTCTGTGTGCAGTGTTGGAGAAGGGAAACCAAAGTGGTTTCAGTTACATTGCATCTTTCTGCCCAGTGAATTTGTGTGGAGGATTAATATTCTGTGAAAATGGGGATTAACTCATCCTCCATGCTTACTGCTTGTACCGGGAGATCCCTGCAGGGTCAGGTCTGGACTCCCTATGATGGTGTAGAGTGGAGGAATCTCATGGAGAAGCATGTGGGGCTCACTCCCACAAATCCTCACGAGAGGACACTCAGTCCTACAGGTACCAACTTTTGAGCAGCTCGGTAATGAAGAATGTGGAAAAGCACATGCCTTTGCTCTCTTGCTCTCTCTCACATCCCAGAAGAAGCCCAAAGCCGAAGTTGTAACCAACAGATGAAACAAGGCAGAAGAAAGCCCCGCACACCAGAAGAAGTCACGTGTGCCTGAAGTGGGTCAGTATCATGGGTAGGGTGCCACAAAGCCCCCTGCCTGCATCCCTTCCCGCTGCCTTCTGTTTACAAACCTTCACTTCATGCCTCCTTGCTCAAAACACAAACAAAAGCCATGGAGGGCATTTTCTTGTTGCTATAGAAACAGTTATTATAATATCAAACATACTTAATTCATCATTCTTCCCCCTCCAGTTCCTTGCAACAGCTTGGTGTTTGATGGGAAGGCTACACTGTGAGAGAAGGAATAGGGCAGGCAAAAGAGTCCTGACAGCTTCATATCCTGTCCTTAAGACCTAGCACTTCTGCAGTTCCTCATAATCTCCTTTCTATAAGCATAAAAATTCTCTTTCTTTTCTTCTCTTTTCTCCTTCTGTCTTGTTTTCTGTTCTTTGGAGTGTCACATCATTTACATTTATGAAAGAATTTTCCTGGGGGTGCAGAGATAGTTCAAATTGTCTACGATCAGATCAACCTTGTGCATAATACATTTGTATGAAAATAAACTCCCTAGGGCCCACACTCGTGGCTGAAAGTCTCTGTAATGAAGTATTTTACTCTAATTTAGTTAAAGATGATGGAGATAGGAATGAGTGAATGCCTGCATGCATATAGAGGAAGGGAAGACAGGCAGGATACTACACACATACACAAAAGCCAATAATTATAAGATTGCATGCTAGCTGGGAACACTACTGAAGTACCTTGTTATTACAAGAAGTTAACTTCTCAACTGTTCCTTCAGAAAATCAGTCCTTCCTCATAGGACTTATTACAGACAAGGTCTGGACAATGTGCTAGTCCCCAGAAGGGGTAGGCAGAAAAC
Source organism: Vidua macroura (assembly GCF_024509145.1). Lineage (NCBI taxonomy): Eukaryota > Metazoa > Chordata > Aves > Passeriformes > Viduidae > Vidua > Vidua macroura. Next base: position 69,863,013 of record NC_071572.1, read on the forward strand.
TAATCTTCTATCCCATACCACTTGTTAAGATGTCATTCCCATTCCACAACCAGACCGAGCCAAGACCACACTGGGATAATGACCTTCCCTGCTCCCCGCCCTGTAACAAATGCGAAAGCAAGACCTCAACCCTCTGCAACATTAGCCTTCTGTTTTCCAGCCTCCGCTCAATTTCATTCAGAAGGATGTATTCCCTATAGGGCTCCTTCCCATGTCTCCAGTCCCAGCTGAGAAGCTGTGGCTTCCAGGTTCCTGGCTACTCCTGTGTGACCTCTCTGGCTTGGCGTGGAGGTACTTAATGTGAAACTGTTCCTGGCAAAACCTTGCTGAAATGGTGACAATTCCACACAAGGTTTCAATTAACTGGTATTTTCTGAGGATAACTGTTTTGCCTGCACACAAAAATATCAAAAGATCTAACTCTTAACAAAGCTTGAATGATGTCAATGAGCCTTGGATCAAGTCAAGCACAACTGCAGACAGTTGAGTTCTAGTTCTAGTACACTCTGCCATACACAACTTGCTATGTTGCTTTGCATAAACCTCTATTCTCTGTTTTGTTTCCCTAGCTGTTCCATGGTGGACAAACTTACCTCCTGCTCAACAGTAAACCATGAGATTTCATAGATCAGCCTGCCAGGGTTCCAGCCACAGACTGAGAATACCAAAGGACATCCTCAGATGCAGCAGGTATGGTGAGGACAGGAAGGGGACACCAATTTGCCACTGTTTTCAGTTCTGGAGGATCATGTCCTCCAAGCTTCTTTATTCTATCATTGCAGACCCAGTACTTCCCCATCTTTGAGGGATATGAGAAAAATGCAAATAAAAATTATCAAAGGACAGGAGAGGGAAAGATGTAGAGACATAGAATGCTAGGAGTTCCTGATAAGGTGTGCAGGAAATGGCATAATTCAAGGTGCACAAGGAAAACCTGTCTGCAGAAGGCAGACAGCATTCCTAGCCAGGATTTGTTGTAACTGTACATTTCCCTAAAAGCTTTGTTGAGAGGATCTGCTTCAGATATCACTGGTGCTGTGCAGGAGTCTCACATGTTTAGATCAGCATGAGTACCCCACTTTCTTTTCCAAAGGCTATGTTACATGGGAACAAAAGAAAAAAAACAAACAACTACATAGGATGTGGATGCAGATCTATATGTAGTATTGAAGTATTAATTTTACCTGAGTATTTTTTTTTATTATTATTTCTGTACCCTGGAATAATAAAAAAAAAAAGAATCAGCTCCTCTTCCTAGATAGGCATGGAAAAAATTCACATGTCCCAATGAAAACTTGATCTTCCACCTGTAAAGAGACATGATCAGCTCTTCTGAAACTACACAAAATACACCTTGAAAATGAAGGCAAAGGACTAAATCCATTCCTGGCAAGAAGAAGGTGCAACTCCCTTTGAAGCAAGAGAAAGCAGTGATGCTGAATTTGTCTGAGGGAGATAAATACTAATAACCAGTCCTTCCCAGAGGACAATCTGATAACACTGAAGTTGACACCCACAAACGTCAGGCAGGATATATTTCCTCCTGTGTGCCAGTATCTAAGCTTATCACCCTATTTGCTACTTCTCTCCCAAGTCATTTCCCAGGGTCAAAGGCTATCGTGGGGCTCTAATTAGAATGCCATCATAATGACCTGACACTTAAATCAGCCTGCCAGTGGCTAAAGAAAATTAACCTTAGAGTCAAATGAGCTCCCGTCTGGGAGTTCATGTCACGAGGGGGCAACAGACACTTGCAGAGCTGATGTGCATGGTGGAGAGATAGAGAGCTAAACCCAGCATCCCTTTGAACCAGGAGATCTACACTGGGAAAGTCACCTATCCTAGCTGTCTCTGGTGTACAAATAAAACAGTCTCCACTGAGCTTTGTACCCTGTGCTCGCTGTGCCAAGCCAAGAAGGAGTCAACAGGAAGAAGGTACCTGGGACATAAACTTGTTTTGGGCTCCTTGAGAAAGGATGCAACGTGAGCTCATACACACCTACAAATGTGTCAGATGTGATGAACCATATCAGTTAGCATGAATGACTTTGTCATTATGACTGTGATGATTACATTGTTATTATGCAAGGGCTTAGACTGCAAATAAGAGCAGGTGCTTCATCCAGCTCAGGCCCTGTAAAGCTTAGGGAACAAATAAACAGTATGAGGATATCCCCTGCTGGTTAATAAATAGGAGGATTCACAAGGATGAATACACACAAAGGAATAATCTCACTCCTAAGCTTGCACTTTCTCTTTGCCACTGGTGCCCCTGCAACTGTACTGCCCCTTCCTACATGCATTTTGCTCCTATTTCTCCCTGCACCATCTTTTGGCAAAGCTCACAAAAATGCTGTACTGCCAGTGAGTTTTGAATATGTTCTGCACAGTCAATCATGGTTTTTCCCCAGTGAACCCAGATATTCCCTTTAGTACCATTTTTCTTTGCATCCTGAAGGCACCCAGTAGCCTAGAGAGCAAATCCACTGTGTGTTACTCACAGGTACCAGGGAATCCATGAAGACTTACTGCCCTCCTTAGAGCTGAACTGCCAGTGCTATAATTTCCCATGACATCTCTTTTATGTCACTGCTCTTGACAAATACCTTGTGCCTCTCCACAGGTATTTAGAAAATCCTGCCAATGCAGGCATAGAGAACGCACAAATGGACGTAACATCTCCATCTATTCCAGACAGAGCTGTGCAGCAAAACCAAGAGATTTTGATAACCAAATCTAGCCAAAGAGCTGCCCTCATATAGCAGATTTAGCCCTATCTTCCTTGCCACAAGAGGACACATTTTCCTTCCATTAAGATCAATACACCTCAGAGGATAATTTAAACAACCCTCAAATCATTCTTAGTGTGTTTCTAGTACAACCAAAACTGACCTTTCTCTAAAGAGGAAGCATCCAACTGAGAACCTTGGGAGAAGACTCTACACTTACTGCATCATAAAGTTTAAAGTGGGACCAACTCTTCTAGAGTCAATGCAGCAATAATAAATTTACAAAAAGGATGCTAAACAGTAGAATTTGCTGTAGGGCCATTTCCTAAAAGTAAAGCTGAATCCCCCTTCTTTTGCAAAAGTATCCTATGAAACACTTGATTCCTCTGTTGCCAATGACACCTTCAGCTAACTGTTCCTGAAAGACTGCCCGACACCTCTGTTAATTCTCCAGTTAAGGTCCTTGTTTACTTTCAGGATTTGACTGCACTACAAAGGTCAAGTTGCTTCCTTCTTAAGAACAGTGAAGGTCCAATGGGCTCAGTGTTATAGCTTCCAAATAAAAGGGCTAGGTATTTAAACTGTTAAACCCATCCTCCACCTCCTATAAGGTCCTCTCAGGTTTTCATGCCATTGGGGCTGTGATACAAAAGTACAAAAAACATAAGAGTAGAATAGTTACTGGCATTTTTAAACTTAACATTATTTGCACAAGGGTACTTCAAAAATGGTATAATTTTTAGTTTATGTTCAGCTATAATTTGGTTGTTTTGAAAGTATTCCTAATTTGCATGATTCAGACACAAATAATTCATTTTGTTATACCTGCTTAAATGTTCATGTTCATGTCCCATGAGGCTTCAAGATGTCCAGTGGTTTTTTTTTTTGTTTTTGTTTGGCTTTGTTTGAGGCTTTGTATTTTGTTTGTTTTAAAATAATGTTATTAACCCATGGAAGGGGTTATAATGAAAAGCATGAAATTGTAATTTTTGCCTTGACCCAAATGTCTTGAACATAGAGGGAGGTAACAATAAGGACAGGTATCTGGAAACTCTTCTTGTGGGGCACAGACTAGGGAAGACAGTGTTGATTGTTTCTAAGGTACATGGTAATTTTTAAGACAGTCTCATGTGTTGGGGCAGCAACACAACTGATTTTGAGATGGGACATCTAATATCAGCTTTGAAAGGAAAGTAATTTTAAGGCTTTTTTTTTCCCCTTGTAGCTTCTTTCTTCTCTCACCAAATGTTCTAATATATGGATCCAACAGATGGTGTGATCTCTTCTTCCCTCTCTCCCCTCAAGTCAAAAAGAAAAATAGTAAATACCACTATAAGCACTTAATGCACAAATAAACCATTGCAGTACAAGAAAGAGGAGCTTGTGACACTTCAAAATTCAGGCATTTCAAAATAAACAAGATGTAAGAAAAGACAGGTCCTCATCCAAGACATAGTTCCACACAGAAAAGTGGCATCTCTTTGTCTTCCTTCTGACAATAAATGGTTTCCCCCGTCGTCCCAAATAAACCTCAGGCTATTGGAACACCACTGACATTTTCTTTAAAGAGTTTTTAATTAAAGTAACAAAGTATGCCATGTTCAGAATTTGTCAGGCATTAGGAAAGGCTACTAAAATTACCACTGAGGGGTCTATTAAATATCATCATATGCTCCCAGAGTAACCAATTACAGACATTGTGAAAGGTTCTCACTCACTCATCCTGAAAAATCCTTTAACTTTTCTTTATTTACTTGCATCAAATAACCAATGTTAACAACATGCTGCTATTCAGTACCTGTCCTGCAGAACAGGCAGGCATTGCCCCACTGCCCCCAGTGGCACCAGTTTGCTGGCATCTTGGAGCTGAGGAGCCAACCTGACAAGATTTCTGTTACTTTTTTTTTTTTTTTCTTTTTGTTTATCCCTCTGCCTTTTATACCTGATGTTCCCTGTTTGCTTCACTTGGATATTTGGGCAGAGGCCAGGGGAATACACTGAAGCTTGGAAATAAAACAGGTACTCAGCAATCCAAATCCAAAAGTTTGAGGGACTTAGGAAACTGCAAGCCCTTTGAGAAAACCCCAGGAAAACCTTCCTGATCTGCATTTGCACAGCACCTCAAGGAGCAGAATGATGCTGGGTAGCTGCGGTAACTGCTAGCTACAGTGACTGCAGTAATTTATACTGAAAAAGAGTTGGAAATGGAATTTTCTTTTAGTAGGGGATGGCATCAGAACAAAACCAACGATGGTGGTTTGTGGGGTAGACAGAGTAGGAACAAGACCTGTGCCATTCATCAAGGACCTTTTCTTCAGAGCAAAAGGAAGCCACCTGCTCCCAGACCCATGTCTCATGCCACATCACATCCAGGCACACAGAGTATGCCCCGAGGCATACTGTTGGGCTTGCTAACTGCAAGGTCAGACAGAGTGACCTTGAAGCCACCCAGGGAGCACTCAAAATTCAACAGAGACACATCCAGACACAACTGGTTGCTCCCCCCACTTTTCCATTGCCCAGAGTAAGCACCAGTGTGTTGCTCATCAGTGCAGCCCAGGTGAGGGGGCTGACCATGAGGAGAACAGCCCATGTGCTGATTCAATCTAAATAGGACCTTCCAGCAGGAATCTGGAGCAATCACAGTGAATGATGTTGCTGCTCACCTTATGCACAAGGTAGAGCAGTTTCCCCAGTGACCTTTTCAGTGTTTATGAGGAGGGCAAGCATTTCAGCACCTACACCACCTACAAATTTGGTATTCCCCTCAAGGATATAAAAAATTAGGTCAAAGGCTTTTTTCTTCCCCTTGCATTCCTGCAAAGCACATTAGAGCTCAAATCCTCAAGACAAAGCATTATTATTATTGTTGTTATTTTTTTATGCTGGAAAAAAATATTAATGTTACAAATAGCTGCCATTAGCATAAGCAGAGCTGCATATTAATATGCACATGGGTGTCTCCACTGTCAGAAAGCAGAGAGGCCCCAGAGGCCCTGCTTTCACTGGGGAAAATGATGATGGCATTAGCTCTAATGATAACGATAAGGAAGCTGCCATAAATGATTTGACGATTTCTTTTGTATTCCTGTTCGGGCAAAGACTTCTTCCTTGCTCCCCAGTGTCCGTAGAAGGATGCTGTTTGAACAAATGGCAGCTCAACTGATTTATTTAATTTCACCACAGCTTTAGGGTTCTCTTAAAAGTGCCAGCTCCTTGGGTCATGTGACTAAGTAAGTAATTTAAATCCTTTCAGATAAATTGCTAATCGCCAAGATTTTGGAGAACCAGCTACTAAATAAATGGAATCCCACATCTATTTATGGTTTTTAAAACCTTGAGTCTTTTTGTACTAAGAATGCTATTATATCAAAGGACAGCAGGAGCTATGAAGGAAAAATAAGAGATATGAAAAAAATAACCAGTAAATAAAGTTGTCTCCGATGTAACACGTTCTCAACCCAATCACAGCCTGCCTCTCCCTTAACTTACTTTTGTCCCTATGTATACATTTAGGACGCGACAGCAGAACTTTGTGAGACTGTGCTATGAATCAGATAAGAGAACGGATCTGGCTAAAGAGTAACAAAGCAAAAGAGAGCACTGAGGGGGACTTCCTACAGAGAGGCTTTGGATGTGCTCAGCAGCATGGACCCACATAGAGACATGTTGGTACAGATGAGAGGGCAGAAAAGTGTGGGCTAGGCTGCTCCTCTTACTGAGAAAATGCATACTGGACTACAGAAAGAGATGCAGAGAGAAGATCTGGGTTCCTGGGGTCCATGTGTCAAAACTCTGTCACACCCTGTTTTGGCTCTTCCAGCTGAGATTCCTGTTTTTCTTTAGGCCAGAGGGAAAGCAGAAATTGCTATCCCCAGCTGTGATGTTGAGGCATTGGTTATGCAATAGGACCTGGCTACAACAAATGCATAAGCATTTCTTTGCTGAACTCTGCATCTGAACATGGACACAAAAATGATTCTCTCTGGCTCTGTAGCTTCTGAACTAATTACACAGCTTTGTGAGATGTCACTGCACAAGGTGTCTCTGCTCTGGAATCGTCTGTCATGGCTACAATGTACAACAGGGATCTGAATATATTAAAGTGTCAAGGAGGTGGGGATTCTAGGTTTTGGTCTGTCAGCTTCTGTGCTGAAAACCCTATTGAGTTCAGCTAATATACTACACTATCCGCTTTTCGGTTTTCCTGTTTGTTCATGTGATGTACATCCTGAAGCTCATCAGAGGGAAATGTCAGCTTTATACCAGCAATAATATTCTTTGCAGCAAATGCAATCCAAAGGGACAGCCAAAGACACAAAGAGCCCTACAGAAGACTGCTCCAGATAAGATGGCCAGATGAAAATTCTTGATACAGAGAAAAGTCCAAAGCTTGGCATGCACAGGCCAGTAACACAGGTGTTACGGAAAGACAGCCTGCCCCACACACATGCTTCAGGACACAGGGAACAGGCACAAGTCTCACAATCTGCCTCTCAGGTAATATCTGCCCCAGATAATACAACAACAAATAGAGGCAACTTTGCAGTACAAAACAGCCATACTAAAGCTGCAAAACTGCTGGACTCAAGATGGAAAACATCAGGGTAGTACAAAACACAAATTCTATTTGTTCTTTTCTTCTGTTCCTTATTCTCTTTCCCTTAGACTTAGTTGAATGGTTCAAGCCTGTATCTCAAACTCAGCCCCCACATAGCTTCTCAAATCCTTATTATTCTATCTGGTCTGCTCAGAAAAATATTTTCTCATCCATTTCCTTGTTTTGAAACAGAACCTCAGTCATCCAACAGAATTCCTCTGCAGAGACAGTAGGAATATCCCAGCAGGAAAGCTAAGTAATGATGACCATGCTTGGGAAATGCCACATTACCATAAACCTCCACTTTTGGACACAACCAGAACAAAGGGCAGTTCATATTTTGCTAGCTAAACCCAGTAAGATAGTGCAGATAATCTGGAAAGCTTCTCTAAACAAACAGGAGCACAACACTACAATTGTAAGCAGAAGCACATACACACCCTGTACAAATGATATAAATTAAATTCAGTTATTCAATACTTTCTCCTACGGTGAAAAGTTAAAAGAATTAAACTAATATATGAGGTCTGTTTGATGTTTCTATATGACTAGAATTTATATGTATACACAAAAGTCTGTAGTTCACTCGCACTTGGATTTCCAAACATACAATTTGCTGGTCTCCCACACCAGCATTATGTGGTCTACCACATAATGCCTGTGGGCTTAGAAAGAGGAGGAGCAACCCTGAATCATACACTATTTGTACAATCGTGGAAGCCAAATGCACAAACCCAAAGCTATTCCCTGGACAGCTGTAGGGCTCAGTATGCAACAAGGTAGATGGTATAGAGGCAGCTGTAAGGAACTTGAAAAGCCAAAGAAAGAACTGCAGCTTGCTGTATGCTAAGTCCATACAGATATAAATATTGATTTCAAATGTTGTCATAAGGACTTCAGTGCCAAGTGGAAATAAGAGTGATAAAAATATATTTTCAGAAGCACTTTGTCAGGCTCAGGTCATGCACCACAAGAACGTGGTGTCTGAAAGGGGGATCAGCCTGGCAGGCATACTTGCTACAGCCTGCTGTTCCCACACAACTTGCAGCTGTACACAGGCACTACAGTCACCACAAGACAGGAATTGTACAAGTGCCTGTTCCAAAACCAGCACACCCTTCTGGCACCCATGCTAGAGAGAGAATGCATAGGTAATGCTCAATGATCTCATTATAAACCAGCCTAGGGGAGAGGAATAGTGACAAATAAAGATTAGATATGCTTTTGACTGCAGATCACATTCCATTAGCCCAGGCCAGGACAGCCATGTAAGCACCCCAACACAGGCAATGACTTACTGACACGGTATAAAGCAATGCAGCTTAACCATCCCAATCACTGGATCACACAGTCACAAGACATCTCTTTTTCCAACATTTTTTTCTAGCAAATACTTATGAACAAACAGGAGAACATAAACACCTGAGGTTGGAGACCCTTCACTGTGGCCTTTGAGTCAAGGAACATATCACCTTCTCAGTCCACCACGCCCCAGTCAAGTGGTACTCTATGCATAGGAAAATCAAAGCTTCACTTACCTAGAAGACAAAAAGAGAGAAAATATGGTTAGTGGATGTCTCTGAAACATACAGATGCTGCTTATCTTTATTTCCAGGGTGATTCCCACATCCTGGCACCTTGTTAGGAGATTCCTGACATATTAAGAAACAGGAGTGATCTATGACAGCTCTCTTAGCACAGCCACTCTCTCTCTTCCCTGCTGTAATTGGTCTGTGGTGCCATTTAATTTTATACAGATTATTCATTAAGAAAAGCAAAACTGAGCAGGTGTTTTCATCAACATCTTGTTCTATTTTAAAAAATAGGAGAGAAAGAGAGAAGGAGAGAAAGAAGCTCCATAACAACATTAACCCCACGGATGGGCACAAATTATTCTGACTGTGAACAGCAGGGTGCAGGTCTTGAAGTCTACCAAAAGAAACTGCAGCAAGAAAAGACCTTGTTAAGAGAAGGATGGATTGAGTCACTCCGCCTTGTGGTTCTCTCATGTACTACCTTAACTACAGATGCCATGAAAAGCCTTGGTAGTCTTGGTTTAGGCAAAGTAGGCTCTGTCTTGGGATGGAAGGAGGGAAGAGATGATATGGAGGTTGTTGCCATCCCTGCATTTTGAGATTTTCCTGAAAACAAAGCATCTTGGTGTGTGTTGGAATCCTGGATGCTGAGAATTTGACTTTCTGTGCTGAAAGGTACAGGCCCACAAGAAAACACTGCATTAGATCTGAGGCTGTGGAGAAGACTTTAAAAATTGATTGATAGTACTGGGATTATGGGTGTGTTGTTGGTTAGAAGTATGTAATATCACAGGGTGGAAAACTTAAGAGTTTGGGGCTTTAGAATATAGAAATAAATATGAAGCAAGATGGAGGTGTTAGGGTGGAGACAGGTTGTTCTTTACCTTCTTCTTCCTTCTTCTTCATGGGTTTGGGTGATGTTTTGTGATTGGACAGAAAGGTCCACATTGCAGGCTTCGAGGGATCAGTTATTGGGTTAAAAGGGAAAATAATCTAGGTGTCATTTCTTAATTGGATAGTTTAGTTTTAAAAGACCTTGTAACAAGAGTTAGTTAGCCATTTTGTGCCTTACTAATGAAAAGCTGCCAAACTCATGGCTGTGAGGCTGTTCCACTGATAAGAAAGAATAAACACCTGAGTCCGAACATGGAATGCTGTCTCGAGTGCCTTCAATCCTGACCTCAAGAAACCGATAGTGTGGAACACAAGGACAAAAACCAAAGATGTGTCCTGCAAAGGTCTATCACTTGAACAAGTCAAAGAGAGGACATAAGGCAGGGCTCTTAGGCAAGATGAGAGGAAGCTATACAGGCCTAAAGCATTATTATGCCTTTCTTTTGTAACAGTTTCACAAACACTCAGAGTGCAGCAAGGATGTGTCACTTTCTTGAACACTGATGTATAGGTCTATAGCCAGGACCAGCAATCAGTCAACCAAGACTAAATCTTTGCAAGGAATAAATAACTAAACAAAGATAATTTATTTATTCTCAAGAGTTAACCTGTCTCTGAGAGGTAACTCAAATTTCCAGAGATGAGGGAAAACTGACCATAGCAAGGGTCAGGTCCTGAGAAAGTAAGAGCCTCCTTTCCCAAACAAAGTCAAATCAGCATTTCCATGTTCCAAAACTGTGTGTCACATTTTCCCCTGTTTGGTTCTACCAGTCCAGGATAGCATAGAGTGGTGCTTAAACATCCCACACAAGCTTCATCTACCACCATGGTCTGCATTATTGGAACTGTAATGGAATATAGCTGCTATTACAGAATTCCCTAGAGGAGATGCAGCCAGGCTTGCACAGTATGGGGAAAGGAAAAATAGATTAATATACATTCATGGCACATTTGCAAAGAGATTACTTTGCTCATAGTGAGATTTGCACCTGTATAATTGTATCACTTTCAAATTAATCATAATCATACTCTCAACCAATATATGATCTACAGAGTAGGCCTCATCCTTGGACTCTCATAATCGGGATAAAAATAGCTGGCTCTGAATGCAGTGAGATTTCTGCTGGCATGCAGGAGACAGTAAATCCCAGCTGACCCACTAAGCCTTGGTATTTTGTTTCTGCAAAGCCCTGGCATGGCACATATCATTGCATAAGTAAGACCTGGTTTGTGTGACAGAAGCACTGTAACATTTAGTGATATGTTCCTTTGCAGAACATGATGAAAGTAGCACAAGCCTTACTTTTCTGAGGAAAACTTAAGCTCAAAGAGTGGTTAAGTGATTTGCCAGCAGCTACATCATGCCTCTATCACATGGAGAGACACGGGACCTGTAACTCTTGGCTTCCCTGACGTGCACATTTAATTACTGGGTATCTCCACACAGGAGCAGCAACCCACAAGCCCAGAGCAGCATCAGCCTGAAGCCTCCCTAGTGCCATGTCTGCCCCTCCTCTGCCATCCCCTCCAAATGGCTCCCAGCGAAAGGCGGATTTCTTAATTGTGTTATTAGCTGAATTATTAATTGATATGAAAACAGCATTTTACTGGGCATAAAAAGTCATTCGGAAACGAGATAAAATGTTCTCGGCACTGCCTGCCTCCAAGCAGAGCTGGAGCATGGGTTCTGACAGCTTGATTACTATGCACATTAGGGTAATCTGGTGAACTTCCAACACAGGGAGAGCAGAGTCCCCCAGTACTGTATCCATCAGGCCACATCCCTCTCCTTTTCTCTTTCTTCCCCGTCACTGCCTGCTTTGCATTTATGTGGGAGACCTCAGGGATAAGTTTTTTCTTTCTAATCCAGCTGTCATCACTGCAGAGCTACTAATTATAGCAGCAGTGGGCAAATAGTACTTTCCCTTCAGTCCTACACTGGGAAAGACACTCTTTATGCCTCTTTCCCAAAACCTCCTGCACCCAAAAGGGAAAAGATTGTTTCCCAAGACTCTTCTTGCTGGAAAGAAGCGCTGCTTGCATTTCTCTGTCTACAAGTCTCTTGTGTTCCACTGTGGAAATGGTGGTTTGTATCCATTTATATGTGTATATATACCTGTTTCTACAAAATGTTCCAGTATTTAGTGACAGAGTAGGGAGTGTGTACATGTCTCGATAGCCTTTCAGCCTTTGTTCAAAACTCTGTCACTGGACATGATACCACTCCAGACAGACCCTTTTCCCTGGTGCTGAGAGGGGACACCTCAATAGATGCTCACCATGTCATTTATTCCACTCCCTGGGTCCTCCCCCTCTCCCAGCCTCTTGTCGGCCCCCCAGGGCCTCACAGAACTGCAGCAGGAACAGAGCTGCCTAGCAGATGGCATCAATTAATTTTGAACCTCTGTTAAACCCCCACAATGTGCGTCCTTGTGGTAGGGGAGTGATAAACCTTCAGCAGTCCCCCCCCCCTCCATTTCTTGACCCCCTTCACTGTCACCCCATCAGTGAGAACCTACCCCCCCAACCCACATTTCTAACACACAGCCAGAGGAGCCAGCAGACACCAGTGATCAATCCTGTCTCTAACATGCAAACCTTGTAATTTAGCAATAACTACTCAACCACCATTGACCTGCTAATTAATCCATGGATTTTTTGTTGTGCCTTTAATTGTTGGCCCCGATATCTGAGTCACTTAGACTGCTCACTCTGCACAGAGCCTAACCAACTAAATGCTACTTCAGCTCTGTAGTAATAAAACACTGAAATATATTGACTCCCTGCCAGCTCTTGCGCTCGCTCTCTGCCTCTCTGCTTGCTGGCTGAGTGCTGGCGTGTGAAGGGAATATAGAGAGGGGAAAGCAGCAGCCATGAGAGATGAAGTTTGGGACACAGGTGAGAGAAAGCAGTAATCACTCACCAGTGACAGGCCACCAAGGACAGCCTCTGATCCCTGCGACAGCCCTGCTCTGACAAACTCAAACAAGCTGTTCCTCCATCCCAAGTGGACTTGATGGCTCTGAAAATTCACAGGCATACTGGATCCTGCCTCCTTTCTGCTTTCCGCCCCTTAATGAGGAAATCCTTTTCCTCATGACTATCACTGTCACACTCACTATATATGTGTTAGACACAAAGAGCCAGATGGTGGAGGCAAAAAAAAGACTCCTTACAGTGGAGAGCCAATCTGAATTTTCTTGCTTTTTGTTTCACTGTCCAAGGTTCTCTGTGCAAACATGGGTGAATCACCAAAAATGCCGTTTTCTGAAGCGACTTGCACTGCTTGGTGCCTTGCACTGATTAGAAATTTTGGGGAATGGAAATGGTAGTTTGAAAGACTGACATGGCAGGAGCTGCAGGCGCTTGGCCGGCCTGAACAGTGACTGATTGCAAACCAGGCCCTCACAACAGACATCTGATAACATGGGTCACACTGGTGATGGAGGTGGGACATAGATGAAGGGTCTAATGGGTGACAGTTTGGTGCTGAGAGCAGAGATCTAGGAGGTGAGTTGTTAACTCAGTCAAGAAAATTCTCCATTAAAAAGTATTCATTTTCATTTGGTTAAAATCAAAATGGAAGCCCTGTCAGCAGCAGCTTATATTTACCCTCCCACATTAAAATAAAGTAGAAAGCGATAAGCCCTTACAACTCCTGCCATAGCTTGCTGCCTTCACTTTTGCTGTGGCTGATCTGTAGTCCAGAGCCATTCCCAGTGCCCACCTTGTGTCCTGCTGCAGGCAGGCACACCATACTACTGCCCTCCCAAAGAGCTCACGGGCTCCCTTCAGCTGAGCCCCAGAAGCAGGCCAGCAGGTGGTGGGAAAAACAGACAACAGGGATAAAAGTCTATCTTAGGGAACTGGTGAAGATGAAGTAACTTACAAAGTCTCTGTGCCTCCCGCAAACTGACACGTGGCACTGGCAAAATGAGCAGTGGTGCCCTTGAAGAGCATGGTCTCAGCACAGCTGGAAAGACTCCAGCGAGATGGGGTTGCACTGGCCCTGCCACAAAAACCTACCGTGCCCCCTACACTGACAGTATATTGACACTGTGACCACAATTCAGTAGCTCAAAAAGCATTCTGCTAGCACACCCGAAATGCTGTGACAAGGGGGCAATGGCAGGACAGAGGCACTTATTGTCAGAGAAGGCTGTTGGGAAAGCAGCCATATGGTGGCCCTACACTTCCTGATCCAAACACCGCTGTTTCCATGTAAACAGCAAGTGTTCCCAAGCCCTCTGCATCCCCCCATCCTTTTCTGTTTGTCTCTGCAAAGAGTGATGCCAGAGCATGTTTGGGGTACAAAGACTAGCCAGAACAAGGCCTCCCAGCAACAACAGGTCACACTGGCAACTCCAAGGGGGTTTGGCAGCAGCATTTCTAAAAGTTTCCTTGAGGACTTCCTGGGATCTTATTGTCCTGATCTGCCCTCTCTTTTTTAATACTGCAAATAATGTTTTTGAAATGCAGGTTATTTGGGGTAATTTATGATGTCTTTCACTGCCAAGAGAGTCTATCAGCAGTGAATTTCCTGCTGGTCAACATTTCAGGACTTTGAACAAATAGGATTTTTTCTGTGTTTCTCCAAACTGCATAACGGCAGCACAGTTGTCTGGGAAAAAGCTGAGAGTTGCTTGTTTGAGTGCCGGAACACACTGGATTTAGAGATGCTGCACAGTCCATGCAAAATACCTCAGTGAAAGAATGTAATTTTCCTCAATAGCTTTGTCACTGAATTGCTTGATCAAAGATACCAAAATTAACTGAGTCACCATAGGCGTGAGAAGAAACATTTTCTCTCAGTTACATCCTATCCAGTTCTTTTACAGAGTAATTATGACTGAGAGAATAATTTCCATCTTTACAAAAAAGATATGGACTACAAACAGCTCACCATTTTTAGGTAGGATGGACCCTAACCTTGTGTTCTAGTGGAGAACTGTTAACTGGCTTCTGTTTGGAATCACACTGCTTTACCACCTTCCTGCCAAGCCTATGGGAACAGTCTAATGGCTGGAAGATCAAGACCTCAGATTCAAATCTTCTTGAAGGGACTGTTTTCTGTCTGTCTTAAGTCTCTTTGCCTGCAATCTAGTGAACTGCCTTGTCCAAGACAGGAGGATGGGGACCTTGTACCTGATGGCTGCCTGAGAGCCAGATGCCAGCCTCATGCAGGACTATAAGGATCATTTAAAAATTCTGCAGCTTGCTTCCCCTCCCTATTCACATGCATTCAGAAGTCAGGAGATGTTGTACTGCTGCATCTCCCTGCCATCCCCATATCCAAAACAAGTCCTTAACACCAGGGGGCTGTGATTTATGAAAAGAACCTCCACACTCATGTTTTGCTGATTAAAGTGCTACTTTAATGGAGTAGACCTCAATGGAGTGCTTTAATCCCTGGTTGTAAAAACAGACCTTTGTTTAAATTAAACCTCAGCTCTTCCCTCCACAAAGAGACAAAAGAACCTGCACCTATGTTAATTCAACTGCAAGAACACTGTGCTGGGGAACAGATACACCATATCAAACGAGCTAATCCACGGTGACTGGGCCACCTTATTTCCAAGTGAACACATTCTCAGAGAGGAAGGTTGTTTGCATGCAGGTTTTAAATTAAATTCAGCCCCTAATAGCTTGCCAATATATCTTTGGGGTTTGTCCTATGGAGGTGCTGCCTTCTCTTCACTCTGGAAGAGCATCTTCCTCTCAGTGCTTGGCTGTTTTACAGCAGTCAAGCCCTTTGCATTTACATTAGGTTTTCCTTGGAAAAAAGAAGAATTATAGAGTAAAAGAAACAGTAAATTGGTTCAGGACTGACACACAATGTTCAGCTTGATGTGTGATCTCCTATATTCCAACAGATCAATTAAGGCTGTTAAGAAAAATATCACTGCTTGGGACATACACAGGCGATAACAGCATGTAAGAAAGAACCTTGTAAGGAGAGAGAGCAGCCAAATGGGAACTCAGAGTATTTTTACATCTCTGGTTGTTCCCCAGGAACTCTAGGCATTTAAATCCATCAGCAACATCCTACCTGGGCACCTTGCATATGAATTTCCATTCACCAGCCTTCCTGACAGGAAAGAATAACTGTGCTCATTTGAAAGAGGAAAATAAGATTCAAAGAATTCCTCAAAATCAAGCCTCTAGCAGATATGAGAATCAGAGATTCTCCAAGTCTGGCATACAGTTTGCATTGGGAAGTAAAACAAAAAGTTGTTTTTTTTTTTTTTCTTTTTGAGTCTCTACAGTCAATCCTACAGAACGAGTTGGACCCTTCCCATCTTAGCCAGACCCAGACAACTGCCCTATCCTGTCCTCATCCCTCAAAAATCCATAAAGTTCACATCATACTATGACACCACAATGGCAGAACAGCATCACAGCAGCACTTCCTAAGCTTCCACCTGTCTGCCTGTGAGAGGAAACTTTCAGCATGGCTGAGGTAATCTGACAAAGATGATTTCAGCAGAAGGGATCTGCCTCATTTGAATTAAATCTCAGCCACCACTTCTGTTCAAGCAGGTTCCACCTTGCCGATGCCATACTGTCAGCACAAGATCAGGATAAGTTTGAAACTCCTGCCTCCTAAAGCAGCAGCAAGCTCCCTGCAGCCTTCCCAGCTATTTGACCATGCTCTTGCAGCACAGGAAAAAATTCATCTCAATTGAAAGACTAGGGTATAGGAAGTACAGTGGCATTTCCCAAGTGTCCTCCCCTCTACTCATTGTGGCAGGAGGAGGGAATGGTCCTGTTCAGAGAGAAACAGACGGAGTGACTGATTGCATCCATGCCACTGAAAGATGCTGATGAGAAAAACCCAGGCTCCTGCCTGTCATATTTTCAAAACCCCCAGACACTGGCTTAGAGCCTTTCCTGTCGCTTTCCTTAAGCCTCTGTTGAGGAGGAAGAGTGAAGATTTCGGAGACAGCATTTAGAGTCATAGACAGTTCAGCAAGAGACAATTTTTCACCCCGTTAAATCCCTCTGCAGAATATTATCTGCTGGTTTTCCCTCTTTTTTTATGATTTTCTTATGATTATCTCCTGCTGTTTCTGTCCTCAGCAGCCAAATAAATAAATAGCACTGTGGCTGTCAGCAGCTTTAGCTGAGTAAGAAGGCCCTGCAGACAGCCTAGGTGGGCTGCCCCCTCCTTGCCTTCAGCACTGCTGCCCTCCAGGTAAATTCAGGATTCTGAGACCTAATGGCAAGAGGGAATGGGAAGGGGCTAAGAGTGCAGACATTTGCTTCTCTGCCCACATTTTGCTCTGAAGACCGGGACACATCACTGTCTCACCTGTAAAAGATGATGATGACGATGATCATAATAATAGTATTAACAGCAAGTTATGGAGGAGAAGGGTTGTAAATATTTAACCTGTACTTGGAGCATGTTTTTATCATAATCCAAAATCACAAATGAAAAAAAAAATGCCAGAGAGAGATAAAGAGACTTACATGGGGTCACAAAATCAGTCTGTGGCAGAGGCAGGAATAAAATCCAGCCAATCTGATAGCAAAACACTTGTATCTTCACCATAAAACAGTTCTGCCTTCAAAAATAGAAATGTGCTTGTTTCTCTTGTGCATGTGTCCTCTCTTCCTTTCTTCCTACCTTCCCTACTTTAGCTTCTCTTCTGCCTACTTTATTTGTACAACAGGTGCCCAGGTGTGCTGAGCACTTCCCACACAAAAGCAAAGACAAGACGTCTATGTAGGTGGACGGACGAGTCTGGCCACTGTTCATTCAGAGATCAGGAATTATTTTGCAGACTCATTTTCTACACTGTCTAGGGATTCTGGCACCTTTGGGGCCATGTTTAATTCATCTCCTGTAACTATGAGATCTGTTGCAAGTACTGATTCTGTCTTTTTCACGAGCTTGGTGCTCAGATGCCAGGTTTTTTTCTTTCATATATAGTTTTCTTCTTCTTCCTACTTAGACAAAGCTCTTCCTCTACTCCAGCTCTTCCTCTACTTCCATCTTTGGTCTTACTCTTTATTGCCTTTTACTCCATCTTTGCTTTCAAAATTATCTTCCTCATTTTTACTGTCTGAGAATTCTTCTCTTTGCCTCGACACAACCTGTTCGCTTTTATAACAAATAATAAACATCCTTCTTCAAATACCCTCCCCAGCCTCTACATCTATCTCTGCCCATGCCTCCTGTCCTTCCCAACTTGTTAGGCATTGCTGGATCTTATCAAATAGACACCTTTCTAGAGGTGCAGTGTATATCAATAACATTATTAACTTCTCACTGCATATATACCAAATTGACTTATTTTTAACATAACTATTAGAAAATAAGTCTCAGGGCAGTGCCAGCAGCTGCAACAAATCAAGGTTGGCTAGTTTTGGACAATGTGAGATACCTTAAACCAGCAGTCCCTTATTTGATTAACATCCACTTTTCAAGGAAAAAAGCATTTACTTACTATTTCTGCCACCTCATATAACACATAAGATAAAAAAAGCAGAGGAAGGGTTGGAGATCCATGTCTAGGTATCTACTATTCCATGAACATGAAAAGGTCTCACATTTCCAGCCCTTCTCTCCATATTTTCCAGACTTCAAACTAGAGTGCTGATGGGAACAAAAGCGAATCTACTTGCTCGGGGAAGAAGAAATTTCTTACTCTTTTTTATATAGATGGTGTGATTTCAGCAAGCAAAGAAGTGCCAACACACTCCCAACTGTCACAGGAACTGTTTTTTGTTTTTTTTTTTCCTGACAACACTTTGAGAACCCAAAGTTTTTGAAGATGTGAAAACAGGGGCTTTGTGCCTTGCTTTCTGATTGTGATCTCTTTCCTAGCACTGGAAAGAGCAAGGATCAAGTCAGCTCCTTTGCACCTATTTACACAAATTTTCAGGCACTCCATCGACTTGATGTAATCTTTTTCAACTACTCCCTCCCCTCTATTAGGCACCATACCCACTGTGAAGGATTTTTGTTGAGCTTAGGTAAAAACTCAAGATGTGATCATCAGAAGACAAAATCACCCCTCATGAAACTGGAGATCACAATGCTTTCAAACTTTCTACACCACGCAACAGGTCAGTGCAGCAAATTCACAGTGACTCTAAGTTGTGCCTAGATGCCCTGAAGTGCTGCAATATAGGCAGGCAAGTGGATATGTGCAAATACCAACAATCCCAAGCTTAGGTTTAAAAATAAATTTTAAATTCCACCTTTTTTGTAGTTGTTTACTTGGTTTTAGACACTTTGATCCCCCTTACCTATTGCTACTAAAATTTATAAAAATATATTGCAATAACCACTCTGCTCAAACTGCAGGGCTGAGCTGATTTGTACCCTGCTGCAGGAACCGTCATCCTCCTAACCCTATAGAGTTCCCATCCATCTCTCTGAGCCCTCCACTGCTGCTTCTCCTGGCCCTATGCACCTCAGCTCTGCTCCTCTCACACCTGTGAGAGCCAGCACCCTGCCATCAGCAAGACTTCAGTTCGGGTGAGGACCATCCACTTCTCCAAATCCTGGAACAAACACAAACCAGAGAGAAGACAAAAGCAAACAGGCCAGAGAGGTTGAGCTCTCCCTTTGTTGAGAACTTACAGCTGCTTATTCTTCTCCCCAACTGAAAAACCATCTCCAACAATGACAAAATACTTAGGGTGGATTCTATGGAGGAGTCTGTGGCTACTACCTGTGAAATTTCACCATCTCCAGGGAAGGCCAAACCATTCTGGAGCTGCTTGCAACTACTCTGAAGCAGCTATGGGCACAGACCTTTCCTCAACAACCACAAAGCTCTTCAGGTAGCTCCTCTACCAAAGCCTGGGGCTGCTGCCTGGGAATCCACCTGTCTCCAGAGAAAGCCCCAGAGGCTCCAAGTGGTGACTCAGAGAAGTCCTGAAGAGTTACAAGGCATGGACCTGCCTTTAACACAAAGAAAAAGTTGTTCAACTAACTACCTAACTAACTAGAAAAATTGTGTTGCTGTTACCTGAAATTTTAGTTATCTGTAAACAAAATCAAAACACTCTGACAGATGTATGAAAAAGCCCTGAAGAAAAAAAAAAACTGAGAGCATGAGCCCCAACAACATCCTGCACCACCTCCCCATACGGCAGGCAAAGGCAAGGGCAGCCAAGTGGAGAGCTCTTTCCTCAGGGTATAACAAGCAGGAGCTGCTGGAGCTACAGCTAGACAGAAGTATTTTTGGCAGAGATTAAATCAAGAATACTTAGGAACAGTCTGGCTAGCCAGAGAGAAAGCAGCCATAATGGCTAGTTCAGCCTGCCATATATTCCACCCCAAGGAAAATCAAACCAAAATGATGACTGCCATCTCAGTACCTAGGTCTGAGCAAACATGCCTTGGGATCCAAACCACATAGCATATCCCCTCATGGGAGTGCTGCAGCTCTTCCTCTGCTTTTTCTGTGCTTTACAGCCTATTGATACTATGATGTTTTAGAGGCACCACTCTCCATCCCACCAAAAAAAAAAGAAAAAAAAAAAAAAAAAGAAAAAAAAAAAAGTGAAACCCTAGGTGAGCAAAGGGATTTGAAAAAGGGGCAAAGCAGGAACACTGCTACAGGCACAGGGGCACACTGGGAAGAAGGGGGTGTCAAGATTGAGATTGCCAGACAGCATTACTGAGGATGCCCTGTTGTTACAAGGTCAGCCTCAAAGCTCACCCTTGCTGCTCCAAGCCACAGTGGGCCTTTGGCTGAGAGGGAGGGGATCGAGGACCAAATTTCAGAGTCTGTTGGAGAAGACTGGTTGGCCTAAATCCTTGTGATACTCTGGGTCACACACTGACAGGGGCTGTCTACAGAGAATCTGGCCAGCCCAAAAGGGTGTCTGGGCATCAAACATAGCTGTGTGGGCAACACAGCACCAGGGAAAGCAGGAGGGCAGGAGCTATTGGAGAGCTAAGGCTACTGAAATGTTAGCAGGCAAAGCCAGCACTGCAGGACAGCAAGCCAAAGGGAAACACAGATAGAACCCAGCCACTGGCTGTGCCATGAGAGCATTGGTGCCACGAGCAATAGAACATGGCGAGACCTCCAGTAACAGTAGCCAGCACCAAACCTAAGTGTCCACCCACTGGCACAAAGCTGGAGAGCTGGGCAGAAACCCAGGAAGCAGAAAGGAACCATGCTCTTGGGTGAGCTGGGTGATGAAGGGGAAAAAGCAACTACTTCATGCAACCTCCACTTTCCAGACCTTTTACACTCAACCATCCTCTACCCAGTCCCAGGAGCTGGCACTCAAGCAGAAGAATCTCCCCAGGTAGAAGACAGAGGACAGTGGGGTAAAGCAGCGAGAGCACACTGTTTGTGCTGAGCACTGGTACAGATCTGCTGGGACACTGAGAGGTTTGATAAAGGAAATAGAGAATACACAGTGGGACCACAAAGCCATTGTGCCCAACGCCATGTGAAGACATATCAAAACTGCAGACTCTGCTGCAGATGTTAATACAAGATGTTAAGGCAAGGAACAGTCACTGAACCCCAAAGAGGAAGGAAAATAATCTTTAAGCTGGAACAGAGCTGCTGGCACTCAGGAGTAGAAGCAAAACCACCACTTCCTTTTCTGCAGCAATCATCAGGATTGTATATTGTATTTGTGCATTGCTATTTTTTCTCTATCCACATTTTCCAGTTACCAAGAAACTCAGTTTGGGAAGCTGTTGCACAAATCTGTGTTTCTTCTTACCCTGTTTCTGCCATGGATCAGCTCAGAAATGAGTTTTACCCCTGTGACCTCCAAGAAGCTTTCACACTAAAAGAGTACTGCTGAGCACCTGTCACTACAGGAAAACCAGCATTGAACCACTGATGAAGAGCTTGACTGTGCCTTGTTCAGATAATACCTTAACTGGCTTCAGTGAAAGCATTGAGGGAGTGCAGTGAGCAGCCTCCATCCCTAGTGTAGAAATACAACTGCCACTCTTATGAAGCTACAGCTAAATGGCAATTGAGCTGTTCCCTTCCACTGCACTGTCAAATGTAATTTACTCCCTGGCATTGTGTGATCAAGCAAAGGATGGGCAATAACATACAACAGCAGCTTATCCCAGAGAATGGCAACTTCACCTCTTCAGCTTTTAACTGAGTCTGACTGCAACTTGAGACATGTACCCATACCTCTGCTGCAGCGTTCCCATCCCCAGCACTCATGGCACAGAGGCAAAGAAGGCAACAAAAGTCTTTGGTTGAAACTGGGGAAATTAGCATGTCAGAAAAGGTAAAATCCCAAGACTTTGGTCTGGAAGAGTAAAAGCTGTTTAGAGCATTGTGTAAATTCATGGCAAGAAGAAATAAAGGTGAATTTTATACATTCCCATTATTGCTTGTACATCTTTGCAATAATGTTTACTGACATGTTTGAATGAAGCACAAGCTGTAGCTCAGTTAAACTGCCTGTGAAAATGGGACATTTGTCAAGAAACAAACCTTACAGATCTTAGCAGCTCTTCTCTTAACCTGTTATTAGTTGGGAAATACTAGAAAAGGTCAGAAGCACCAGGGAAAAGGTATCCACCAAGATGCCCAGGTGCTTTGGCTAGCAATCCCTGAGGTGCAGAGAGGCAAAGCTCAGCAGGTTAATGAGGAACATCTTAACTTTGCATTGACACTCATGCACAGACTAAAAATATGCATGCACATCAATTTCAGAATCCCTATGAGGCACAATAAAGTTAACCTTGCATGGCCAGAGAGATAGACTACAAACCTGTCTCACTGAAGGCACTTGGCATGGCTTTAGCCAAGGTACCCTGTAAGAACTTGGCCATGACTTCCCTTGACACGCAGAAATGCCCTTGCTCCTCCTTTCCACCAAGCCCTGTTCCATGAGGTGAAGAGCCTCTTTTAACTCCTCTGAATTTTAAAGACCGCTGAAGACATGCAGCACATTTAAAATTCATTAAATGCAAAAGACATTCCTTTCAGGAGCTACCATGTCAGAACTGAATGCCCCAAATTTTGACAAGGCTTGGACTCGGCTCCAAGTCTGGTTTGCTACCAGATGCAGAAACAACATCAAGTCTTTCCACACCACAACTTTTGTATTTGAATCCCTGTGCTGAGCTCTAAACAGCTGATGCTTCCAAATGTATCATGCTCCATTATTCTGCTTCAGGCACACTTCACCTCCCATAACCTTATTTACACTAAAAACTCTTGGTATGGGGCTACTTCTGTTCCAAAAAAGCATGGCTGCCACACAGCTCATGCACTTTAGTCCCCTCTCTGTAGGCACCACTTTCTCACCCTGTCCCAGCAGCAGTTCTGACAGTACTGCTCATTCTTGAGTGAGAATTATTCCAGTCATACATCCTCTCTGCATGTGGCACTCGTTACTGGACAAACCAGACCTGGCCCTGTGGTCCCCTCCCTCCCCATCCTGCAATGTCACTTTTCATTAAGCTTCATAAACCATTCGAGTGACAACTCTCTTTGCATTCATTGCTGCACCAGCCTAGGGAGTATGAATGGCCTCTGGTTAACATCACATCACTGCTGTGGCTTTGTTTTTGTGCATGTTGATCAGAAATTACCTGGCTTAGAGAAAGTAATTTAGTGATAAATGATTGCTCTTTCAGAGGTAGCTAGTTTCAGCCATAGCTGCCAGGTATTAATCTATTTGTCAATCCTTTCAGATCTTCTGCACTGATGAGCAGCTCCCAACTCTGGAAAGTGAAGCCCCCTCTTCAGAGGGCAAGGAAAAGGGCAAAGAACTTATTCCACACCTTTTCAGCTACATTTGCAAGGTGCTCTCCAAGCAAGGAGGACCAAATGGGAGGGATTAGTGAGGGCCAGGGTTCCAGCTTTGACCTTCAAAGGGGCTTTTGAACAGACCTCAAAAGCCAGAAGAGCACAGATTAAAGTTTCAAAAGTACCTGGGAATGTCTGGATGAAACACTGAGTGGGAACATGCCAACTCATATAAAAAATTAAAAATTCTTCTACTATTACCAGCTTTCACAGAATGTTCAACAGGAGCATCTCCACAATGAAATTTTTGGACATACAGGAGCTAAAAGTTAAGTGAGTATCTGGACTACTCACCTAGGGCATGCAGCTCTCAAGATCCAGTTCCTTTTCTGCAACAGGAATTCAAAGTTCAGGCCTCCTACCTTTTCTGAGCAGTTGTACTGCTCTTTGGTACAAAAACTCTTTATATAGGAGCTTTACACCCCTTTTATATCCACCAGTGAATTTTCCCTAGGAGAGAGGAACCCAGAAAAACAACAACAGCTTTCCAACACCAAGACAAAGAATGTAACCTCCAGTTTCTTTGGGATATGGCATAAAATCAGTCAGTCACCCAAGCCTGCTTGTTTGCAGAATGCTCACAGTTTAAATAAGGATTGGCACATGTAGCTCACAGGTCACACTGCACCTCTCCAGGTGCCATGGGGATGAATCTGAACTCTATGTGCAAATACTTCTGAAATTCTATAGCACATCATTTGATATGTGGATCTAACTTTCACATTTGTGGTTCCCAGATGTGGAGATGTCACAACATTCACAAAAATATGAAACTTACAGGCTACTTTCATCAAGCCAGTCAGAATTCAAACTCTGGAAAAAATTCATCAGTCTTGTGTTGGATTTAGTATATTGCTATAGGACACTAAAAACCCCCATGACTTTAAATAATTGTCCAGTGAAGAAGTTTGAAGAGCAGACAGATTTCCAAGCCATTATCAGAGTCCAGATAATGAACCACACTCACACAGTGGTCTTCACACAAACTCCTCTTGAAAAAAAATGCAATAGTTTGATGGTGTTTCCTGATTTACTGTGTGTAAGGGTTCCTGGAGAAAACTGCTTCCTTTTTGTGACAGGAAACTTCTTATTCTCATTTTGAGTAAAATGTCTGCATGTTCCCTTTCTCTCCACTCCCTGCTGGGCTGCAGTCTTATTTTCTTGAATCACTCAAGTTTGGAGGCTCCAGCGGTGAGCCAGTGGCAGATCATGAACTGCCTTACCTGACCCTGCAGGTAACAGGGCAGCATGCACATGTTGTCTTGAAAGCAGATACACAAGGCAGGTGGAACCCCTCCACCAAACTTCTCTTCTTTCCAGCCTACCCTGCTTCCTTCTATCCTCCCCTTGCTCCCCTTTTCTTCCTCTCCCACAAGCCAGGGAGAGTCAGTATTTGGAAATAATTACCTCTAACTTGGCCCCTAACTCCCCTCTTCCTTCCCTTTAGCTGGGGTAGAATTAATTTTCTTCATAGCAACTTGTGTTGGGCTGTGTTTTGGATTTGTACTGGAAACAGTGTTGGTTACAGAAATGTTTTAGTTACTCTCAAGCAAAGCCTACAGAGGGCCAAGGTCTTTCCTGCTTTCCACAACACCCCATCAGTGAGAAAGCTAGGGGTGCACAAGAAGCTGGGAGGGGACACAGCTGAGGCAGCTAATGCCATCTGTCCAAAGGGATATCCCACACCATAGGATGTCATGCCCAGCATAGAAAGTAGGGGGGAAATTGGCCGGGGGTTGCTGCTCAGGGACTGGCTGGGCATCGGTGGGTTAGTGGTGAGAAACTGTTTTCATTTGCATCAGTTAACTATCTTGGGTTTTATTTATCTTGTATTAAATTTCTTTTATGTCAACCCACAAGTTTTCTCACTCTTACTCTTCCAATACTTTTGTTTCCCCCATCCTGCTGGAGGAGAGTAGCGGAGCAGCTGTGTCACTCTCAGTTGCCAGCTGGGGTTAAACCACAACACTTGGCAACCCTGTCTCAGGCAGAGCCTTAATGGCTGTTGGATAAAATGGCCTGGGGGGGAGCAGGGCTGCCCTTCCAGTTGCAGCTGGGATGGCTTCTCCCTCCACTCAGATGAGGGATAATGATGAGGAGGGATCACCTGCATTGCCTCTGGACCTCAGCCATGACAACGCACCATGGGCACGTGCATCCTGCCCGGGACTGGCCGGGACTCCCGCAGGTGTGAGGGCACTGGCGGAAGCTCAGGCGGGTTCCCACGCCTCGGGAGTGCCACTGAGAGCTGTTCCCCCTACCTTTGAGCCGGCAGGTTTACAAGCCTCTAATTCCCAGCTACAAGCACTGCTCCCCGTGCCAAGGAAGCAGCAGCGCCTGCTGTCATTCACGCGGCTGGAAGGCCGCTCCTGCCAGCGTTTGTGGCTATCGGACCAGCTGCTTGGGGTTGGGAGCAGATGGCAGGATGGCACACCTGACAGGGAGCAGACCTTCCAAGGACGAAGGGGGAGGAAGAGTTTGTGTGCAGCATGGCCAGCCACAATTCCCAGCCATGCAAAGATGGAGCAAATGTACCCACCTCTCCCTCTCTGCCACCCCCAAAGCTGTAAGAAGAGATTTTCACACTAGGGGAAACCTGGACAGGTGTCATTGATACCTCTACATTTGTACACTTTTCCTGCCTCAGACAAAATGCCCCTTGTTTGACCTAATTACCAAGCATGTTGAGCTAATTATCAAGCAAAATCCCAGTTCAGCCTTTCCCATGAGATGTAAGAGCAGTTTTCAGGTCTCAGCTACTTTAAGCCCACTCCACCCCCCCAGAAACAATAGTGTTGGAAAAGGCGAGAGCTCCAGTCAAGGGTGAGCATATTTCTTCTCCAGACTTAGTCCATTCTGAAAAGAGGTGAGGATAGAGCACAGGCTACAGAAGTTAATCCCAGTTCCAGCTCCTCATCTTCCCATCTCTTCCAGATGAAGTTTAACGAAATGAACGAATACGAAACATCACAGAACGCAAGAGATATAAAACAGTGATTATGTCACATACAATCCATCCTGAAGAACTGATATGTGAGCACACATATATTTAAATATTTGAAAAGCATCTTTTACAATGAATATCAAAATGATTTACAATCCAAGTCAGAGAAAAATGCCCTTACTTCTCCCTATCTCCCTTTTCTCATTACAGAGATAAATCCCGGGTGCATCTCTCAGTTTCAGAGGGAGAGTGAAGAATATATATATATAAAAACATATATATGTGTGTATGTATAAAATATACAACAGTAATAATCCCAATAATTTTAAGAGAAGCTTGCTGAATAATACAGGAAGTCTGGGAGATGAGAAACTCTGGGTAATAGCTGGTCTCCCCGCTCCCATCAACAAAATGAGAGGGAAAAGATACCAGGAAGGCTTGTATTGTGTACCAGAAAGTGAAAGGAAGGCAGGAAGAAAGAAGCTCACAGGATGGCCACACACATGTGCCAACAGTTTGTGGTCCAGAAACCATGGACAGTCAGCACTGTCAACACCAAGGATGCAAGCAATTCCTATCCCAAGATTTTAAAACACGTCAATTATAGAGCTCTTTCCATTGCATTCTTGGTTTATATTGAAAACTGAAATGAGTCCTGACTTCAGAAGCTTAGTCTTGTTTGTTTTTCATTTTGTTTTGTTTCTTTTCTGCCAACTCCCCCCAGCTACTGTGGAACTCAATCAAGAATCTTGGCAGCACTGCTATCACTGCAACCATGCTGCTTCCACACATCACAGGGGATGATCTGACTTGCGGGGGAGTAATTCACACTCACACACACAGAGATGGAGAGATGTTGCTCTTTTAATTAGACGGCTACACCTCTATTCCCAACTCTGGCCACACCTGCAAACATATGCAACAGCACAACTACATCTCAATGTACTTGTCTCATTCTTCTCTGTGATTCCCAAGAAATTCACAGGTGATTTATGTGGACAGATTTTGTACCTGAACCTCTCTATTTTGAAGTGCTTTTCCCTATTTAAATACATATAGATCTGTAGGCTTTGATCTGAATGCCTTCACTGTCAACATGTGAGCCCTACTGTATGTGCACCTCGGCATCAGCCCCCTGGTACCATGCAAGGGCCTGCAAGGCTGCAACGCCTTTCACTGGAGCAACACAGTGTCCTGCCTACACAAGGCTGAAGAATCCTGTCAGTACTCCAACAAACATTCACTACTCTGAATCACACCAACATCATTAATCAGGGTTCTAGGAAACAGAAAGGATTCCCAAACAATAAGAAAAGTTCATTTCCCCTCTTCTTTTTGTCATTAACGAGCCTAAAGGGTGGTTGCAAGCCATATTTTCAAGCCTTGCTCTGTCACCAAAACCACAAAGGGTTGAGAAGAATTTACTTTCAGAAGCAAAGGCATCTGGTAAAGCACAAATTATCATTGAGACACATGCCAAAAAATTCCAGAATTGGTAGTGCTGCAATTGCCTTCTGTATAGAAACCAGGATAAAAAGACAGTCCTGTGAAGTGGCTTCTCAAAGTGTCACAATAAATAAGGGGGACAGTGAGAAATGCAGCATAAATCTCCTGACCCACAAATGTGCTTTTCCAACCAGACCATGCTGTCATCATAACATGCACCCTCAGGACCCTGTGCAGCCAAATGAATAATTCTCTGTTGCATTTCTAGCCATGCATGCAGTGGATGCCAGAATTCTATAACTGTGCTTGCCATGCACGGAGCACACAGTCACCTCCTCCCATGGATGCACCTCTACATTTACACAGCTGTACACACCTTTCCATGAACGTATCCAGCAGCAAAGCACAGTGCCTGGGAAGTTATAAGCACATGCCAAAGCTCCCACATGTGCAGGATGCCAGAGCCCAGCACATGTGCCCTGGATAACTGACCAGAACCCCGTGCCTTGGCTATGTTCTCTTACTGTTTGAGCTTTGTAAAAAGTGACAGACACATGCACTTCTCCTCAGCTTTGCCTCCCAAGCATAGCAGTGCTTGCACAGACCCAGGTTTTGAACAAATGATCAGCCAGCTGTAATGTAACTTTAAATGCAAGTTTGTGTATTGGCTTTGGGAACAAGACTGAGAGATGCACTTGAAAGGAACACAGTCACTCTGAGTACAGGATCTGCATAAATCACTGTCCAGTATATTCATTCCTATTGACAGATTAATTCCTTTCTCAGGTTTTGCTTAAAAGTGTACCACTGAATACTAATAACAGTTCCCAGAGCTGCAGTATTGTCACTCAAATCAGGGTGAAAGATGCCAGAGGGAATGATCTACAGCCTTCTTGATGGGGAAGCTCCCTAGGCTGGCAGCTGGCAGCAGTGAGTAGAAGGAGCCACCTCCTCATCCTTGCAAGTGGATGGGATTACTCAAGTCTCTAATGTGGGAGAGGTTCCCGCTCTCCCTTGGGAGGCGGCACCAGTCTAGAAAAGGTATCAATCAACTGCTGCCCTCCGCCCCAGAGGAGCTGTCCATCACTGCTTAGGACTCTCCCCGGTTCCAGAAAGTTCACTTGTTCTGTTATCCCCATTGGCCCCTGTTATAATACCACTCCTCCTCTGTACCCTGATTGGTTCGCTGTATGTCACCCCATCCTGTCTCCTCCTCTTGGCCCGTTACCCATTGGTTGCTTTGTACCCTGACCACCCCTACTCCTTTGCCCTTATATACCCAGTCCCGCCTTCCCTCGAGGCTCCTGGAGCCTGCTCCCTCCTGGAGCGCTTGTGTCCCTTATCTCCTCCTCCTGTTCCTGTGCCATTCCTACAATAAAGCCTCTGGGAATATCGCTACTCCGGAGTCCTCTCGTCGATCTGGTGGAGCTGTCCGGGTCCCACCACCTCCTCCCCGCGGACCGGTCAGCCGAGGCTTTTCCCCCGGACTGGCTGGGCACCCGGGTGAAGCCCGGAGCCATTTATTTAATATTACACTCTAATATTGGCAGGAGGTTGCTCTGTAAGGAAGAATGCAGAGACTCTCTTTTAGACCTGGAGGAAAACCTCTCAACGTCTGTTAGAGTAAAATTGAAAATAGCAAAGCAAATCTTCACCTCCCCATAAAACTAGCTGTATATGTGTCGTGGTTTGACATGGAAGTGAATTTTTTCCAAAAAGTTGAGTCAAACCAATCAGTGGTCAGGTTTGGATATTAGCACCTAGAGTGACCACTGAAAGTATAGACACGCCTCTGAGAACACAGGGGGTTAAAAGCAAGAACTCCCAGGAGAACTCTCTCTTTTGGTTCCAGTCGTCAGAGAGTGTAGACTCTCCCCCTGCCCAGCCTTAAGCTGGGTGGGGGAGGGGAAGCCACGCAGCCTTGTCC
This sequence comes from Vidua macroura, assembly GCF_024509145.1. NCBI lineage: Eukaryota > Metazoa > Chordata > Aves > Passeriformes > Viduidae > Vidua > Vidua macroura. The sequence goes on from NC_071572.1 coordinate 69,892,860, forward strand.
AGGTAGGCCGAGGGGGGCTGAGGGTCTAGAACCAAGCCAGCTCCTGTGGACGGAAGAGTAGAGAGAAGCGGAGATGCCTTTGCCCCCCCCCCCCCAAGAGGAAAAGAGACAGAGAGCCTGGCGGCACCTGGAAATTTGCCGGCAGAGGAGAAGGAGGGGGGGGGGGGGAATGCCCACCGTGGGAGGCAGAATGCTAGACTGAGATATCAGCCGTCCAGGGAGTCTGAACTTTTAACCCTTTCCAAGAAATGAAGACTTTTTAAAAATATTACTCCTCCTTGATTTGTAAGGGAAGAGAGATAGTCCGGAAACTGAGATGTTAAAAGAAGAAATATTTAGGTGAGAAGAGATGATGAAGTAACTTTAGCTAGACTTTTCTTGTTAACCATAGACTGAACCAAACTCTCCTGCAATAGAGACTGCATTTTAGGAGGATGCAGTGGTGACCCAAAGAGACCTGTTTCAGCTTCGAGCAGCACAAGAATAGCGAGAAACGAAGAAAGCTAAAGAGGGAATGGTGATACCCTCTGTTTTCAAGAAGAAGATGAGTCCTGTTTTTAGACCCCTCAGCCCCAGGAGAAAATAGGGGGGACTGTAGTCCCAGGATGAGAAACTGAACTGTTATATCTTTAGGTCCGTAGCAAAGCATCCTTAAAAGAGCCCTATGAACAGTCTATCCATACACAGTGGTGAGAGCACTGTAACATAGAATAGAGAGTGTCACACTGGCAGATTTTTTCCGGGCGGTTGCCATGTGTGACAGGGAAACACAGGGGGGCAGCTGTGTTTCCTGGGGGTCTGTGGTACAAGAGAGACTTCTCTCTCCCTTGATAGTTTGAGTATAGATTACCTGAAGGGTGGTGATTTGATCAAGAATCCTAAGTAATGTTTCATGGCTGGGTGTTTTTAGAATTAGGAAGAAGAAGAGTAGTTTAAAAGGTCTTCATCCTGGATTTAGTTTATGTGTTTTCTGTATTAGTAGTAGTTTAATAAAGTTTTTTTTTCCTTTGTTATTAAGCTTAGGCCTGCTCTACTCTGTTCCTGATAACATCTCACAACATTTATTTAGAAAAAGTGCATTTTCATGGGGACGCTGGCATTGCGCCAGTGTCCAACCATGACAATATGCAACACAGAAAGGCTGCTGGCCTGAGAGGTTAGGCAGGTAGCAGAGCAGGGAATCTCTATAATGTTTCCCAGCCCCAGACAATTTCTTATGTGCATTTCATTCTCTGCACCTGAAAAAAAAAAAAATGAATGCAAGGATATTTTCCCTTAATCAAGTATCCCAGCCGAAGTGTCAGGCACAGAGAAATCACTTGTCACTCCAGTGCTTCCCAGCATGAACTCACTGCACCAAGGAACGGAGGGCAAAGGGATTACAGAATTAAGTGATACTGGTACAGCAGCAAGAAAGTGGCCAAGATTTACCTGTCACTCGGAAGAAAACTCCATTTCATTTTGTGATTTACTAAGAGTGAAAGTTAAAGTGGTGGGGCCTGGCCAAGTCCTGGGATCTATAAGCAGGCAATGTCAAACCATCAGCCCATGACAGCCCGGACCAGGCAACTTAACCTTTCTCTGGGCAAGGCAAGAGCAGCAGCAGGGTAATCCCTTGGTTCAGGCTTAGGACAGGCTCCTAGACTCCTATCAGACTTCATCACTGCCTGCCAGTCAATGGAAGAACCAGCCTCAAACATTCACAAAGGACCAGAAGCAGTGTTTTCTGGGAACTGGGATAATGGCATTAGCCCTGTAGGGCTGGAAAGGTGGCTTCCCATCATCATTGTGTTTGAATAAAGACAAGTCTGAAGGGAAATGGTTGTTTAAGCTGTGAGCAGCCCACTGGATTTTTTGTTGATGATAGCACTAGGACCAGCCTGGCAAGATTCGTCACAGGTGAGGATGAAGTGCAAGAGCAGAGAACAAGGCCCAGCTAGTACACTTCCTCTACTCTATCTCTCCCTTTCAAGCTATCTGCTTGCACCAGGCTGTCTCCACCAGCAGAACTGTCAGGACTGTGGGAGTTATACTGCTGCATCTGCCCCTGCTGATGACCAATGACCCTTAAGGTAAAATCTGTTTCGTCCCATATACTTTCTTCAGTGAAAACTCTCTTTTTTCTCCTCCAAGAAGAGTTTTGACCTCTATCACTCCTAGCTCTCTACTCCACTTACTCATACAGAGATATGATCAAAGGCCCTTGGGACAAAAACCTCAAAAATAACATCTTGCTCTTCTATTTTTTAAGTGCACACCTCCATCATATTTCACCTCATCAGACTTCCCTTCTCCTCTTAAGATCCCACCTGTCTCTGTCCATGACTGCTTCTCTTCCTTCTCCAAACTGTCCTTCCCAGTTGTACACTGGCAGAATGGACTAATCAGAATAAATACCTATTACACCTTCTTTGCAAATTATCGCAGCCTCTTTGTTACAGTTTCACCCTCATTTCTCCCCACACTTTTGATCATGGTGCTTCCACTACAAAAGATCTGAGAGCTCAGAAGGACAAGTGATGAGCTCCTGCTAAAAGACAAATCAGCAATTTCACAGGTACTGAGGGGAGCACTTGGATGAAAATTGTAAGTTTGCAGCTGGCTGGCTGTTTTTCTCTAGTTGGCTGAACCAAACTCCAGAGCTGGACAGCTCTCAATTTGGAGAAAAACCCAGTTCACTTGACTCTATTTCAGGTTGTAAAAAGCATAACTAGAACACTTTTAAAAGCCAGGTGTACCTGAAGGTAGATTAATCCCTAAGTGCCATGAATCAATGCAATGTGGTTTCATACTGCAATGATAACCATTCTCAGGCTATTTATCTGTCAGCCAGCTTTGTTCCTATTGATTGCATCCCATCATAAACTTGACAGCACCTTAGTGCCAGCCAGGGCCTCTCCCCTACCCTGTTTCAGTGCCAAGGGCACACTGCCTTCCAGCTTGTTGCAATGGTCCCAGCCCTGCACTGCTCTGAGTCCACAAGCTTCTGCTTGCTGTCCTTATTACAGTAATTTTGATGCTCTGCTATGTCCCCATCTTTTCTCATTCCTCCCTTCCACGTTAGATGTTGTGCTTTCTTCTATTTAGACTATGTCCATGAAATCCACCAACGAACAATTACCTTTGTTCTCTTTCTGCTTCTTCAGTTTCTTTCCTCAGCCTTTTCTCCTTCTCTTCCTGACTCCATTCACCTGTATCTCTGCCTGTACTCCCACCATGCATTTTAATCCCTGATACTTCTCTCTCATGCCTTCCCCTGATTTCAAGCTCTTCTACCACTCTTTTGCTTTTCCACCTCTACAATCTACTCTGAATTGTCTTGTCTCTGCCATTTCTAAGTAAAATAGAGACTGCCCATGAACACTTGAAAGGTATCTCCCTGGATTTTAAAAAAAACTCCCAAAACAAGCTTCAAGGCTCAGTCAAAGCCTATTTGCCTAAGAGTAGCTACACAAAAAGACTTGTGCCAGTTGCAGATATAGTTCGTTTTCCACATGCACACGGACACACACACTTGTCTGTTCTGCTTTCTCTTCAAACACTGGCAATAAAATACTATTCAGATTCTCTTCCTTGTCCTTCTGTGTGGGCCACTGCTAGGCAGAGCTGAAGGGTAAACACAGATTAACTGGTTTACAGCACTTCTGATTTGGCCAGCACAGGGCTTCTCAATGTACATTCACAGCTGTGATACACCAAACAACACATAATTTATCTTATTTATGTTGCAGGTAAACTCTTGAGACTGCTCATTTTAGATACAAATTTGTGACATTGTTTCTGCAGAAGTGAGGCCAAAACAGTGCTGGTGGGGGCTGACAGTACAGCCAATCACTTTACTTGGGTGCAAGATGTTCAATCAAGCATGCTTGGATTTGATATTTTTGCTTCAAAATTCACCTGCAAGCAGCTGGGAAACCAAGAGCCTTAAGCCTGGCTCCACAAAGGAAAAAACATGGCCAAATGTGGTATGTATCTTGATAAATGGGAGGACCAGGGGATTATAAAGCACAGAACTTAGCTTTGGTTCCCAGAACAGACAGGAACAAATAACCAGACTACCTTCAAGCACCTGCAAGATAACAAGGAGATGAGTAACAGGCAGCATGCACTTGTCAAGGAAAATCATGTCAAACCAATCTAATTTTCTTCAGTAGAAGGGTAATGGGTCTTGTGGACAGCAGAGAAACAGTTTAGTCATATATACTGACCTTAGTAGGCTTTCTGGCACTTTTTCTCCAAACATCCCTACAGGCAAGCTCAGAAAATATGGTCTAGATGAATGCACCATGAAATGGCTATACAACTTGTTGGAAAAGAGTACTCAGAAAGTAGTTACCAATGGCTCACTGTCAACATGCAGGGATACACCAGGGGGGTTCTGCATGGATATGTTCACAGTCTGGTGATATTCAATATTTTCATTAATGACCAGGATAAAATATGTTTATTAAATTTGCAGATGGCAGCAAGCTGAGCCAGGAGCACATGTGCAAGATAGGTATGGAATTGAAAAATTATCTCATTTGCAACATGAACTGATAAAAAGTTGAATAAATACTATATGGGCATGTGCAAGGTATTATGCTTTGGCAGGAATAACAGTCTTCATTGACAGAAGATTAACAATCAGGCCATTAGCATCCTAGCAGAAAAGGGGCTTACAGGATAAAAGCCAAATGTAGACCATAAGCTCAGCATGAAACACCACTGCCTTGCTAGAAAGGAAAAAAAAAATACAATATACTTGTACAAGGATGGAATCTGCAAAACACAGAAACTATCTTTCCCCAGCAATAGTGGGAGTGAGCCAGACTACTGTGTCCACCTTGGGAGAATAAAGCCCCAAGGAAAGTGTGGCCCTGTGGGAAAGGGATCTGAGGAAGGCAATGATAATAACCAGAAGCTGAGAAAGCATAATTTCTATGGGAGCTTGAGTGCATCTGGAGCTGTTTACTAACGATAGAGAAAAAGATGAGACATTGGACAGTTTTCAAAAACTTGAAGGGTTTCAGAAAGAAATACAACAGATTGTTCTGCATACCCATGACAAATACAACAAGAAAAATGGGGGCTAAATTGCAGAAAAGGAGATTAAGGGCAGAAGTCCCCTCTGAGGTCTAGCAGTAAAAGCACTGGAAAAGTGCACTGGAAAAAAATGTTTTGTGTTGCAGAGATCCCACCAATAGAAGACATTTTAGAGTCAACTAGATCAACAGGTCAGGAAACAGCCAAGTAAAGCTGATCTGGTCTTTCAGCAGTGAGATGAATGAGATCCTCTCACCAGGTTACTTCTACCCATCTCATTGTAGTTTCTCTCTCACATAAAACATTAATCCATGTACAATACTCTCCTCACCATCCTTGCTTGCAGACATGAAAGTTCTGAGAAGTAAGCCAGGCTGCTTGTCTGTCTGCTGTCACACCACAGAGTGCTGCCAGTGGTTTGTGTGGTGACAGTGATGACCCTGCAGTGCTTCTTCCAAACTGGACACTGGCGATGGCTTAAAACTTTTCTTTCCACCTGATTAAGTAGATCAGCTTATGACACAACCCATAAGGGATTTACTTTTTGGCATCACTGGGGATGATCCCAGCAATGTAAGAAGCTAAGGCAGCAGATCCCAAAATAGGGGTCTTGACTCCAACAAAAAAAGTCTTAAATCTTGCAGGAAAGATCACTGCCCCAGAAAATGGAGCATCAAGAATAAAAGTTTCTGAAACTCCTGAGCTAAGGGGTTTTTCTCCAAGAATCCAACAACTTTCCCTCTCAACTGAAAGCTGTCTTGCGATGCAAATCCCATATTGAAGGTAGTGGCCTTTGTAACTCTATATTCCTCTGCAGTATAAGGAGCAGCAGGACAAACACAAGCTCCTATAGCAGTGACCTGGGTTATCAGGCAAGTCTGTGATTAGACCTGCTCAGAAAATGGAATTTTGTCCATGGGGAGACCACACTGTCCAACACTTTCCAAGCAAAAGCACTCTGTCTGTACATTCCTATCCTCTTTGCCTGTAAGTGGTTACAACAGGCAGTACTGACTGGGGACCAGTTACTGGGGCCAGTCCTAGCCCCAGTACTCAGATATCTTCCCTGTATATGTCCCAGGCTTAGCTGTATGGGATCTAGGCAGTCTGGACTTGAAAAGTAAATCACAGGACAACAGCAGAATGCCAGAGCATTTTTCATGACCTTTCTAATGAAGATATTCAGATCTCAAAATGCTACAAGCTGAAAGGACAGTCATGCCTTCTCTAACAGCTCTGCGGTGGGAATATGAATGACTCTGCACCACCAGATAAAAGGTATAAATGCCAAGGGGAGAGAAAAATGGCTTGGGTCAGTCTAAATGCATTTCATTAAGGAAGAAATAACAGCAAGAAACACAAGAAAATGAAGGGTTGGGGTGAAGGACTGCTTAGCTCAGAGTGTGACACTCCGTAAAATTCTCACCAACAAAATGCATGATGCCTTCTCTCACATGCCTTTGCATGTGTGAAACATGGAAAACAACTTCAAGATTAGATGCCTGCAATCATGCCTGCTTGTACAGATGCGCACATGCATGCCTCCTAGTAAACAGAGCTACTGATTTGTGAGGCCACTTCCCTTTCTGTGTTTTTCTGAACGTCTGCTGATTTCCTCTTGTGGAGTTTCCAGATGGTGTCCTTATTGAAATGGCGGCTCAGTGTTCCCCTGGACTCTCACATGGTTAAGCACTTAGCCACTGCCACAATGGGAAACACCTTTCACAATTCAATGTGATCTTTTTCAAGGATTACTAGAAGCACCCACTCTCATTGTACTGAAATTTTAGGCTGCAATAAATGATTTTACCATAAGAAGTTTTAACTGTCGTAGTCATTAAAATGGCTTTGCAATGGCTATGAGTAGATTTAACTCAGAAGTTTGACAGTTCCATGTGCTCAGCAGCACACTGAATGATTCAGTAATGATAGTGTACATATCTCCCTAGGGCACCCCAGTGTGAAGATGCACAGAGCTTGCAGCCCCATCCCCAGAAACAAGGCATCTCACTCCCTTGGCTGCATTTGGGCAGGGAAACAGCTTTTCTTTCAGATCACACTGAGCATCAGTGAGCAAAGCCACCGGGGATGATTACACCTCACTTCTGGATGTCCATGACAAATCTGCCCCTATTCATTCACCTCGTGTTGTATTAACTGTATGCAGGAGGATTTTTATGCCATTTGCAAAACTGTGGCAGTAGAGATAAGCAGCAAGGCGTGGCAGGAAGCATTATCAATTGAAGAGATACACAACCCACAGCTGGTACCAGACCAGGGCACAAACTAGCTATCTTATGCCTGTGCTGCAAAAGGCAACATCTCTCCCCATAGCACAGTATTTGTAAGCTGGGGTGCTGGAATGGGTCCAGAAAGGAAAGGATGGATTTTCCAGCACACCACCCCACTTCACATGATGCCTGGGGCATGGGAAAGGAACCCCCCTGCTCTATGCAAGATAAAAGGCCTGTGCTGAAAAAGGGTTACTCCAAGCTTGGTATCTGGAGCAGGTGCAGGTTTTGACTGGCTTTCTCAGCAAGTGCAGCATTCACAACTGGAAACAGATTTTTTTTTTTTTTTTCAATAGAGCTGATATCTCATTTGGCAACAAACCTAGCATCCAGGTTTCCAAAACAGAGCTCCTCATGCTGGGAGCAAGCATGGGTGAAAAACAGAACCTATAATGACAGTCACTGGAAGTCTTGCAAGACAGCACTACATGTGCTCAGCACCTGTTAAACACTCTTGTGTGGATCCTTCAAAATTCCTCTTGCCCTTTTTTGGGACTAATGCTTAAGCATCAGTCACTTAGACAGCTGATTTCACCTATTCAAGCCTCATGATATGGAGATAAGTATTTCTACATTTTAGAAACTAAAATGCAATTAAAATATTTTCTAGATAGAGTCAAGGAGTATAGTAAGAAGTTTTAAAGATTTTGTAAGTAAAAACTTAAACTACAAATTTATTGTTTGAAATAGATTTCAAAGAAACTTTTCACTTACAAACAGAACATAATTTTCTTCTCCATGTGGACCTATGGCCAATCCCTCTGTCCTTCACAAACATCCTCCTAAAATTGCTACCATAAGGAAATCTGAAGCACTCCAGCTGCTAGATTAATCATCTACATGCTATACACAAGTCACACAACCCAATTTCACTTCTGAGATTGTGAAAAAGACTGTTTCCTAAGTAATTCTTCTGGTATGGCTTACAGAAACCATAACAAACATAGAGAACATGCACACAGCCATAATAAGGTCAAAGATACCTGGGAATGTGCCTGTGCAAATAACTTCCTTCTTGATGAGGATATGCCCAGTGAAAGATATCTGCAACAAGCACAGGGCTGATGCATTTCATGAGACAACATGAATGTTAATAACTAAAAATAATTTCACAAGGTTATAAAACTAAAATGGCCAGATCCTGTAAAAATGCCAGCAGAAGAAGACAGGTGTGAGCCCAAGAAAGTCAGTTATAAAACAAAGGAGGTTCCTAACTCTGTTTTTATAATTGTATGTAAAAGGAGAATTCAGAGAAACAGTACCACTTCTGCCATGGACGATTATTTCTGCAAGATGACATCTGGTTTGAGTACAAAGTGCCGAAAAAATTTCTACAAGTGACAGCTAAAACTACTGACAGATGCAAAGTACGGTTGCATTGTTTTAATAACTGTGTTTCCCATTTTATAATAAGAAACACAAAATTTACTTGACTAGAACAAACCACTTTACTTTCCAAGGAAACCAGTTTACATTTCAAAGCTGCCTCTGTTAGAGCTGACAAGTGCTTAAAACCACAAACACCTTAAAGCAGTGAACTTCAACCAGCAGTGCAGGCGAACACACGATGCCTGTAACCCATGACAGGAACACAACCTCAGACATGCATTCTAGTAGATTGCAACAGTCAGTCTGACAGCTGATACTGCCTTCAGAATGACTGTACCTGCAACCAGCACTACGAGAGCTCTCCTGACAATATGCAGATTTCTCTTGAACAACTCCCAAGTGCAGAAAAAAAAGTCCTGCTTTTCATGCCTTCCTAATTATTCCCAGTCATTATCAACATCTCATCCTTCATGTTGTCTTTTACCAAAAAAATCCCAGGAACTTTGGCAAAAACTGTTGCATCAGTGAGAGGGTTTCCCCTAAATTTAAAGAGACCTTGATAAAACCATTTGTTAATGATTCCAGAAACTTGTAGGGACTACAAAAATTCTGTGAAAGACATATGGAAGACAAAAAGACTCAAAATGAGTGCATGTTAAACATTTCCAAACCCTTCCAAATTTTGGAATGCTAAAATATGTTGGAACATTAAAACATTTCCAAAATGTTTTAACATTTTAATGCATACGGAAGCTTTAATCGGAATATGATAATCCAGGACCCAGGAGTGAATACTGCATGCCCCAGTAGGGCACTGCCAGCTTCCCTTTCCACATGAGAAAATCTTCACAATTATTAACTTCTAGTATGTGCTGGCACATCAGAAACAAATTTATCTCAGAACTAAATCTTCCTAGGAATCTTTTTGGGAAAATACACATTAAAAAAGAGTGTGCATTAATTTGGCAGGGAAATCTGCCCCTGTTCTGCACATGTATGACTATTTGTGGCAGATCATGAGTTTGCAATTGGTATTTTTGATCCTGTCTGCCAGGAAGAAAATGGACTCCTGAGAGCTCTTCCAACCTTTCATTTTTTCTATTCTAATATTGGATTGATTCCCAAGCAAATGAATTACTGGATGCAATGCAGGTTAGACACTCCAGGGTACATAATGAATGGGAGGTTTATTATTATTTATATATATATATAACGTGTGCATGCGGCTTTGCAATTAGCTCATGGGTTTAACTTCCAGACATGTGTGAGCAATAGGAAAGAGAACAAGCAATGCCTGTGTCTGTGCTCATAAATCCTTCCCACATAAAATTTGTCTCCTCTTGCGCTGTCCTTGACCAAGTTTCTCCAGCCCATAGCCCCAGGAAGGCCCAGTTGAATGACTCCTACTCTGCTGTGGAAGAACAAGTCTTATTGCTGTGATTTGCGACAAGTACTGAGGGGAAAAGAGAAAGCCAAAAGGCACACAAGTCCTCCCCTGGTATGCACCTGTAACACACATCTCTAATACATTTCAGTGAAAACACATCTCCAAAAAGCTCCTCAAGTGGACATCCTACAGCATAGTTAAGCAGGCCTGCCAAGTGTGCTGGCACTCTGGCTCTGCCCAAAGTCTGCTTTCAAGGCACAATCCAAAGCATCCAACCCCCAAAAAAGTGGTTCCACAGGAGCCAAAGGGGGTCAGGAAAACCATACACAGCACTTCTAAAACAACAGCAGCTGCTGCTCAGCCTGAGCAATTCCCCTTTATTTTCCCCACTGGGAAACCTACTATAAAGACGACATTCACAATGGGTCTGAGTAGAGGACTGGGAGCTGGTATTCCTCATCCCCCTCCAGCCTAGTGCTTCCACACAGCACAAGAGCCCTCCCAAAATCCTGGCCTGTACCTTGTTCCTCCAGCAGACACCAAAGGGCATGTTGCCTCTGCAGGTCCCTGGGAGGGCAGCCTGGAAGGCACCTCCAGGCACAAAGGATGCTACCAGGGAAAGCAGATTTGCTAATGGGCTCAGCCAGCTCTGCCTCCCACAAGCATCCCATTCTGGGCACCAACAGAACAGGCTGTGCAGCACTGGCACAGCCCAGGGGTTTGGCACAACTGCCCTGGCATTCTGCTCCCAGCCAGAGATGGCTCTGATGTCACAATGGAGTCAAACAGCTCCCAAAAGTGGCCAAGGGAGAGGGGGGGGCTGCCATGCCCTGGCTCCCTGATGACCAGCAGGACCCTCCCAGGGCTCTGCACCCAGCGATCCCACACAACCCCAGCCCTGCGAAGGGCTGCTACCATGCCCAGCCCCCACAGGGCTCTGCAGCAAATGCAGAACAAAGGCACAGCTGCCACTGGAGAGGTAGCATTACTTAGGTGAGGGAAGCCATCACCTGAGTGTAACTGAGAGCAGTTTCCTTAGGATGGGGTATGAGGGGTGGCAGGCTGAAGCGCTGTACCAGATGCTGGCTGGGAGGCACAGTGCAGGCAAGGGGAAAGCAAGAGGAAGGCTGGAGTCTGAAGAAGGCCCAAGGAAGGGAGGAATAGCTCAAGTGAAGCTGATGCCATGGCCAAGCAATGGAAATCACTGGCAGCACTCCTGCAGAGGTGTGATTTTGGCACAGCTGGCACACTGCCAGGAGAGCTCTGGGTCCCTCTTTTCTGCTTTTACCCTTCCTTTAGAGGGAGCAGCATGCCTTTTTATGCTGCAATTCAAGCCTCTCCTCCCTAGAAGAATAAAGATAGTGATTGTAGAATCATAGAAAATCTCAAGTTGTAAGAGAACCCAAAGAATCATTGAGTCCAACCCCTGGCCCTGCACAGGATTCCCCCAAAATTGGGGGAAATTTTGCTCCTGGCCCCCAAAAATTCACACCATGTGCCTGAATGTGTTGTCCAAGCACTTTGTGAGCTCTGGCAGGCTTGGTGTGAATGGGAAGAGAGAAGGTGCACTTTGGCTTTGTCTAGACTACCGCTTTAACTCACTTTAATTGCTCCCCAATTAGCCAGAGTTAGCTAACACATTTGTAAACACCAGTCTAGACACTGCACAAACATTTGTTCTAAGACACATACGTAAAATAGTTAAGTGGATGCTAAAGCAATTAGGTATAATCTTATTACTTCCCTTTCTCACATCCCCTTTTCACCTTTAGCTGAAGCTCTGTACAGCAGGACCTTTTTTCAAAAGGCACTACAAAGGTAAACCTTAGGGCTATCGCATGCAAAACCCTGATAAGGTGTTATTAGTTCCTAGCCAACTTTCAAAGACACAGTACCGTAGGGTTTTACATCCCTACATTTACAGCAGACATTCAATGCACATAGAATCCACTAAGTAGGAGTAAAAGCCTTCTGAGTTTCTCAATTTTGATTTATATTCTCTTTTTTAAAAAATCATTAGGCAGTAGATTTTGTGGTGTTCTTTATACAGACAGACCCCTCAACCCCTTTGTTATGCTGTATATCAAAATGTAAGGTTTGAACATGACATTCACACTTCTGCTACTTTAGCACGCACAGCAACACGTTCCCCTCTGATTTTCTTTCAAAGATGCCTTATCAGTCTTTATATATGATCATAATGTGGAGCATATATCAACGGGATTCTTCAGAGCTGGAGAAGAATTGCAATCTCCGAGCACTTTCACAATCCCGTGAGCAAAAAAGCAGGTTAGGGGTTTCCAAATCTAGCTTCCAGCTTCCAGCTTCCTGCTCCACACACACACCTCCCTCCCCGCAGCTGTCAGAATTCTGCAGCTTGTACCCAAAGAACAGAAACTGCCATCTGGATGGAAAAAAATCCATTTCTGCAAGGTTTTTGGGATACAAAAAAATAATTCTTCTTATCCAAGGTCCATATAGACAATGCAGGCTCTAAATGAAGCTCTGTTTCTCTTCTGCAGAGGTTGCAAGCCAGAGGCAAGCAGGTTGCAAAAGCCTCACTATCCATGTCCCAGGCTGTGCTTCCCCTAAGGCTGACAGCAACCACCACCCCTTTTTGCAAGAATGTAATTTGGCACGCTTCGGTTTGGATGGCCAAACTTCATCCTAGTAATGCATTTCCCTAACATGTCAACTCTCATGTGAATTGAGAAAATTGACACCAATTTCATAGCTAACCCTTATGGCACAGACAAATTTCAAAATTATTCACAGAATTTTTATCATATTTTCCTTCTGGGTCTGAAAAAGAAAGAAACTTCAAATTCATATCATCGAATGTTTCAGTCGTATTTCTTGAAATGCCCCAAACTGCTCAATTTCAAGATGTTTTAGTGTTAAGATGCATTTTCCTTTGTCTTATAAAAGTCTGAGGAAGGTTAAACGCCTCTTCTTTGCTACAGGCTGTGCTATGTAGATCATATCTCCTGTGATTTAACTCTGCTTAGAAGGGAACCACCATCATGTGCCATTTTGGTTTATTCTTAAAGTTCAGCTGGCTAGAGAAGAGGGTGAAAATGACAATTTCCCCCCACCCTAATAAAGGAAAACAAAATTAGCTTCATGCTTTTTTGGAACTAATTAGAAATCAAAAGTTCAAGCATACTAAAAATTAGTATGATTTTGCCTGGGTCAAAACTTGACTCAAAATCCTCCACTTTCATTTTATAAATAACAGCATGGTTGGGGGGAAAAGATAAAAATGTTGAAAAATTGGCTGTGCACTAAAAATTCCAAAACTACTTTAGTTTCAGGTCTCTCCAGGTGCTTGGCAAAGCAGCTCACCTGTGTTTTGAATGAATGATCTATAGCTGAGATATGCTTGTCTGCACACACCAGTTTTAGCAATCAGAAATCACTCTGTTCATTTCCAGATTTTTGCTGTTAAGGGAAGTTGGCAGTCAGGAAGATGGCACCTTGAAGAGGTAAGATGTGGGTGCTGGGAGTCAGCACTGCCCTGCCTTGCTGCTGCTGAGGATGCTGGGTACTAGCGCCAGTCATGATGGGACTCTGCTAAGCACGCACAGTCTAGCACATTAAAGTCGTAGGCGGAGCCTGCTGTCAAGACTTGTTAAAAAAAAAAACAAACAAGAAAGAAAGGAAGGGGGGGGAAAAACTACATTTTTAACCTCATGGCAACTGTCAGAAGTTACCTCAAGTGGAAAAATATCATACTGATAGCATACTTTGGTTTTACCACAAGATAAACTTGGTAATGTCAGCCTCAGGCTCAGCTAACTCAGACTGACCTGACCTAGATTATTTAAAAAAAAAAAAACAAAACAAAACAAAACAAAAAAACACCAGATTTTTCTGTGGTTTTCTGCTCATTAACCACATTACACTGAAATAAAAAAGACCTAAAATGCATCAAAGGTGCATTTCACAAAGGTGACTAAATTATTTTCAGATTATAACAAACAATTCCTATTCCACATCAAATTGAGGCCTGTATGTAAAAAGTCAGCCACCCTCCTGTCAGAGACGGTCCAAAGTTCCCCTCATTTTTGCCTCACAATCATCACAATGGCAGAGACTAAGATCCTGAAGACCTTGACTGGAGTTCTGGCCTGTGTGAGGTGGATGCTCGCCAAGTGATTGTTTGCAGGTGTGTTTGCTGTACCGCCACACCACACTGCTTTGAGCAGGACATGGCAAGGAGTGGCTTGCTCTGTACATTTACACCTGCTTCACGATACACACTCATCACAATAGCCCATGAATTTTCTCACCTCTTGGCCAAATGAACTTTCTGGGGTAACTTTAGTGATCTCCCACAGAAGATCCCTCATTTGCCTCACGACCACCATCACAGATGGAGATTGAAGCTCCCTCCCAAGGACTGAGACCCCTATAATCCTAACACAGGGGCGTTGGCCTGACTGAAGTGGGATGTCTACCAAGTGTTACCTGCAGGTGTGTTCACTGGACCAAGACTGGTTTCCCATGGTAACCAGTTCCGAAACAATGGGCTCTGCTCACTGCTGAAGTTGACTTGCCCTGCTTCAGAACATGGACTGTCTGTACCCATTTTTCAATAGGCTCATTTCTCCATTGTCTTTTACCTGTTCCCCACCTCAGCAGAGGACTGTAAAAGACCCCTAAGTTAACCAAGACTTTGAGACTCTCCCAGACGGAAACAACAGATCTATCAGCTGGACCACGAGGATTTCATCTCTCCGTTGGTAGCTACATTGCTATATCCCCCTTCCACTCTTTCTCTCTCTATCCTTCATTTCCTTTCTAATCCTTCTATCACATTTGCTCTCGGCACTCAATAAAAGGTGCATTTGTTGTGATTAAACTGATGGTCCTCTGCTGCTTGTCTTTTGCACTTTTGGGATCAGTAAACGAACCATCACGACCCTGCTTGTCCTAATGGATCATGACACCTCCCCATCCACCCCCCTGCATACTAGAAATGTTATGAAGCAATATATTGTCTGGATCAAATCCCCCAACACCAGGATCTACCCTGCTGGTTTCTCTGAGAGATCACCAGGACATGTGACAGCATCCTCAGCAGGCTGCAGGTGACATATACTGACCCCACATACACAGAAGGCCATGACGCTCTACTCAGCGTGGATGTTTTAAGGAAGGAAGCATTTAGTCCAGTGACCTTAAAAAGTTCAGGAGCCAGCTGGTCTGAAAGGGGAGTGGAAAGAGGAGTCTGTGTGTACCCTGAGACTCAGTGCCCTTGCTCAGGCGCTGGCTCCAGTGTGGGAAACTGAATGTTGCTTTTGGGAATGAGCAGCAGCTCTGCCATTTACATACATTAATCCTTGGAAGTACAGGAGGCATTATCATTTGCCAGACTTGTTTGCATAATGAGGAACTCTCAAGAGAAATTTCTTGGAGAAGTGTTGCCATTAACGTGCGGGTGTTACCACGGCATTTCTATGCAGCTCCCAATCCCCTTCTCCCCTCCCGCCCCACTCACTCCCACTCATTGAAAACATGAAGTCCCTGCAAGAGCCCCCTGGAGCAGCACTGTTGGATGGAGCTCAATGTGCCCTGTTCTCAGAAGGTTTTCAGACTCCCTGACACACTTCACATCCAGCCCAGCTCACTCAGCCCAAGGGGTTATGCTATGCCAATGATTTACTGCCTCCCTAAGCAGGCAGCGGGTCAGGTAAGACATTTTCCCTGGTGAACAGCTATCACCTTTTCAACCCTTTCTCAGAGAAGGGCATTGGGCCACATGGAGGTGAGAAGGACTGGGTACATAAAGGGATTAAACAAAGACTGTTTTGTAAATCAGGTGACCAACACTCTCCTGCAGAAATACAGGGAAGGAAAGTGAAAGAAAGCAAAAAGGTTTCTCAAAGCACAGGGAGTTTTTCTGAACTACCACTAGTGTCCTGTCGAACCTGAGCTGGGGCAGCAGAGAAGCTGCAGTGCTGCCACTGGGGAGGCTCCTGGCATCACCCCGACTGAGGGACCTCAGCTCTCCCCTCTTTCTGCAGGGATGCAGTGACCCAGACCCCCCAAGTCTCAACAGAGGGTGAGAGCCCATGTTGCCATGCAGCCAAAATAATGGCCGCTAGTGGGTTCAGCAGTGTTTTAAGAGCCTGAAAAATTGCCCAGGAAGCTATCCACTCCTTCCTCCTCCCCTGCCACTGCCCCTTCCAGATGCATTACTGGGACTGGAAGTGCCAGCAAGCCCCTCCTCTCCCTCTCAGGCGCTGGCAGCACCAGGGAAGGGAACCCCCGCCAGCCAGTCTCGTTGGCTTTTCCATTTGTTTTCATTTTGTCACCAGACATTTCTATTTAAGCTGCTTGGAAGGATATCTCAATAACAGCCCTACTGGGCTCAAGGAGACAGAGGCTGACAGTGAGTATGCCTTCCTCCTTTCTCCTGAACATCACTCTCATGTCAAAACATCCAGTCATACTGTGAGGGAGATGGGGAGAACCAGGCACACACAGGAGCTCTGTTCCCAACTTCCTACACCCCCTGTACCACCTCAGCCATTAATGGAAACTGAGCTGTTTGTGAATCCCAGGTGCTACCTTGCAAACAGTCTCAGACAGCTCAGTAGTTATGGTGCTAAAACAATGTCATCAAGGGCTGAAGAGATGGCCTACTCCACTCACACAGTTTAGACTGCAGAGCAGAAACATTTAAACTCATGCACACGTGCCCATGCAAAATGCCTTCAAACTCATTCCCACAATTCCTTTGGGGGACTGCATGGTTTTAGCACAGGGTCCATCCTTCTGTATACATAGAAGAGAAGCCAGACTTTAGAATGAAACTTGTGTACCCACCCTCTAAAAAGGAAATACTAACAGGGCGTGGGCTGCAATACACACTGCCTGAAGAGATTAGCTCAGGTATCATTCCTGCGTGATGCTGCATTGCACACAGTGTAGATGTTCTGAGCTGACCCTACCGATGACCACTGCAAGACAGTCTTGAGCCAACCCAAGCTACCACAGCCAAAGGTCAGAGATGCAAAGGAGTTCTTCATTACACTTCCAAGGGAAAGTAATTTCCAAGGATGTTACATAATTAGGAGTGGGAAGTTTACGCTGTGGGAAATATGAATGGAAACTCAGGATCCCTACACATGAGATCCAGATTTTACTCTCAGCTCTGCTGCTGACAAACTGCTTGAATCCTGGCACTTCATCTATCCACACTTCGCTTTCCCTTGTATAAACTTGTGGATGTCTTTGCAAACCTGTCCTTGAGCAGAATGCAGCACACAAGTGCTTGTTATTGTCACTGGCATCATACGGATGGCCCGTGCACAGTTTGCACAGCTGAGTACAGTCAGGCTATATGGGGCCCGTGGTTCCCTGCATCAGTGTTTGTGCCAGGCAGTGCCTGCTGGGCAGTGCCTGCTGGGCAATGCCTGCCGGCACCCCCTGTGGCAGCCTGTGCACAGCTGTGTGCAGCTGTCACATCATCTCTGGAGGAGACTGCATCTTCTGTCACATTCCCCTGCATGCTCAGCGATACATATTCACATTCTGGATACAGATGACTGTAAGTGGGATGAATATTTAGACCTGACTATCTCTGAGTGCATCTCTGTGTACACATGCATATGAGAACTGGGTCAGGAGAATCTCTCCCCTTTCATGTAACTCATCACAAAATCCCTATACCCAATGTCACCTTTGCAAGTTGTTTTGCAAGGCCCTGATTGAAACATCTGCTTCTCTTCCTGCTTTGCTGAGTGAGGACAACATCCACAAAAAGAAATGGAAGAAGCCATTAGCTTAGTCTCCAAAGGGGAACCCTTGAACAGCTCAGAAAAGCCTGTGCCAAGGGAAGGACACTGGAAAGCGAGAGCCAGCCAAGGAAAGAGACAGATGGGGCCAGCTCCACTCCAGTTCTCGTCTGCCTTTGCTGCACTGTGCACATAATATTCTTACAAGGTCTAATTTATAAACCCAGCTCAGGTTTATAAACTCTCCTGTCCTAATGGAAATGAAAACATTAATACAACCCAAGGATTCTTCATTTTCCAGGTTTTAATTAAAACCATAGGTGTTAAGAAGCAAGAGTGTCTTCGTGGAATACAAGTCTAATGAAGTATTTTCTCACATAGCACAAATCTCTGTGTGCAGTCCCAGATCGCCGGCACCGGGTGCCCAAAACACCAACCCCCCTGGAACCAGGAGTTCGCTTCTTGAATATTAGAAAAACAAATTATCCTGCAATTTGTTTCAAATAAATGTAGGTGCCAAGATGGAGCTGGAAAAATAATACTAAGTAGGTAAAAGAAACCCAACAACCTAGCACAGCCATAAAACTTGATCTCTTAATTGACTAACTGGAGGCAATTGTGACTTCACTGCACACCAGTGAGAAGGGGCTGCATGGCAAAAAGGAGAGGACTCTGTGTGGGGGCAGCGTATGAAGGCACAGAAGAGGAAAGGCAATGGGAAGGAAGCAGCAAAGTGGGAAAAGGCAGCACAGAAGGTTGGAGCAAGGGAAATTAAGGACAATGGAAACACAGGTAAAAATGTAAACACATGAAAATTTGCAAGACCAGATCACACTGACCTGTTCCCTTTGTCTCCCATGGGACCAAAGGAAAAAGCAGGAAAGGAGCCAGCGTGGAGTGACATACATGTGTAGACACAGATGAGGGGACTGATCTTTGGCAGGTATAAAGCTGGCTGGAGGTCAAGGCTGATGGCAGAACACCAGTTACAGCAACATGAAGCCCAGCAGAAGCAATTTCCCTTCACCATCATTCTCCAGGGGAAAAAAAGGTCCAGTCTGCCAACTCCAGGACTGCTTTCTATCCTACTGCATAATGGTGCCTGCCTTGTCATAGGAGGCACACACAAAGAAAGGAGGAGACACTGAAAGACAAAGCCAGTGTAAAAGTATCAAAGCAGTGTAGAGAGTGAGGGTTCTTAATGGGGAGAGGGTGACTTTGTCTCAAAGTCCACCTCAAAGAAGAATGATGGCATTGTTGACATCTCTCAAACAGCTGAACAGCAGTCTTTTATGGATTTGTTTTCATTTTTAATGCTTCCATCTCAGTCTAGGGGAGCTAGAGACAGACTTCACTCAGAGTAGTGTGGGTGTGTGGTCCCAGGCTCCAGTCAGGACTCTGGAAGTTTTCACCGGCCACACTTTGGTCTGAATCTTATTTCTAGAAGATTGCATCATATGATAAGCTTGCCAGTAGGTTGCTTGTCCCACATTCTTTCCAGCTTCAGGCAAGTCCACTTGCCTAACGGTTTCCTGTGATGCTTCTATGATGCTTGATTAATTCTGTATCATGGTGAGATTAAAAAGACAAAAAGCCTTTCCACCCCCCCACTGTTCCTTTTCTTTTGTACTTGTCACCTTGGGAGACAATGGAAATGTAGAAATACATTGGCCAGAAAAATATGACTCATAATTGAGGGAGCTGCAGAAGTTGTGTCCTTGGCCTTACATTCTGGGTTCACTGTGTGAGGCAGAAGCAATGGAAAAGAGAAGCACCATTTCCTCATCAAACACTGCTCAAGACCTGAACATGCTTCTCTCAAACCCAGATCTAGCTAATAGAGTACATCTAATCACCGAAGACATGTCTTTCTTCTGACTCCTGTGATTCCAGAGGCAGCAACATTCATAGCTGGAAAATCACAAGATGCTGCAGATGGGACCTTAAATAAATGGAAGGACTCCTGTCAGCCTCAGGTGAAGTTGCAAGCAAGTGCCTTCTCTATCAGGAGGGAAGAAGTTCACTGAATGTCCCCCCATCATTAACTGTACTGTGAGATACAAAATGCCTTTGGCTAAAATAACCCCCTTGGTTCACCTGAACCCATGCGCGTAGGTGCTTGGAAAGTGAGGGAAACAGAGGATTTGCTGTGTTTGAGAGGTAAATGTGCTTTCTGACTCTTGTAGGCCTTGTAGCTGTGTACAGTGCTGATGAGGCCAAAAAAGGGACCTGAAAGCATCACTGACCTTTGCAAATTGATTCCTAGTTACTGGCCTAGTGTGGGCAACTTACAGTTTTATTGGGCTACTCCTTTGGTCAAGGTCTGCTTGATTTGTTTTAATTTTATCCTGACAATAAAGGGGAGCTTTTAGGATCATTTAAAAGTGCAACACTGCAGAATCACATGGAAATGACCTTGCAGATCTAGGGGTTATAAATCAGCCAATGGAAAGGAATGTTATGCAGTACTAAGAGAAACAGGACAAAAATGTGCACTTTGATATTCTTGACTAATGGTTTGTATTTTATAGCACCTTCCTTTAGAAGATCTCAAAGAGCTTCACAGTAAACAGAAAAAAAAGAAACAGGAAAAAGACATACTTTGAATGTCTTATCCTGCATTCACAAGCCCCACTCCCAGATGGTTACACCAGTTGATACCATCTGGAGACCAGAATTGTCATTTCCCTGTGCCCAAAGCTGAGGTAAAGCACAAAGAAATGAAAAAAATCACTGTCTATGACATCAGGCCCTTGAAGTGATACAAGGATCTGGCTTTGTACAGACCCACTTGGGAAAACAGTGGAGAACCAGTCTCCACTGCCGCAGTATAAATCTCATATTCTACGATAGGTTTTTCTCTGAGATAGTGTCATCAGCATGATGAAGGACAGGCACTAAGAAAGAACTTCTGAACTTGGTCTGTTCCTTTTACAAACAAGCTCTTACTATGCATCTAACTAGCAGATAAATATTCTATCCCAGTCATCGCTGTCATACCTGAGCACCCATTGAAACTGTCCTTACTCCCTTCAGGTTAGTGACAGATAAGCAGCAATACTGTAAGACCAAGGTCAACTTTAGAATCATAAAAGCTCAAAGAAAAGTCACAGTTTTTGCAGGCTGGTCCTGAAAGAGATGCCAGCAAGTGACTCAGCCAAGATCACAGCTACAAGAAAGTCACAGTGCTGGGGACTGCCCTTCATCCCCTGAGAATTAAACACTAAACCCCAAAGAAGCTGCTAATACTGACACCACAGCAGTTTATCTCCTGACAGTGACCAATTTGACAATGTTTTTTATACCTAAGAGTAGAGATCTCCCTAATAATATGATATATCTGACTAGCACGTTCTGGTTTTAATAGCCATGGACTCCCCCTTCTAGACAAATCTATGGAAAGACAAATGTACACATCTTGGTTTTTTTCCAGTGCTACGTTAGGGAAGAAAGAAAAGGAACACAACTAAGATGTTTGATTTTGACAGTATCTATCCTGGCATCTCATGCCACTACTAGGGAGAGAGCTAATGGAGAGTGATCACAATGCCAAAGGAACTTGAGCAGACAGAAAGAGCTGTTAAGGAATCAGAATAAGTTGCAAATGCATCTAGACAAGTGATTAGGAATCTCACCTCCTACCTACCAGCAGTCAGCAGCTGTGTTCCTCCTACTGCACTCAGGCAGGGACAGGTCAAACCTTGCCTGAGCTTGTGATGCCCCAGCTGTCTGAGGAACCTGAGTTTTGCAAGCAAAATGGCATTTGGATTTTGCATGCAACAGTTTTGGCTCAGGGAGCCATCCTCAGATTCCCTCCAAATCCTGGCTAAACAGAAATGCCTAAAAAGACAAAAAACAGGCTGTGGCATTTTCATAAATAGCTCTCTCTTTGTGGATGTGTACATGCAAAAAAAGTAAGAAGGACAGCCCCAAAAGGAAAGCCTAGTATTAAAGGCTCCAGGAATACTTTTTTTTTTTTATTTTTCTATTTCACAGTTGGTTGATTTCAAGCATTCGAATGGCTGCTTCCTACCTCAGTGCCCATCTGTCTATTTTAATAAATGTTCTTGGTAGCACCTACCTGGCAAACATTTGAACTCTCAGCCGCACAACCAAATTTCACCTTAAATCAGGGGGCTGGAACAGCAAGCTATACGGAAATGGTGCAATCATCCTCTTCCACAACATGGGAACTGGCAGCAGCAGAAAGACAGATGGGCAAAACAAACAGACAAGAAAATGTGATGGGCCTGGCCCCATCTCTCCTTCTTCCATTTTCTTCTGTTAAAAGTCTGGGTGAAAAAACGACAGGTTGCTATAGTGCTTGGATACCCTGTGCAGCCACAGAGGTCTGCTGGGTGGCAGTCAGCAAAGATTCTTCAGCTACCTTGGAGATGCTGAGATAACTGATGCACTGAAGGCACCACATGACAATGAACTGACCCCCTTTAGAATCCATTCATTGTCTTTGATCTGCCTGTGTGCCTCTCTGGATCTCATCAGTGGTGATAGAAGTTAACCTTTGCTCCATTCTCTGGGCATTTAACTGTGTTCCCTTTCATTTGTCAAAGGGTCTCCCACCTTTCCCCTGCACACCCTCCATCCCACATGCACATTCAATACCAGGTAAATATTTATCCTGATAGGAGAGATGCCTCCATTCATGGCTAGCTTTCCTGCCCTTTTCCCTTTACTCTCTACCTCAAAAGGCAGCATCCCCACGTGTTTGCTCTTAAAATGGTGGCAGGAGCAGCTCACATGAATGCTGATATTCTGTTACTGCCTCAATGACATGAGCACATGGTTACGTTTTGGCATTTCACCTTCATCAATACTAAAATTTAGCAAGAAATGTGTACAATGAAGGCTTATGTCTTAGGCCTTTTTCTTATTAATCCTATTACACTTGTCTTTATGAGCTCTCCAAGTTCCTTTTATTCCCTCCGGGGCTTGGCTGCAAATGAGATTTTGCATCTCAGTGTAAAAAAACCAGAACATTTTTCTATAAAATTAAATAAAAATCCTCCGTCCTGGCAGTACATGCCCAGAATCCAGTTTCTGGAGTCTGCATCTTTCCAAGCCCTTCATTGTCTTCTCAACTTCCTTTTGCTTTGGGAACAGGCTTTCATTATGTCCTGATGAACATTGAGAAGAAAATTAAGGAGCAAACTTTAAACAACTCAGAGGAACAAGAGGAAGAAAAAGTGTGAGCAAGTGGCAGAAGTCTCTGACTTTTAGCAAACCTCCACTTCTTATATATGCCTCAGTTTTCCAATGCATAAAATGATAACAATGATAGTCCTAGCCTGCAATGCAGGTGGATGTTCAAGACTACATGTTCAGCTCATGTATCTTCAAGACTACAATGAGATTCTTTTACAACTGATGCTATCAATAGTTTATTTTTGCAGTTACACAACTTTTAGGTAAATATTTTGATTTCTGAACCTACCTGAATCTTCTTTGCTTTGAAAAACAGGACTGGGATATGTACCAATTCCAAAATTCCTAATCAGCTAAACAACTCTTCTGTTTTGGTTTGGTTATTTTTTTGTTTTTAATATATTGTTTTGAAGAACCAAATTCTGGTGTCAGATTTGCATATATATTCAATAAGGAAGCTATGCCTGCTCCTAAAAAGCTTACCATAATGACAAGAAAAAGCAAAATGGAAAGTGTATTAGAACTCTTAATGCCATCTAGAGTTAGTAAGGCAGAGTGGAATGACCAGAAATTAAAAATAATGGCTGAAGAAAGCTAATAGCATCCCTTCCCAGAGCTCCAACTGCTTTGAATTTAATCTTCCAGAGAAAGGTAAGTATTGTGTGGAAAGTAATTCCCACCACATTAAGGAAGGGAGATTTTTACTGTACCATGTTTGAACAGGTTTGGTGCACTAACATTATCATTTACCTTTGATCTGTAAAATCTGGATATGTATTTGCAATCCACCAGTACTACTCATAATTTAAAGCCTTTAATACCTGATATGGCAGGAGAACTTGGGCTGCAAGAAGAAAACAAAATCAAGTACAACTTGCTATGCCTTAAGAAAACATTGACCTCAACCAGCTGAGCTCCTGTTCAACATCGTCTCAGAAGCTCCACCAGCAGATTTCCACCTGCACAAGTGTTTTTCTGCTCAGCCTCTGCAGCACACCACTCTTTACCATAAAAGTTGACATTTAGATATGAAAAAATCAGGAAGGAAAGGGGATGATTTAAAAATAAAATGCAATTTACACTAATTATGTCATTACATAGGATGCTCTGCAAAAAAACATTAGCAAGTGAGATCATGTCAGTAAAGCTCAAGATGAGCTGTATGAACGACTTGCAAGTTCTTAAGTCAGAAAGCTGTGGCTTCCTGCTGCTTCTCATTTCTTGGCCAATCAATGCTTCATAAAGACTTTTAGGATACAGTTAAAGTAGCTCTGCAGTCCTAATGTCTGCAGTATCTAAACAGGAAACCAGTGGTAACATACTGATGTATGTAGCAACCTGGTGCAGGAAAACACAGGAGCATTCCTGTTACAACGCCAGGGAAAAGACCAAATGAGGCAGATCTGAGTCACCTGTGGCAAAACAGCCAAACCAAAGACTTCCAAAGCCCAGCATCATGCCACAACCACTGACTACCCTTCATTTCACCTCCAGAAAATTGCTGAAAAGGAAGTGAGTCCCAGCTCACAGCATAGGGCCTGCACATGTGCAGCTTGATGCCTTCCTGATCAGGATCAAGGCCTCTTCACAAGCCCTCTCCTTTTCCCAAAACACACCCTGTACTGAACTAGAAGGCTGCATGTCTTGTCTTGAAGCCATCAAAGGCTACCATTAGCAATTAAAAAAAAAAAGAGCACGGTGAATTCACAAATACTTGGTTAGGTCCAACAAAGCAGTTCTTCAAACAGCATGGTAAGGACCTGATATGGTTTTAACACATCTCTCAAGTACTTTCAGCTCAGAACACCTCAATCTGCATGTCAATACTTTTCACTTTGCTCTTCTGTAGCCTGGAGAGGCAAGGGGGGAACTTGCTTTTTTTCTATCCCCAACTAATCCTGCACAAGTATTTCTGGGGGTTGGGAACAGACCATTTTCCCATTTAAACTTGTATGAAATCCATAACATGGCCCCACCTGCACATGCATTCCTACCCTATGGCAGGCTTCATCCAATGCCAAACAGACCAAGTTTAAAGCAATCTTGAAGACAACCATTTCAGCAATCTCATAGTGGATGTAAGAAAACTTAAGCTGTAATATTTTGAAGGACCACAAGCTGCCTCAGGAATGCAGGAGACAGCAAACAGGTCCTTACAACATATTTTCAACCTGTGTTTCTCTAATCCCCATGCTCTAATTCACTTGGCAAGTTGATGGCCTCAGAGATTCTGCCATCCAAGAGATGATCAGCTAACAAACAGAGCTGACACTTATATTTTACATTTCACAGTATACAAAAATCTCAGAAAATGGGCTTCAGCTGTGCTCTTTTTGCTTTTTGCTTTGCTGCTTTTTGTGTTACAAAACTGTTTGCCATCAATCTATCTAAACCACTTCACTGACCACATGGGCCAGGCAGCTAAGGACTGTGATTATTTGTCAAAGCTTTTATTTCGTGAAAAAAAAAGCTCCAAACTGACAAAAGTAATATAACAAATTTTTTCTGACAAATACATTTTAAAATTGTTAGGTTACCTCAGTTAACCAGATGAATAATGCAAAATGATACAAGGTGAATAATTTATTACAAAATAGGAGGAGAAAACACTATATAAATTATTGAACTAATATTATTTGACAAGTGCTTGCCCTTCCCTGAAGTGAAGCTTTCTCTGTGATGGAACAAAACAGCTGTTTAAAAGCAACAATAGTTTAAGGCAGCAAATGAAGAAGAATAACAAGTGCTAAAAGAGTACGAGATTAGACAGAACATAATTATCCAGATTAGAAACTGGTTAAAATTGGGAAACAAGGCAAAGGTCCTCTTATAAAATATATCATACAATAACAACTACAAGTTGTCCAGATACCTTCTCTTACTTGGTTTTGTTTGTTTGGCTGGTTGGTTGGTTTTTGCTGGGTTTTGGGGTGTTGTTTTATTTGTTTGGTTTTTTGTTTTTTTTGTGGATATTTTGGGGTTTTTTATGGGGGTATGGTTTTGTTTGTTTGTTTGTGGGGTTTGTTTTTGTTGTTTTGTGGGTATTTTTTAATTGTGAGGGGTTTGTTTGTTTTGGGAGAGGTTGTGGGAATTTTTGGTGGGATTTTTTACAGTTTTTTAATGTTTACTATTAACGAATGGAATGGAATGGAATGGAATGGAATGGAATGGAATAGAATAGAATAGAATAGAATAGAATAGAATAGAATAGAATAGAATAGAATAGAATAAGATAGAGGAGGCTATTTCGGTTGAAAGGGACCCATAGTTATCGTTCAGCCTGATGGCTTCAGTTCTGACCCAAAGTTAAAGCCTGTTGTTAAGGGTATTGTCCAAATGTCTCATAAACACTGATGGCTTGGGGTACTGACCACTTTTCTAGGAAGCCTGTTCCACTGTCTGACCACTCTCTCGGCAAAGAAATGCATTCCAGTGTCCAGTCTGAACTTCTCCTGCAACAATTTTGAGCCATTCCCACTTGTCCTGTCACTGGGTGCCATGGGGAAGGAATCAGTACCTCCCTCTCCACTTCCCCTCCCCAAGGAGCTGCAGAGAGCGAGCATGGCAGACCACGGAGGTGCATCGCTCACAACAGCATATGGAACCGGAGGCTGAGGAGAGCGGCCCAGCGCCAACCTCACCAAGCCCACGGGCTCCCTGCCCTGCTCCGGGCCCCGGCTCCCGCTGCCCCCGGCGCGGCCTCGGCTCCGAGCGACACCTGGCGGCGGGAGCGCGTGCCGCTGTCATGGCGGCGGCGGAGGCGCGACCGCCGTGAGGCGCCTCAGCCCGGCCGCCAACGAAACGGAGCTGCCGGCAACGCTCCGGGACTCTGCGCTGGAAAATTCCATGCCTTGTGAGGAGCATGTTTTTTTGTGAGGAGGAGTTTGTTCCCGCAGGGTGGAGGGAAGTGAGGAAGGCTGCATGGTCCCACCTGACACTCAGGGCTCAGGCACACACCTGTGAACTCTGACTTATCTATGTCATCCATGATTAGTTAGGAAGGAAGAACCATCTGCTGCTCTTCAGGCATATTTCCTTCATTACAGAATTAGACAATTTTTTAGGTTGGAAAAGAACTCTATGATGATCTAGTCCAGCCCATAACCTGGCACTGCCAAGCTCACCACTAACACAGGTTCCTAGATGCCACATCTACACATCTTTTAAATATCTCCAGGGATGTTGCCCACTTCCATGGGCAGCTGCTCCAGTGCTTGACAACCCTTTCAGTGAAGAAATGTTTCCCAATAGCCAATGTAAATCTTGTCTGGCACAACTTGAGGCGGTTTCCTCTTGTCTTGTTACCTGGGAGAAGAAACCAGCCCCCACCTGACCATAACCTCCTTTCAGGAAGTTGTAAAGAACAATAAGGTCGCCCTGAGCCTCCTTTCCTCCAGGCTAAACTATCCCAGTTCCCTCAGATGCTCCTCATCAGACTTGTGCTCCAGACTCTTCACCAGCTCCATTACCCTTCTCTGGCCACGCTCCAGCACCTCAATGTCCTTCCTATCATGCATGGCCCAAAACTGAACACAGGATTCAAAGTCTAGCCTTGACCAATCCAGTTAGACTTAGAGCCAGCCAGGATGGCCTTACTCAACACCATGGAATAGCACCTTGCATAGCTATTTTTTTTTTTTTTCCAGGAGCTATTGCTTTAAAGACACTACCAGTCCCTTTCAGAGGGCAAATCATAACTGTGGCACCTTGGAAAGATTTGCTTCTAGTAGCTAAGTGCAGAAGCTGAGCTCACCCTAAGTATTGCAAGAATTATTTGGGGAATTTATGCTCTTGGGTCCTGGCTCCCGGTCACTAGCAGGGAAATGCTGGACTGCACAGAAGCAAAATTTACAAATATCTGTCACCGTATGGGAACGTTGTGATACTCCCAATTTACGCACACACTTTGGATGTGTAAATATTTCAGAGCTGCAGTTTAAGGGCACCAGTGATTTGCACAGCACTATATATCACTGCTTCCCAGGGACACAGTGCTACTGAAAAGTAGTACTCAAGTTAGGGGTAGATTTAACATTAGCATCTCAGCACTACGCTCCAAGTTTGATTATTTATGTACATCATGTCGACTGATTTAAAATCTATATTTACACACATTGAGATGGCCTCCACTCATTAATAAATTAAGACACTTGTAAACCACTGGATCTGCGAGTTGGCTTTCTAATTTATTAGCATCTGATTATCAGATTGCCCACCCTTCCTAGGCAAAAGCTGATAAGGAACAACAAATGCTCCACAAAGTCCTGTAGACTGTGGTTGTCCATATACCACTGGCATCCATGTTCCTCATCCTACGCCTCTCTGCAGACTAAATTTTTCTCTGCTGTCCCGAGGGTTATTAGCCTCGGATCTTTCGCCAACACTGAAGTCAATCATTTAAATGAGTTTAATGACAAAGGTTAGTTTTTCCAAGAGGAAGCTGAAAACCTACAGCAGTAAGTTCTTGGGGGCTAAGAACCATGCAGTGAGCGAGTTGCCATCGCAGCTGCTCACGAGAGCCCCTTCTGCCAGCAGCTCTCCAAGCTCATAACTCCCTTCTTCCCCTGAGCACGAATGATGAAATATTAGAGGCTCTGATCTCTGCCTCATTAAATAGAGAATATTCTCACTCTGCCTTGACCTGCGCTAGGGCCAGTTTAAGGAGCAATCTGTCATGAGATCATTAATATAAAGACTTGCTCAGAGGGCAAGGATGTTCATCCAAAATTAAATTCTTAACCTTTTTGGGAAGGACTTTGGAAAGGATATTTTACCTTTCCCAACTGGAGGAGTCAGTTATATATTTCTGCATGGCAGAGATGATGGAATCAAAGTCAAGAGACCAGCATCATGCTGAGACTTTGCCTCCCTAATTCTTTCAGCACTGTGAAAGCAGTGATGTCCAGCACTGTGTGAGCAGAAGCCCTAGAGATCAGGAAGTAGAGCAATGGTCAGGGAGCAAACCAAGATCAGTTAAAAATTGAAATGAATACAGTTCAAATAGGCCAAAGACATGGCCCCATAACAGCAGCTTGGCAAGGGAGAATATGAAGACACTGACAATGCCTGTACGTAGAGAGATGCTGTAAAAACACAAACAAGTCATAGCTGTGCATTCAAGACACAGATCCAATTGTCTGACACAGTGCTTGCAAATC
Source organism: Vidua macroura (assembly GCF_024509145.1). Taxonomy (NCBI): domain Eukaryota; kingdom Metazoa; phylum Chordata; class Aves; order Passeriformes; family Viduidae; genus Vidua; species Vidua macroura. The sequence continues at coordinate 69,921,961 of NC_071572.1, forward strand.
ACGTGAGTGACAAAGGTGGCTCTGGCTCTGCTTGAATTGCTGCTCATAAACTTTCTAGGGGCAGGTCTCTCCTTTAATATATGAATTTATCATATTTGATATCTAAGTGGTTCCTTGGCCTTCCTCTTGTCCCTCTCTTCAGTTTTTTCCTACAAAGGGTTTTAATGACCAGAGATACCCACAGTGTGATGATGGGAGCAAGCTGTAAGGATGGAGGCAGATGGAGAGCAAGAGATAGGAAACCTTCAGTACAAACATTTTCTCCTAATAGTATACAATCTACACAGACTGCTGCAGGAATGGGATGAATAATAGAATCACAGAATTTTCTCATCCTCTGTCACTGTCAAATCTTATTAAACTCACTCCAGGTAAAAGGTACACTATTGGCACTGCTAAAACTACACTACACATCGGGGTTACCATAAGCAAATGAAAGAAGAGGGGTGTGAGAGAGGATAAAGAGAAATCACAAATCATCATCTTCCCAGTGAAGCATCAAGAATATACGTATTGGGGCTGAAGTGCTATTCCTGAGGACATATAAATGCTATATCAGGTTAGGACTGGAGCTTGATATTAACCCTCTCGTCACTGTTTTATTTTTCTATAAATATTGTCTCTGCTGCTTCTTTTGAGGCTAATGTGCTTTTATACCAAAGAAGATACAGACAACTGGATTAATATGGGATTTAGGGAGTAGACTGTGTACCGGGTGATGTGACAGCAAACAACTAAATTTAATATGGCAGCTTGATCCATTATGTATTTTATTCCAAGAAAAGTGAACATGGGCACATGAAACCTGGACTGGATTTGGCACCACAGTGGACTAGGATCCAGAAGTGTCAGTTCTGGGCCACATGATGATCGCATTTTAACAACCACTTTTGCTGCCACTAAGCACATTTTACATGGCTTAAGCTTATAAATGCACATAATCCTCATTAAAAATCATCCTGACCCTAAACTTTAAGTAAAGATACATAATATTTAGCGCCTTTTTGGCATTTTTACTTGTGAAGTTTAAAGATCTTTAATCAATCAATATTGTTACACTCATTTCCACAGAGACACTAAGCAGGGAGGCTAACACATGCAGGGTTGCCCAGTGAATCAAGAGGCTTAGGGACTACACACAAAGCTCCCATTTTTTTTCAAAAACCCATATGCAGTCTTTGCTCAGCTTACTGTCAGAACTGAGACTTTATACACTGTCACCAATTGGGCTTGAAATTTGCACACATAACCAGAATTCTAGTTCTGATAGTCTTGGAGTGGTATGAAAGTAGTTCAGGTCCTACCAAAGACACAGTATGGTGACTACTGCTCTTCCTCAAGCAATTACTGGATTAATTAAAGACATGCAGAGATAACTTTCTTTAAGTACTCTGAAATACCTCTCTCTTCTTTCCTGGATCTTATACAGGTTTAACCTCCTATATATAGACAGAGGAATATATGGCACAGTAAATATTTATCAGCTGATAACACTCATTACACCAAGGCCTGGCCCAAGCTTGGCACCACAGAACAAACTTGCTCACTAGAGATAAACAGCTTCTAAGAAATGTAAAGTCTCTGTTATGTTTCATTAAATTTAAAAAAAAAATTAAAAAAATTATAATATGAAGAGGGCATGCTGAATTTGATGCCAAGTTGTCCTTTACATATCACTGACCTGATCCTTCCCAAACCTTTATCAGTTCTGAGAGGGACACAGCATGCAACTATTCCAAGAATCAAGGAGAAGCCTTTACAGAAACAGGTTTTGTAATCATTCGCAATTCATTTAGCATACGGAGTAACATTCTGGGTGTCATGTCTCCCAGCTGGTGGCCAGACGCTACAGTGGATGCGACCAACTGGCCACAGTCTTTCAGGCTGGCAAACCAGGCTTCTGTGTGTGCATGGCCAGTGTGTTTCCATGGCTGAGGCTCAGAGCACCATGTTCAAGTCCTGCAAGCAGACGCCAAGCCAGCTGAACCACAGAGGAAATTAGCCTCTGGCCAAACTGGGCAGAGGGATGCCAAAGTTTGGGAAAGAACACCAGCCAGCCAAGAGAATCTTAATGTTGAGAGTAGTTATCTTTCCCTAATGGTCTTAGGTCTGAGATAGATGGAAGGAGGAACAGATGGCTTTC